>NC_135818.1:26119099-26490422 GCF_964213995.1 Mustelus asterias
CTCTCCCCATCATCCCCCTCCCCCAACATCGCTCTCCTTCCCCCACATCCCTCCCTCTCCCCCTCATTTCTCCCCCTCCCCCTCATTTCTCCCCCTCCCCCCTCCCCCTCCCCCTCATTTCTCCCCCTCCCCCTCCCCCTCATTTCTCCCCCTCCCCCTCCCCCTCATTCTCCCCCTCCCCCTCCCCCTCATTTCTCCCCCTCCCCCTCCCCCTCATTTCTCCCCCTCCCCCTCATTTCTCCCCCTCCCCCTCCCCCTCATTTCTCCCCCCTCCCCCTCATTTCTCCCCCTCCCCCTCATTTCTCCCCCTCCCCCTCATTTCTCCCCCTCCCCCTCATTTCTCTCCCCTCCCCCTCATTTCTCTCCCCCCGCTTGCTGTTTCCGGTACCTGACTGCCCGATGCCTGTCCCCCCCCCCGAGGCGCTGCTGTTGGTAGGGGAGACCGGCGGGCCGAGAGCGGGCCAGAGCCTGAGAATCCTCATAATCATCCAGGATGGAGCTCATGGCGCCGGCCCCAGGATCACAAACAGGCTGCGGCCTGGGCCTCTGCCCGCCAGCCAATCACAGCGCGGGACCTGGAGGCCCCGCCCAGACCGCAAATAACCAATCGCAGCCGGAATCGGAGTCCCGCCCCTTTACCGTGACAACCAATCAGAGCCAGGGACACAGAAAACCCGCCCAACCAACGACCAGCCAATCAGCAGAGGGAGGGGAGCTCCGCCCATCATTGAGGAGCCAGTCAGATGGCGGGGCTGGTGAGCTGCTGTCCCTGTGGGGTCAGTGCCTCGAGCAGGGGTTGCTGTGGAAGGGGGTGTGGGGTGTCTCAGCAACCTCTGCAAGACGTGCCGCATCATCGACACGGTCGTCCAACGTTGTCTACCTGATACGCTGCAGGAAAGGATGTCCCGAGGCATGGTACATTGGGGAGACCATGCAGACTCTACGACAACGGATGAATGAACACCGCTCGACAATCACCAGGCAGGAGTGTTCTCTTCCTGTGGGGGAGCACTTCAACAGTCAAGGGCATTTGGCCTCTGATCTTCAGGTAAGCGTTCTCCAAGGGGGTCTTCATGACACACAACAACGCAGAGTCGCTGAGCAGAGACTGATAGCCAAGTTCCGCACACATGAGGACGGCCTCAACCGGAGCATCTTGAGTTCATGTCACACTATTTATAACCCCCACGACTTGCCTGGCTTGCAAAATCTCACTAACCGTCCTGGCTTGAGACAATACACATCTCTTTAACCTGTGCTTAACCCTCTCTCCACTCACATTGTCTGCATTTGTAAAGACTTGATTACCTGTTAAGACTTGCATTCCAACCATCATCTTGAAATTGAGTTTGTGTCTATATATGCCCTGTTTGTGAATCAAACTCTTCACTCACCTGATGAAGGGGCAATGCTCTGAAAGCTTGTGCTACCAAATAAACCTGTTTTAACCTGGTGAGACTACTTACTGTGCCTACCCCAGTCCAACGCCGGCAACTCCACATCATTATTTCCAAGTCAGGATGGTGAGTGACTTGGAGAGGAACCTGCAGCTGCTGGTGGTGTTCCCAGGCATCTGCTGCCTTTGTCCTTTTAGCTGACAGATGTGGTGAGTCTGCATGAAATTGGCGAAGGAGCCGTGGTGACTTCCTTCAGTGCATCTTCGGCAGCACAGTAGCGGCACTGCTGCCTCATGGAGCCAGGGACCCGGGTTCGATTCTGGCCTTGGGTGACTGTCTATGTGGAGTTTGCACATTCTCCCTGTGTCTATATGGGTTTCTCCAAGTGTTCCAGTTTCCTCCCACAGCCCAAAGATGTGGTTATACTGATTGCCCCTGGGTGTTCCAAGATATGTTGGTTAGGATGATTAGTGGGGTAAATATGTGGGGCTACTGGGATAGGACCTGGTTAAGATGCTCTGTTGCAGAGATGGTGCAGACTGTTACGAACCAGAATAGAAACTCCAATGAATATTATGAAGTTAGCCTTAGTGTGAGCATAAGTTGTTTCATTCCAGGGTGATTCTATTGACCCACTAGGAAGTTTTTATTAAAACAAACTTTATTTAACAATACAGTTTAACTGTAACAAAAAGAATGAACATAAATTGTACCAATTGAAATACTTAAACATGACAAGGTATAATTGTTAACTGCTAGCTATCTGTAGTAATTCCAATTTAAGCAATATTCCCATAGATGTAAACTCTTCTTCAGAATCGTTTAGCAAAACACACAGGCTAAGTGGGTTGCTAGTCCTCCAGCCTTTTAACACCTGTGGACAAAAATCCAGAGACACCTGTCTTCTGACTCTCAGACAAAGGCCTGTCTTTAAACAACAGAATTCCTGAGAAAGAGAGACCGGTGTTCACAAAGCAGAACTCCAGCGAGAGAGAGAGAAAACACTTCTTGCCTTTTGCAGACCTCTGGAGAGAGATACCTATTGTTTAGCAGGTCCCAGACTTCAATTCCCAGAAAGAGCTGCTCTTTTCAAATTCAAAAACCAACTGCCTGCTTGACTGTTTGTAAGCCTAGCTCCACCCATTCACACAACTCTATCTCTTGTCAATCAACCTAATTCAATTCTACTCTTTAACCCAGGCGACAACCTGAAAAAAAAACAAAACTGCATATTTTATTAAAATATATTAAAACAAACACCCCATCATCTAGGATCAATTATATTCTACATGCTTAGCATGTGGGCTGCTGATTATAGACAATTGGCACCATAATCAGAGCTTAAGTATAAAACAGTTCCCTTACAAGTAACATGACACAAATACATTTCTTAAAGGCACAGTATTGTCACAAGACTCAATGGGCTGTATTGCCTCTTTCTGCTCTGTAGGATTCTATAATTTTGCAGACTGTTTGTGCTGCTGCCATGGTGTACTGGTAGTTGAGCAGAGACGGATTTACAGTTCATGAGGCCCTGTGCTCAGCTTCATTTTTGGGGCCTTCCCTCCCACCCCGGGATCTGAAGGTTGAAGTCCACCCCTCACACACTCTCTCTTCCCCCCCCCCCATTTACCACTCGCACACACTCTCTCTTCCCCCCATTCCTCACGCACTCTCTCTTCCCCCATTGCGGGGACCCACAATTTCCTCCCTAGCCTCCCATAATGTCCTGGGATACACTTCATCAGGTCCCGGGGATTTATCTACCTTGATGCGCTTTATGACTTCCAGCACCTGCTTCTCTGTAATATGTACACTCCTCAAGACATCACTATTTATTTCCCCAAGTTCCCTAACATCCATGCTTTTCTCAACAGTAAATACCGGTGAGAAATCTTTATTTAGGATCCCACCCATCTCTTGTGGATCCGCACATAGATGACTAGTTGATCCTTAAGAGGCTCTACTCTCTCTCTTGTTACTCTTTTGCCCTTTATGTATTTGTGGAAACTCTTTAGATTCTCCTTTGCCTTATCTGCCAAAACAATCTCGTGTCCCCTTTTTGCCCTCCTGATTTCTCTCTTAACTCTACTCCTACACCCCCTTTACTCTTCAAGGGATTCACTTGATCCCAGCTGCCTATGCATGTCATGTGCCTCCTTCTTCTTCTTGACCAAGGCCTCAATATCCCGAGTCATCCAGGGTTCCCTACTTCTGCCAGCCTTGCCCTTCACTCTAAGAGAAATGTGCTTACCCTGAACCCTGGTTAACACACTTTTGAAAGCCTCCCACTTACCAGACATCCCTTTGCCTTCCCACAGACTCCCCCAATTAACTTTTGAAAGTTCCTGCCTGATACCATCAAAATAGGCCTTGCCTGTTTTAACTTTTGGGCCAGACCTATCGTTCTCCATAGCTATGTTAAACCTAATAGAATTATGATCACTGGTCCCAAAGCGATTCCTCACTAACACTTCTGTCACCTTATTTCCCAAGAGGAGGTCAGGTTTTGCCACTCTCTAGTCGGGCCATCCACATATTGAATGAGAAATTCCTTCTGAATACACTCAACAAATTTCTCTCCATCCAATACTATGACTGTATTAGTTTCATAGCTAGAAATTTATTATGCAACAGTCTAATTATGTAATTCAAACCCATTAAAATATGAATTATAGAGCTTTACCAACTGCAGCGATTCAAGAAGGCAACTCATCACCACATTCTCAAGGGCAAGTAGGGATGGGCAACACCCATGTCCCACGAATGAATAAAGAAAAAAGATATGGAATAAAACTGAGTAAATGGGAGTTAAGATACAGATCTGCCATAATGGCAGATGAAGTTCAAGGGGCTGAATGGCCTACTTTTGTTTCTGTATCCCTATCTAGATATTAATGAATAGGGTTTGACATATATGCAAGCATTCACACATCAAGAATTTTCTCCAGTCAATTCAAACTAGTCCAGCTCTCAAAGAACTATTAGTCAGCAAAGTTAACGGCTCAGTTCACATTGTACCTCTCTGATTTTCTACAGCATTTAGGGTCAAATGCTCTCAGGTCTAGCAACCTGATCAAGGCCATTCCAATTTATGTATTTACATTCAATAATTCAATGTCTAAAGCATTTATATTCACAAAAAGAGGTACCACTGTATTATCTTCAAGAGTGAAAATGAATACAAAACATTTTAATTTACATTTAAGCCATATCCTACTCCTCAATCCTAACCACCCAGTTAAATTTTTCAAAGAAACTATGTGGCTTTTCGTTATAGAACTTACAAAGTTTTACCATGAGAACGCCACCTGATCAGTTGTTTTTTCCTATGCATTTTTGGCATTGGATTGTGGCTTTAGTTAACTTCTGCTTTATCTGATACCTATGCATGCAATCTTGCCAATGTTTTATACTGAGTAAAATATTTATTTATTAAAGCTACTTTCTGATTATTTATGTAAATAACTTTATTCTTTCTTTTCTTATCTCATACTTTCATCAACCAGTTCACCCCAATCTCCATTCTTGATATCTTTCTTTCCCCCTCGGTGGCACAGTGGTTAGCACTGCTGCCTCACAGCGCCAGGGACCCGGGTTCGATTCCCAGCTTGGGTCACTATCTGTGTGGAGTTTGCACATTCTCCCCGTGTGGGTTTCCTCCGGGTGCTCTGGTTTCCTCTCACAGTCCCAAAGACGTGCTGGTTAGGTGAATTGACCCGAACAGGTGCCGGAAGGTGGCAACTCGGGGAATTTCACAGTAAACTTCGTTGCAATGTTAATGTAAGCCTTACTTGTGACTAATAAATAAACTTTAACTTTACTTTATTTTCTTTATACCTGAAAATTGAACCCTTTCTTACAGCAAGTACTAGGTTGTCTGCAGCAATAATTTTCTCAACCAAATTAAATATGATGCTACAATGACTACTGATATATATATAAAGGCAGGAATAGCCTCTATCATATGTTTCATATCTGAAATTTAAAAAAGAGAATATGGGAAATAGGGCAACATGAATAGTTGGTTCTGTGAGCTGTGCAGTGACCCTGCTGGGCCAAATAGCTTCCACCCACGCTGTGAAATTCGTTCCCACATGGAAATTGGAAAACATCTCTGAAAACAGTACTGCTGCAGATCAAATCCATTATTTCCCAATATGTTAGGTAAGGAAGAAATTCTTGCCTGCAACCTCAACTATGTTTCCCTGCCACTCTATCTATTGAGTAATCATCGTTTCACAATATGCATGTCTAATTTTAGGTATTGCGCTTATGCTTCAAATAGAATAAATGAAGTAACTGACAAAACTTCTGGGGTCTAAAGAAAGAGTGTATTTGACTTTACATGACCGAAGTCTTGATCCTTAAAAAAATACCTATTACCTTGGGAAGCCTAAAAGGGTTGCAACCCTGGTGCTGAGATTCTGTAATAGAGGTCGTTGCCTTAATTCATTCCTGCTTGCTGTAATATAAAGGAAGAAAGGACATTAATGGAACAGTAGAATACATTGTTCTTTCTAAGGAAATGCAGGCTTGTCCTCGCCTCAGTGTTAAGGTGAGGCATTTACCTGCAGAATGTGCTTCTCCCAGTGAGCTGAGGGTGTACTCCTGTACAACACATTCTACTGCGATGGTGGCTGCCCTTTGAATACTTACAGTGACCAACTGCATTACATTACCAGGTGACACTTTCCTGGGTGGAGGCCACTGTCATGATTGCTCTCTCTTGAAGGAGCCTGGATACAAATGGGTCTCTTATACACACTCATAATTGATGTTTGCCTACTGGAAAATAGGATGTGAAGGAGGGGGGATGAAAGAGTGAGAGATGGGGATGAAGGAAGAAGGGATGGGGAATGGGGGGCGGGGGGAGAGGGGGATGGGTGGAGGGAGTTAAACAGTTTTGATCCTAGTTCCTGCCACTATGACCTGACACTTACAGGTGCGCACCTCCAATTCCAGCCTTGCAGGGAGAGAGTGTGTGTGTGTGTGAGGGCCAGGTTGCATTAGGGAGGGAGGAAGAGTTGGTGATCATATAGAATCATAGAAACCCTACAGTGCAGAAAGAGGCCATTTGGCCCATCGAGTCTGCACCGACCACAATCCCACCCAGGCCCTACCCCCCCGTATCCCTACACATTTACCCGCTAATCCCTCCAACCTACGCATCTCAGGACACTAAGGGGCAATTTTAGCACGGCCAATCAACCTAACCCACACATCTTTGGACTGTGGGAGGAAACCGGAGCACCCGGAGGAAACCCACGCAGACACAAGGAGAATGTGCAAACTCCACACAGACAGTGACCCAAACCGGGAATCGAACTCAGGTCCCTGGAGCTGTGAAGCAGCAGTGCTAACCACTGTGCTACCGTGCCGCCCATATTGGGGGTTCACGGGGAGGGAAAGTTTGTGAAGGGGGAATGGGCAGGAGGAGAGTAGTGTGTGTGTTGTTTGAAATCCAGTATCACAGCTTCATAATTAAAGATTAACCCAATTTTTCAAGAGCTTGAATTGAAGCTGATAAAAACGTGAGATTAACTGTGCAAATGTCTGCTCTTTCAGACATTTCATTAGCTGCCTAAAATCAAGATCAGTTTCTTCAGCAATATGAAACAACGCTGTCAATCTGGCAGTCAAAAATGCAGAAAATTAAAGGCAAGAGGACAAAGCTGGTCATTTTACTTTAAAAAGTTCAAAGTTATTCATATTGGCGTGTTTTTACAATTTAAAAGCAATGATCAATTTGTGTATTTTTGTGTCTTCTGCCTTTGCATTCTGTGGGGCAAAGGTTGGTGGGGCCGGTAGGGGTGTGAGGTCAGGGGGAGGGGGGCAGAAATTAAGGTGAGTTTGGGACCCCACAAACTATAAATCCACTTCTGGCCCCATTAGTGGCCAGACTCCTGATCATCAGTGAAGTGATGGAAAGTGTCATTGACAGTGATAATGAGTTGAACTGAATGCCAGAGGTGAGGTGAGAGTGACTGCCCTAACATTAAGGCTGCATTTAACAGAGTATGGCATCAGGGGGAACCCCAGCAAAAGTGTAGTCAATGTGAATCGGTTGGTGTGTGTGCGTGTGCGTGCGTTGGAGACATGGCTGGCATAACGTGAGATGGTTGTGGTAATTGGAGATCAATCATCTCAGCTCCAGGACATCACGTCAGGAGTTCCTCAGGGTAGGGTCCTAGGCCCAACCATCTTCAGTTGCTTCATCAATGACCTTTCTTCTATCATTAGGTCAGAAGTGGGGATGTTTGTTGATGGCTGCACAATGTTCAGTACCATTTGCGACTCCTAAGAAACTGAAAACAGTCCATTCCCAAATGCAGCGAGACCTGGACAATATCTAGGCTTGGGCTGATAAGTGGCAAGTAACATTTGTGACATAGAAGGGCCAGGCAATGAGCATCTGCAACAAGAGAGGATATAACCATTACCCCTTGACATTCAATGGCACGACCATCGCTGAAACCTCCACTATCAACATCTTGGGAGTTACCATTGCTCAGGTACAGATCAGAAACCCCAAAATATGTTACGAAGCCTGACCGGATCCCAACAGTTTTTCTATTTTGGCATTAGTGTGAGGACAAGGTGTTTCATTGCAGGTGTGATTCTATTGACACACGAGGAAGCAGGTTATAATGAAATAATGAATGAATTAGCTTAACCTTTCCTTTACCAAATTGAAATACTTAAACATGACACATTGCAATTTTTAACTGCTAACCCATCTCTATTACTTCCAATTCAAGCAATATTCATCTTATAGACTTAAATTCCTCTTCAAAATCAGTTAGCAACACACAGGCGTATGTACTTGTACCATCACCTGGAATTTCCCATCCAAGTCATGACTTGGAAATATATCACCATTCCTTCACTGATGCTGGGTCAAATTCCTGGAATGCCCTCCCTAACAGCACTGTGGGTGTATCAACAGCTTAGGGACTGCAGCGGTTTTGAATGATGGGCAGTAAATGTTGGTCTAGCCAGCGGTGCCCACACCCCAAAAATTAATTTTTAAAAAATTGAGTGCTTTGCTTGGTCATACAGAGGGCAGTTGAGAATCAACCATGTTGCTGTGGATTTGGAGTCACTGGTAGGCCAGACTGGGTAAGAGTGGAAGATTCCCCCCTGAAGGGCATTAGTGAGCCTGATGGATTTTTATCACAAGCGATTATAGTTTCATGGTAGCCACTACTGAGACTAGGTTTTGATTCCAGATTTTATTAATTGAATTTAAATTCCACCAGGATTAGCCTGGATTACTAGTCCAGTGACATTATCGCTATACCATAACTGACCACCCTGATCTCACTGCTACCTCCTCATGATATCATTAATAGATTTTACTCCCTGACACATGTTCATAAGAATATAAGGTCTCCCTGAATGCTAACAGTTCCAAATCTCACACTACTTAAATAAATGTTTTGCTTTCCTATCTTCCATACCAAAGCAGATAACTTCACATTTCTCACATTATATTCCATCTATCATATCCTTAGCTAACCATTTAACCTGTCTATATCCCGTCACTGAAGTGTTTTGAGAGGTTCTGAGTTTAAAAAGTTGCTGTATAAATGCAGATTTTTTTTTCTCTTGAATTGGAGTAGCATGGTGGCATAGTGGTTAGTACTGCTGTCGCATAGCGTCAGGGACCTGCAGGGACCTGGGTTCAATTCTGGCCAGGGTAATAGGATGTCAGGTTATCATCACGTCTGAAGGACAATTCTAGAGTTCACTCAGTACTGCCACATTCTGCTCAAAATTTCCCAGTTAACTTTGCATCATCAGCAAACGAGACTATATTCCACTCAGTCCGCTCTTCTAAATCATTGAAATGGATTGTAAATAGCTGGTGCCCAAGTACTGATCCTTTTGGAAGCCTGCTAGTTACATTCTGCCAACCCAAAAGTGACCCATATTCCTAATCTTCCCCGCCACCCCCCCTCCCCCCCCCAAGTCTTTGTCCATCTCTGCCCACCTTATTCACTTGTTCCCATTATGGGGCTGGGGGGGCGGCAGTTAGATGGGGATTGCTCAGGAGAGGTAGATAGTGACTGCGGGGAGAGATGGATAAGGTTCGGGGTGATGGATGGGGGAGATATAGACGAGGGGAGGAGGGAGATGGATGGTGGTGAGAGAAAGTTTGGGAATAATAGATGGGGCGGGGGGGAGATGGACGGAGAGTGTTGGAGAGAGAGAGATGGGGGGATTGACGAAGGTGGGAAAGATGGACGAAGGGTGGAGAGAGATGGGCAGCGGTGGGGTGGGGAGGTTTGATGGACAGGAGCTGGGGGGAAAGATGGACAGGGGGATGGGAGAGGGATGGTGGTGGGGTGGGGTGGGGGAGAGGGATGGAGGTGGGATGGGGTGGGGAGAGGGATGGAGGTGAGGGAGAGGGATGGGGGTGGGGAGAGGGATGGAGGTGGAGTGGGGTGGGGGAGAGGGATGGAGGTGGGATGGGGTGGAGGAGAGGGATGGAGGTGGGGGAGAGATTTTTTTTGCCCCCTTCGCCCATCTCTGCCCCACCTCCGGCCTCCTCCCCACCCCTCGCCAATTTCCGCCCAGAGGTGGACAGGGGTGGGGGGGGGGGTGGGGGGGAAGAGGCGGCCTCGACTCCCCCGAGTATCTCGCCTGTCAATCTTTCCTCCACCGCCCCCCCCCAATCCAACTCTCTCCAAATGGTGACCATCTCTCCTGCCCGCCCCTCATTCATCCCTCCCTCGTCCTCTGTCCATCCCTACCTTGCACCCTGTTTCTTACACGGAGATGTGGAGACAAAGCATACCGTTCACAGAGAAGGAAAGGAGAGAGTGCAAAATGTAGTGTTACAGTCATTGGAGATTGAATTAGAGCATTGTTAAAGAGTTTATAAGACTCTTATAACTCTGGAGTAACGATTTAAAAGCATAGAATGAGAGTAAAAGTTAGAATTAGAGGATCTGCTCGGCACAGCTGATAGGAAGTTGCCATGTTTCGGCGCCATCTGGATGCAAAATAGGGGAATGAGTGAGAGACGGTTGGGGGTGGGGCTGGTTAGGGGAGAGATGGAGGTTGGGGAGGGGGAGAGGTGGATGGAGGGCGTGGGGGAAAGAGAGATGGGAGGAGGGCGGGGGGGAGAGAGGTGGGGGGAGGGCGGAGGGGAAGAGAGGTGGGGGGAGGGCGGAGGGGAAGAGAGGTGGGGGGAGGGCGGAGGGGGAGAGAGGTGGGGGGATAGCAGGGGGGGGGAGAGAGGTAGGCGGAGAGAGGTAGGTGGAGGGCAACGGAACGAGGTGATCGGGGGGAAGAGAGGTGGGCGGAGGGCGGGGGAGAGAGGTGGGCGGAGGAAGGGGGGGGAGAGAGGTGGGCAGGGGGCAAGAGGGGAGAGAGGTGGGTGGAGGGCGGAGGGCGGGAAGGGAGAGAGGTGGGTGGAGGGCGGAGGAGGTGAGGCGGGCAGAGGCCGGGGGGTGGGGAGAGGTGGGCCGAAGGAGGAGGGAATGAGGTGGGCATGGGCGGAGTGGGGGAGAGAGGTGGAAGGAGGGCAGGGGGTGGGGGAGAGAGAGGTGGGTGGAAGTCAGGAGGGAGAGAGGTGGGCAGAGGGCGGGGGGTGAGAGGTGGGAGGAGGGCAGGGGGAAGAGAGGTGGGCAGAGGATGGGGGCGAGAGAGGTCAGCAGAGGGCAGGGGTGAGAGAGTTGGGCGGGGGAGAGTGGTGGGCGGGGGGGAGAGAGGTTGAGGGGGAGAGGGTTGGGTGGGGGAGAGTGGTGAGCGGGGGTAGAGTGGTGGGCAGAGGGAGAGAGGTGGGCGGGGGGGAGAGGGGTGGGCAGCGGATGAGGGGTGGGTGGGGAGTGGTGGGAAGAGGGGTATGTGGGAATGGGATCGGGGGGGAGAGATGTGGGCGGAGGGCGGTTGGAAGAGAGGTGGGTGGAGGCCGGGGGGGGGGGGGAGAGGTGGGTGATGGAGAAAGGTGGGCGGAGGGCAGGGGGAGAGAGGTGGGTGGAGGCCGGGGGGGGGGGGGGGGGGGGGGGAGAGAGGTGGGTGGTGGAGAAAGGTGGGCGGAGGATGGGGGCAAGAGAGGTCGGCGGAGGGCGGGGAGAGAGGTGGGCGGGGGGAGAGTGGTGGGCGGGGAGAGGTGTGGGCGGAGGAGGAGAATTGTGGGCGGGGGGAAAAGGAGTGGCGGGGGGAGAGGGGTGGGTGGGGGAGAGATGTGCACGGGGGTAGAGTGGTGGGCGGGGCGGAGAGGGGTGAAGGGTGGGTGGGGGGTGGTGGGGAAAGGGTAGGGGGCGGGGGCAGTGGGGAGAGATGTGGGCAGAGGGCGGGGTGGGTGGGGTTGATGGGGAGAGGGGAGGCCGGGGGTGAGGTTGGGGGGAGAGAGGTGGGCAGAGGAGGGAGGGGAGGGAGGTGGGTGGAGAGTGGAGGGAGGAGGGAGAGAGGTGGGCGGAGGGGCTGAGGCGGGCAGAGGCCGGAGGGGGAGGGAATGAGGTGGGCATGGGCAGAGGGGGGGAGAGAGGTGGAAGGAGGGCAGGGGGGGGGAGAGAGGTGGGCAGAGGGCGGGGGGGGGGGGGCAGAGGTGGGCGGGGGCTGGAGGGGAGAGAGGTGGATGGAGGGTGGGGAGGAGAGAGGTGGATGGAGGGCGGGGCGAAGAGAGGTGGGCGGATGGTGGGGGGGAAGAGAGGTGGGCGGAAGGCGGGGCGAGCGACGTAGGCAGAGGGTGGAGGGAGAGAGGTGGGTGAAGGCCAAGGGGAAGAGAGGTGGGCAGAGGATGGGGGCGAGAGAGGTCAGCAGAGGGCGGGGGGAGAGAGATGGGCGGGGGGAGAGTGGTGGGCGGGGGGGGGAGAGGTGTGGGCGGGGAGGAGAAGGGTGGGCGGGGGCGAGAGGGGTTGGGGGAGAGGGGTGAGTGGGGGGAGAGAGGTGAGCTGGGGTAGAGTGGTGGACGGGGGAGAGTGGTGGGCAGAGGGAGAGAGGTGGGCGGGGGGGAGAGGGATAGGCGGAGGGATGAGGGGTGGGTGGGGGGTGGTGGGGAGAGGGGCGTGTGGGGACGGGATCCGGGGGGAGAGATGTGGGCGGAGGGCGAGGAAGGGAGAGAGGTAGGCGGAGGGCTGGAGGTAGAGAGGTGGGCAGGGGGTGGGGGGGGGGGAAGAGAGGTGGGGGGGAGAGAGGTGGGTGGAGAAAGGTGGGTGGAGGGCAAGGGGAGAGAGGTGGGTGGAGGGCAGGGGAGTGAGGTAGGCGGGGGGAGAGTGGTGGGCGGGGGGAGAGGTGTGGGCAGAGGGGGAGAATGGTGGGCGGGGGGAAAAGGAGTGGGCGGGGAGGAGTGGGGTGGGTGGGGGAGAGAGGTGAGCGGGGGTAGAGTGGTGAGCGGCGGGCGGGAGAGGGGTGGGTCGGGGGAAGTGGGAGGAGGTTGGGAGAGGGGTGGGTGGGGGTGGGGTCGGTGGGGAGAGATGTGGGCGGAGGCCAGGGGGAGAGAGGTGGGCAGGGGGGAAAAAGGAGTGGGCGGGGGAGAGGGGTGGGCAGGGGCAAGTGGGGTTGTGAGGGGAGAGGGATGGGTGGGGGGAGAGAGGTGAGCGGGGGTGAGAGGTGTGGGCTGGGGGGAAGACAGGTGGGTGGAGGGCGGGAGGGGAGAGAGATGGGCCGAAGATGGACGGAGAGTGGTGGACGGGAGTGAGAGGGGTGAGTGGGGGTTGGTGGGGAGAGGAGTGGGTGGGGGTGGGGTCGGGGGGGAGAGATGTGGGCGGAGGGGGGGGGAGAGAGGTGGGTGGAGGGCGGAGGGCAGGGGAGAGTGGGGGGAGTAAGGCGGAGAGTGGGGGAAGGGAAATGGAGGAGCTGGAAGGGGTGGGAAAGAGAAGGAGTGGGGAGGAGAATGGAGGAGGGGAAGAGAAGTGGGGTGAAGAAAGCGGAGGGTGAGGGGGACAGTGAGGGGTGAACGCGGGAGCTGGGTGAGATTGAGAGCGGGGGCTGGGTGAGATTGAGAGCGGGGGCTGGGTGAGAGTGGGGGGTGGGTGAGGGTGAGAGTGGGGGGTGGGTGAGGGTGAAAGCGGGGGCTGGGTGAGAGCGTGGGGGTGTGGGAGGGAGAGCGTGGGGGTGTGAGGGGGAGAGTGTGGGGGGAGAGAGCATGGGGGTGTGAGGGGGGAGCATGGAGCATGGGGGTGTGAGGGCGGAGAGCATGGGGGTGGGAGGGGGAGGCGTGGAGGTGTGAGGGGAGAGAGCGTGGGGGTGTGGGAGGGGGAGCGTGGGGGTGTGAGGGGAGAGAGCGTGGGGGTGTGGGGGGGAGAGCGTGGGGGTGTGGGGGGAGAGCGTGGGGGTGTGAGGGGAGAGAGCGTGGGGGGGGGAGAGAGCATGGGGGTGTGAGGGGAGAGAGCATGGGGGTGTGGGGGGGAGAGCGTGGGGGTGTGGGGGGGAGAGCATGGGGGTGTGAGGGGAGAGAGCGTGGGGGTGTGGGGGGGAGAACGTGGGGGTGTGGGGGGGAGAGCGTGGGGGTGTGGGAGGGGGAGCATGGGGGTGTGGGGGGAGAGCGAGGGGGTGTGGGAGGGGGAGCGTGGGGGTGTGGGGGGAGAGCGTGTGGGTGTGGGAGGGGAAGCGTTGGGGTGTGGGGGAAGAGAGCGTGGGGGTGTGAGGGCAGAGAGCATGGGGGTGTGGGGGGGGAGACTGTGGGGGTGTGGGGGGGAGAGCGTGGGGGTGTGGGGGGGAGAGCGTGGGGGTGTGAGGGGAGAGAGCGTGGGGATGTGAGGGGAGAGAGCGTGGGGGTGTGAGGGGAGAGAGCGTGGGGGCGTGAGGGGAGAGAGCGTGGGGGTGTGAGGGGAGAGAGTGTGGGGGTGTGAGGGGAGAGAGCATGGGGATGTGAGGGGAGAGTGTGGGGGTGTGGGGGAGAGAGCGTGGGGGTGTGAGGGCAGAGAGCGTGCAGGTGTGAGGGGACAGAGTGTGGGGGTGTGGGGGGGAGACTGTGGGGGAGTGGGGGAGAGAGCGTGGGGATGTGAGGGGGAGGGCATGGGGGTGTGAGGGGAGGAGAGCGTGGGGGTGTGAGAGGGATGCGTGGAGGTGTGAGGGGGAAGCGAGGGGGTGTGAGGGGGGAAGGCATGGGGGTGTGAGGGGGGAGAGCGTGGGGGTGTGTGGGGGAGGCATGGAGGTGTGAGGGGGAAGCGAGGGGGTGTGGGGGAAGGCATGGGGGTGTGAGGGGGGAGAGCGTGGGGGTGTGAGGGACAGAGCGTGGGGGTGTGAGGGGACAGAGCGTGGGGGTGTGAGGGGACAGAGCGTGGGGGTGTGAGGGGACAGAGCATGGGGGTGTGGGGGGAGAGCGTGGGGCTGTGGGGGGAGAGCGTGGGGGTGTGGGGGAGAGAGAGCGTGGGGGTGTGAGGGGGGAGAGCGTGGGGGTGTGAGGGAGAGAGCGTGGGGGTCTGGGGGGAGAGCGTGGGGGTGCGGGGGGAGAGCATGGGGGTGTGAGGGAGAGAGCGTGGGGGGTGTGGGGAAGAGCGTGGGGGTGTGAGGGGGGAGAGCATGGGGGTCGCGGGAGAGGTGAATGGGAGAGTGGGGCGGTGAGGTTGAGAGTGGGGCGAGGGAAGGGGTCGTGGGAGAGGTGAATGGGGGAAATGAGGGATTGAGGGGCAGAGTGGAAGGGTTGAGGGGGAGAGTGGAGGGGTTGAGGGGGAGAGTGAAGGGATTGAGGGGGAGAGTGGAGGGGCTGAGGGGGAGACTGGAGCGGTTGAGGGGGGAGTGGTTGGGAATGTGGGGGAGGGTGAGGGGGAGAGTGGAGTGTGGATAGGAGCCGTTGGGGGGGCGTGGGGAGAAGGGAATAAAGCTCGGCACTGGGACAGTGGCAGTTATTGCCGCCAACGTCTTTTCCCGCCATGCTCTCGCGTGCTGCGGCCATTCTTGCAGCCCTCGTGCCAGACTGATTGTTCACTGATTAAATATCGACCCAGCAGGTATGTGAACAGATTGAACAGATGTGTCCCTAAATTTGGGGAGAATGTTGAGCGGGCTCGAGGGTAGACTGGGGGCAAGGGCTGTATGGGGAGGGGATTATATTGGGTGGGGTGGAGGGAGAGGAGTGAAGGGGGAGTGGAGGATGGGGGGATGGATGGAAGGGAGGGTGGGGTGGGTGGGTGGGGGAGAAGGGGGGTTGTGATGGGTGGGGGAGGAGGGGGGAGAGCAAGGGGTGTTGGGGTGGGTGGGAAGGGGAGGGGAGAGCGGGGATTGGGGTTGGTGGGAGAGGATAGTTGGGTTGGGTGGGGGAGGGAAGCGGGTGGTTGGGGTTGCTGGGAACCAGGAGAATGGTGTTGGTGGATGTGAGAGCAGGTGGGAGAGGGATGTGAGGGGAGTGTGGGTTTATGGAGGGGGAGGGGAGACTGGGGATGAAGGGGTGAGTGGGTTGGGGGTGAGTTGAGTGCAGGAGAGGAGAAAGTGGGTTTAGGTGGACTGAGGGGAGAGCAGGGGATATGGTGAAGGGGAGTGAGTGAGGAGAGGGGTTAGTGGGCAAGGGAAAGCATGGGGTCAGGTGGGTGGGAGGAGAAAATGGTGGAATGTAGAGAGGGGAGAGTGGGGGTTGGGACTGAAGGGAGGGGAGAGCGGGATGGGGAAGTGTCAGTGGAATGGGTTGTATTTTGAGTGAGGTGGGAGAAGGGAAGTGTGTGGTGGTTGGAGAGAGAGTGAGGTGGAATGGGATGGGAGAGATGGAGGGAAAGAAAGCGTGTGAAGGTGGAGAGAGAGATGGAGCATGCAGAGATGGATAGAGAGTGATGGAGCGTGCGGAGGGAGAGATGGGGTGTGCAGAGGTGGGGAGAGAAAGATGGAGTGTGTGGGTGGGGAGAGACATGGGCATGCATGGAGTGAGGAGAAATGGATGTGCAGCAGGAAAAGGTGGAACATACGGGGTAAAGGTAGGACTTGGGAGAGGGTGAAGAGCATGCAGGGGGAGATGGGTAAAGGGTATGACTTGGGGAGAGATGGGGTGTGCAAGAAATAGGGAATGGGGGTAAGGGGAGTGAGAATTGGGGAAGGGAGGGATACATGTAAAGATTAGGGCAGTACAGTCGAGGAGGGGAAATGGATAGGGAGAGTGAAGAAGTGTGGGAATGGGGGAACAGGAGGCCAGTGGAGGGAGAGGGTAAAGGAAGTGGTGTCAGGGGTTGATGTTTGCTAGTGAATTTACTTTTGCTGCAGGAATATTGTTCTGTTAATACAGAATTCGAACATTCTTCTCATAGACCGAAAGACACATTGTTCTGTTATAAAACACTGTATTCTCCTTGAGGGAGAAGGAGAAGTGGGGAGGGAGGGAATGGGGAAGTGGGATGAGGGGATGGGGAAGTGGGTGAGGGGATAGGGAGGGAATGAGGAAGTGGGTGAGGGGATAGGGAGGGAATGAGGAAGTGGGTGAGGGGATAGGGAGGGAATGGGGAAGTGGGTGAGGGGATGGAAGGGAGCAAATGGAGAAGTGGGGTAAGGGGATGGGGAGGGAGGAAATGGGGGGGAGGGACCAAATGAGGAAGTGGGGTGAGGGAACAGGGAAGTGGAGGGAGGGAATGGGGAAGTGGTGTGAGGGGCTGGGGAAGGGAGGGAAGTGGGTGAGGGGATGGGGGAGGGGAGAGAGGGTTGTGATAAGAAGAGAATGGAGGGGGAGGCTCCGCATTGAGAGAATTAGCAGCAGGAACTTCCACTAACAGCCTTTCCCACTCTTTTGCTCGTGCTGTGGCTGCTCTGCTGGTTCTTGTATGCCCTACTGTGTGAGTAGAACTTTAATTATTTAAGTATCTATCCTGTGCTAGGTGTCGATCTTAATAGGCTTCAGTGAGTGAATAGGGAGCTTTCCTGTAATTAAACTGTGGTGTATGTCACAAGCTCTGACCATCCCTAACCCTGTGCTGTTCACTGCATACCTGATAACACTTACTCTTTCCATGATTAAGGATTCATTTCCCCAGCTGAACTCTCCAACAAAACCAAAAAAATATTCCTGACAGAGACTGAAGTGCAGAACTCATGGAAATGCTACAATGTCAGAATTGGTGTGTTTCGGATGTGACGGTAAACTGAGGCCTCGCCTGTCCCCTCGGGTGGATGTAAACAAATTCCATGGAATTATTTAAAGAGCAGGGGAGTTCTCCCTGGTATATGAAGGCAAAATACTGCAGATGCTGGAATCTGAAACAAAAACAGTAAAATGCTGGAAAAATTCAGCAGGTCTGACAGCATCTGTGGAGAGAGAATAGAGCCAACGTTTCGAGTTGACATTGGCTCTATCCTCTCTTCATAGATGCTCTCAGACCTGAGTTTTTCTGTTTTTGTTTGAGTTCTCCCATTATCTCATTGCCAATTGTGTACCAATTCATTGCCACATTTACATTACAAACATTACATGTGCAGTGGGAAAAGGTGGAACAAAGTTTCTTCAATGTCTATAAAAATGTTTTTGGATGTCTTGAGGTCTTGGAAGATGCTACAGAAATGCAAGTCTCAGTCAACTGTACAACCACCAGTGAAACTGACACATGAAACAAATATGAAAATCTCAAAATTTTTGTATTTTATGATTTATCATTAGAAATAATGCAAATTACATTCAGTTTATTTCCATAAGTTAAGAATACTGTATTCTACACATTTCTCTCGTAATCAAACGTATTTCTTTTAATTTTTTTGTTAGTCAACTTAGATTTAAATTATTCAAGCAAATATAATTTTTGTTTAGTTTATGTTTTGAACCATCATGGAATTTTACAGTATAGAAGAAGGCTATTTGGCCCATTGTGCCAGTGCTAGTTCTTTGAAAGAGTTATCCAATTAGTTCAATTCCCCTGTGCTATACCCATTACCCTGCAAATTTTCTTTTTGAAATATTTATCCAATTGCCTTTAGGCAGTAACTATTAAATGTGTTTTCACCATGAGGTAATGCATTCCAGATAATCATAACTTGATATGTATGAAAACGCCTCCTCATCACCACTCTTGCTAATTATCTTAAATCTGCACTCTCGGGTTGGTTAGACTTAGCTCACCACACTTAGCTTTTCAGATCTTTTGCGCGACAAGTTGCAGAAATTGTGAGCTGGTAATATTGCATCCTGGGCCTGAGTAAACAGAGAAGCAACTTTGTGTATCCCCTTAAAGAATCAGAGTGGAGGGTAAGGAAATTAACAGCTCAAGCAGAGAAGGAGGGTGGATTAGTGTATAAACTAACCGTTAAAATGGACAGAACGAAAAATATGGTGAGGGAATGAAAGGTTGGATTAAGAAAAAAAATTGAAAAAAAAAACTAGAAGTACAAGCAAATGTAAATGAACATTTAAAATCTCCAACAATTTAAACTGGAATATTGAATGTCCACCTTTGTAATAGTTTATTTTCAGTGTTAGAAAGGTTGGCTGAAAGTAACTAACAATTATTACATTTCTAAAGGGGTACTTAGATTTGAATGGCCTAAGCTTCACTTCCTGAGATGTGTTTAAATCATATCTACCATGCAATGCAACAGCTTCATGTCATTCAATGTATTTCCACAGTCAGCCAGTCAATGAGATGAGATTTCATAAAAATAATGATGGAGTGGCACCACTCAGACAGCAATCTTTGGATTCTCTATTAACTGCGTATTTAATACTTGCCTGAAGTTACTGTATTATAAATAATAGCAAAGGCTCCTCCTCTTGTGGAGGAGTCCAAACTAGGTGTTGAAATTGTACGTTAGTCAATGATCAATCTGATAAATTAAAGAGAAACTTCTTTACCCTTGAGAGTGGTTGAAATGTGGAATGTGCTTCAACTTAAAGTAATTGAAGCATGCCGCATGTATGTTTAAGAGGAATCTAGATAAGGGAGAGTTGCAGAGTGAGATAAAGTAGGATGGGAGGAGACTCATGTGAAACATACACCAACATAGACCATTTGGACTGAATGGCCCATTTCTGTCCAAAGAAAATTATATAATTTTGGAAATCCTCCATCAGTTCATTTCTACATATTGGATTTATAATTCTTCAAATGGTATAAATATTTTAATGAGTTACCAAGACTAATTATCTTCCCTGAGTCCAGTGATGTGCATTAATTGGACAGTAGATTTCTCTCAGTCGCGCTTTCCATTGGCTGCTTCTCTCCAGTTCTTGGGCTCTTCAATGTCAATTTGTACAGATTGATATCATTAAACGCTTCTCTTTGAATAATGTGAGAATTAAAATACTGTGGGATAATCTCCTCATGGAATTTATGGGTTAAATGGCAGCCCCTCATTTGTGTCGCGATGTAGATTATCGTTCTTGGGTTGCTGAGATGTTGCAGTGTCTGCAGCAATAAGGGGTAATCTGATGGGTAATACACAATATCTGAAGCCAGGATTATGTCATAATCATTGGGAAAGTTTATGTGGTCAAATCCCCAAGAAAGAGTTCTGATTGTTGGGAAGTGTCTGCAGGAATCTGGGACATTGACGGAAACGTTGTGTTCAATTTGCTTCAAAGCATGGGACTCATCAGTCAAAGTTACCTGTCCACCTGAAGTAGAAGAAATAAAATGAGTCATCTCACTTCTAGTTATCCCATCACAACAACCCACTCCACAATTACAATAACACGAGATGAGGTGGAATAGAAAAGACAATAAATAAATTTATATGTAGCCTTTCACAACCTTAAAACATTTCAAAGTGCTTTACAAGACATTAAGGGCTTGATTCTCCCATCCCGACGCGCACGCTTTTTGGTGTGTTGGGTTGGGAGATGCTCGTGTCGGCCATTTTGTAGGATTTGCGCATGTGTTTCCACGCATGTTCCTCTCCCACAGCTGGAGATCAGGCACAGTCGGGATTATGCTGGAAACCAGCAGGAAGATAAGGTAAGTGATTTAAATCTGATTTTTATCTATTTTAAATGTCATTATCGGGCCCGGGACTGAATTCTCTGGGCCCGATAGCACCTCCCACCCCACCAGGAATATTTCACTCCGGCAGGGTTTAGAGTAGCTCCCCACTTGTGGGGAACTAGTGAGAGACCCTGCTGGAGTGAAGGGTGGGCAATTGGGGCCCCCCAGGAGGTCGGGTGGTGGGGCGTGGTGCCCCCTGTGCATGGGCATCCTGGCAGTGCCAGCCTGTGCCCCCAGCACTGCCCTAGGGGCATCAGGCAGTGCCAAGGGGGCAGGGCCTAATGTGGGAGGGGTGTAGGGGATGATTGGTGGGGATGGGGAATCCCGCTGCCACTCTGCAGATAGGATTGGTTGGGGCTGGAGGGAGGCCAGCGATCGGGATGGTTGGGGATGGAGGGGGGGCTCTCTGCTGGGGTGGGGGGGGGCAGATTGTCACTGGTGTTGTGGAGAGGGGTGGGGTTGGAGATTGTGGTGCTCTGAGACGCGGGGGCGTGGGTGTCGGGGCTGGTCCGGGAATGCTTGTGCGGGCTGCTATTGGGCCGTGGAGGTGTCGCAAGGGGCAGCACTGCGAGGGTCTCGAGCTGGCCAGCGATCGGGCTGGCCAGCAAACTGCAGTGTGACAGTTTGGGGCCACTGCACATGCGCAGACTTCCAGAATTGTCAGATTCTTGGGTGAATAGGCCCTGCACTCCCCGAGCCTTTAATGATATTCATGATTATGATCTCTGCATTGTACGAAGGGCCCGATTTTACCATTTTCATTCTAAGTGCTGAATCTGGGCATAATGCAGATCTGACTTAGAAATCTGCGGTCAGGTGCCCCCATACGCACTCAGCCATCTCCAGTCCCATTCGTGCTGAGCGCCAAAATGATCGGGGCTCTGAACTGCGCATGCGCAGTTGGAAAAAAAGTTGAAAAAGCGCGCCCGTGTCAGATCGCTCCCGAGCCGCAGAAAGTGGAGAAAGCGGCCCGGGAGCGAAAAGCGGGAGCGATGGTGCACACACACATCACTGTCCCCCTTATCCACCCCCTCACTACCCACACACATCACTGTCCCCCTTATCCACCCCCTCACTACCCACACACATCACTGTCCCCCTTATCCACCACCACCGTTACCCAGACCGATCGCCACCCCTGCCCCCCTCCCCTCCACTGATCACCCGCAGAGTGGCAGCGGACCCCCCAGCCCCCCCGCGCCCCCACCAGAGATCCATCTGCCCCCCCCACCAGAGATCCATCTGCCCCCCCCCCCACTCCTGAGTTACATCTTACCCGTCTCCCTCCCCCCCCAACAACCTGGCCTCACTCATCCCCCCCAGAGAATGGTCTGGTCTCACTCACCCCCCTCCCCCCAGAAAATGATCTGGCCTCACTCATCCCCCCGCAGAGAATGGTCTGGCCTCACTCACCCCGCCCTCCCCACAGAGGAATAGCTGAACCGCCTCCTCGTCCCTCCCCACCAGACAACGATCAGCCCTCCCCCTCCCCCCCTCCCCCACCAGAGATACATCTGACCTGCCTCCTCCTCCTCCCCCCCCCCAACCAGACAACGATCTGGCCTCACTCCCCTCCCCCCCAACCAGAGAATGATCTGACCCGCCTCCCTCCTCCACCCCCCCACCACTGATCTGAGTCAGGGAGCCGTTGGAAGCTCTGAACTTGCCTCTTCAGCAGCTGGAGCGCCCGATTCAGACTTTTATTTAGCAGGTCCATTACAGCGCGGCTCCGGATTGGCAAACGCGGTGGTAAAGGGGGAAATGCTGATAAAGTTGGGCGGGCAGTTCATTAATTCAATTTAAATGCATGCAAATGTATTTAAATCGCCGTTGTGCCCGTTTTGGGCACGAAGCGGATCGCCGCCATTCCCGGGTTTCAGTAAAGTGGCAACCTGCGCAGACGCGGGTGCAGATCGCGATAATGGCCTCTCACCCGACTTTACTACGTTTTTGCGCTCGAAAACGGGCAGAACGCAATGGTAAAATAGGGCCCGAAGTGTGGGAGACTCAAGTCTGAACTTCCACTGGAAATAACAATCGTGATTTACATCATTTTTCCTGCCAATTCAGCACTTCGGGGGCGATTCTCCCAAAAACCTCTAAGTACTTTTCTTTGGACTGTGTTCTGATAGGAAACAGGACATCCAATTTGCGAACATTAAACTTCCATAATTGGGAACCAGATGTTCAGATATTAATGTTGGATGAGGGATAAGTATAAAGACATAGAGAGAATTGCAATTTTCAATTAATGTCATAGGATCGTTTACATCCACCTAAGAGAGCAGATGAGACAGTTTACTGAAATATGGCACACCCAGCTATGTAGCACTGTCTCAATACTGCGCTAGAGTGTTAACCTGGATTTGTGCTCAAGTCTCTGGAGTGGGACTTGAACCCACAATCTTCTGGGCCAAAGCTGATCAGAGAAGTGAACTGTGGGCCAGACCAACAGTGACTGCTGGAGCCAGTGCAAAGCCAGTTATGTCAGACAGAGCACAGTGTCTTGGTTTAGACGGGAAGGAAAATATAAATATGAACTAGACTGTTCTGTAAATTTGTCATTTTTATTTTTTAATATGAATAAGGCTTTACCCTGACTAGCCATGACAGAATCTACTTGGTTAGAGTTGAACAAAAAGATGAGAATTTTAAAATCAAGACATTCCTGGACAGGGTGCTAATGTGCACAATGGAGCAAGTGCAAAGGTGAGAAGTGAAGAGGACTTGGAGCAATTGAGGCAGCAGAATTTTAGACGAACTGAAGTTTACCAATGATAGAAGACTGATCAGATATTTGAAAATTGGATGATGTTGAGATGCTCTTTTAATCTAAGTAACAATACAATAACATCCTGTGGCTCTTAACCAATCCTTGATTATTTTACCTGGAACCCTAGGCCCGACCTAACTTTCCTTCCATCATAAAGTTGGAAGTGAATTGTTCGCCGATGATTGCACAATGTTCAGCACCATTCGCAACTCCTCAGATACTGAAGCAGTCCGTGTCCAAATGCAAGAAGATCTGGTCAATATCCAGACTTGGGGTGACAAGTAACATTCACGCCACACAAGTGGCAGGCAATGACCATATTCAACAAGAGAGAATCTAATCATTGCTCTTTAACATTCAATGGCATTACCATCACTGATTTCCCACTATCAACATCCTGGGGCTCACCGTTGACCAGAAACCGAATTGAGAAAGCCATAACAATACTGTGGCTACAAGAGGAGGTCAGAGGCCAGAAATCCTGTGATTGAAACTAGCATCCTGCCTCCCCTAAATCTGTTCACCATCTACAAGGCATAGGTCAATGGCATGTACCATCTACAAGGCTCCTGAGACAGAACCTTCCAAACTCATGACTGTTGGCATCTAGAAGGGCAAGGGCAGCAGACACGCATGGAAAAGCTACCACCTGAAAGTACGCCTCCAAGCCACTCACCATGCTGACTTGAAAATACATCACCGTTCCTTCACTGTCACTAGTCAAAATTGTAGAATCAGTATCGTGCAGAAGAAGGCCATTCGACCCATCAAGTCTGCACGACCACAATTCCACCCTGGCCCTATCCCCATAACCCCACGCATTTACCCTAACTAGTTCCCCCTGACACTATGGGGCAATTTAGCATGTTCAATCCACACAACCCGCACATCTTTGGATGTGGGAGGAAACTGGAGCACCCGGTGGAAACCCACGCAGACACGGGGAGAATGTGCAAACTCCACACAGACAGTGACCAAGCCAGGAATCGAATCCGGGTCCCTGGCGCTGTGAGGCAAAATCCTGGAAATCCCTCCCTAACAGCACTGTGGATATACCTACACCACATGGACTGCAGTGGTTCAAGAAGGCAGCTCACCACCAGCTTCTCATGCACAATTAGGGATGACCAATAAATGCTGGCATAGTTGGTGATGCCCACATCTCATGAATGAATAAAATAAACCTTTTGCACCTGTTCTGTACCTTATCCTGTATCTATCCAGTCACTAGAATTGAGGCGGGCCTGGACCAAACCTTATTTTTCCAAAATTTGCTCATCAGCTCCTTGAACACGTAAACGTGGCGCACTGAGGGAAAAGGCTGGACAAGCCTGGTCTGGTCGAATCAGAGACCTGCCCGCTGGACTCTGTTTTCTTTCAATTTCCACCATTATCTAATGATCACATACCTGAGCAGGAGACAAGGACACCAACCTGAAGCCAGTGAGTCAGAAAATCATGGGTTAAAATCTTGCTCCAGGAACTTGAGCACTGTAGACTGGCAGATTCACAAAAATGTTAAACCAGGTCTGCCCTCACAGGTGAATGTAAAAAAGATTTTTTGAAAAGCATGGGATTTCTCACTAGTATTCTGGCCAATATTTGTCCTTCAACCATTATTTGATCATTATCACATTGCTGTTCGTGGACTTTGCTGTGTGTAAAAGTTGGCTGCCATGTTTCCGACATTGCAACAGCAAAGACACTTGAAAAGCACCTCATTGACTACAGAGGGAATGTGGGGGCAGGCAATTTGAGGGAGTAGTGACAATTGAGTTTAGGAGTCGGGAGATAATGCTGCAGCTTTATAGGACCCTGGTTAGACCCCACTTGGAGTACTGCGCGCAGTTCTGGTCACCTCATTACAGGAAAGATGTTGAAGCCATTGAAAGGGTGCAGAGGAGATTTACAAGGATGTTGCCTGGATTGGGGGGCATGCCTTATGAGGATAGGTTGAGGGAGCTTGGTCTCTTCTCCCTGGAGAGACGAAGGATGAGAGGTGACCTGATAGAGGTTTACAAGATGTTGAGAGGTCTGGATAGGGTAGACTCTCAGAGGCTATTTCCAAGGGCTGAAATGGTTGCTACGAGAGGACACAGGTTTAAGGTGCTGGGGGGTAGGTACAGAGGAGATGTCAGGGGTAAGTTTTTCACTCAGAGGGTGGTGGGTGAGTGGAATTGGCTGACGTCGGTGGTGGTGGAGGCAAACTCGTTGGGGTCTTTTAAGAGACTTCTGGATGAGTACATGGGATTTAATGGGATTGAGGGCTATAGATAGGCCTAGAGGTGGGGATGTGATCGGCGCAACTTGTGGGCCGAAGGGCCTGTTTGTGCTGTGGCTTTCTATGTTCTATGTTCTATGTTAAAACTTTCAGGATTACAGTCAGTCAGAGCTGGAAACTCTAGTTCCTACTCAGAGCTGTACAGCGCATAGAAGGCCCTTCTACACCGACAGTAACTATCACAAAAGTCACGCTCAGCCCATTTCCCAGCACTTGTCCCACATCCTTGAATGTTATGATATTTCAAGTTCTCATCCAAATACTTTTTGAAGGTTAAAAGGTTTCCAGCCTCCACTACCTTCCCAAGCAGTGCATTCCAGATTCTCACCATCCTCTGAGTGAATTTCTTTTTCGTCATATCCCCTCTGAATCTCCTTTCCCTCCCCCTAAAACTATGCCCCCTCGTGATTAACCCCTGAACCAAGGGGAACTGTTACTCCTTATTCACCCTGTCCGTACCCCTCATAATCTCATACACCTCAATCATGTCACCCCTCAGCCTTCTCTACTCTACAGAAAACAATCCAAGTCTATCCAGTTTCTTCTTACAGCTCAAATGGGGCGGCACGGTAGCACAGTGGTTAGCACTGCTGCTTCACAGCTCCAGTGACCTGGGTTTGATTCCCGGCTTGGGTCACTGTCTGTGTGGAGTTTGCACATTCTCCTCCTGTCTGCGTGGGTTTCCTCCGGGTGCTCCGGTTTCTTCTCACAGTCCAAAGATGTGCGGGTTAGGCTGATTGACCATGCTAAAATTGCTCCTTAGTGTCCTGAGATGCGTAGGTTAGAGGGATTAGTGGGTAAAATATGTAGGGATAGGGGGGTAGGGCCTGGGTGGGATTGTGGTCGGTGCAGACTCGATAGGCCAAATGGCCTCTTTCTGTACTGTAGGGTTTCTATGATTCTATGAAATGCTCCATCACAGGCAACATCCTGAGGAATCTCCTCTCGTACCCCCTCTTGTACAATCACATCCTTCCTATAGTGAGGTGAGCAGAACTGCACACAGTACTTCAGCTGTGGCCTAACCAACATTCTGTACAACACCAATGTAACCGCCTTGCTCTTATACCCTATGTGCCGACTGATAAAAGCAAGTATCCCATATGCCTTCTTAACTACCCTATTCACCTGCTTTGCCGCCTTCAGGGATCTGTGAATATGTACCCCAAGATCCATTTATTCTTTTGAGCTTCCTAGTATCCTGCAATTCATTAAATACTCCATTGTCTTGTTACTTCTTCCAAAGAGCATCACCTCGCACTCATCTGGGTTAAATACCATCTGCCACTGCTCTGCCCATCGTCCTTGTGGTACACCACTGGACACTAGCCTCCAATCACTCAAACAGCCTTCTACCACCATCCTTTGTGTCCTATTACACGCCAGTTTCAGATCCATCTCATTAAGTTTCCCTGAATTCTATATGTTTCACTTTCTCAATCAGTCTCCCATGTGGGACCTTGTCAAAGGCTTGCTAAAATCCAAATAAACTATGGTGGCGATTCTCCCATCTCGCTTCTCCCATTGGGCCGCTAGCTCCCCACTTGTGGGGAGCTAGTGGCCTGACCCCACTGAAGTGAAGGGGGGCCATCAAGGTTCTCCAGGAGGCCGGGGGTGGGGGGATGCCCCTTGGGCATTGCCACCTTAGCTGTGCCAGCCTGGGCCGCCTGGCACTGCCCAAAGGTAGTCCCTTTTCCTGAATTCTGTACCTACATCTTCCTTCTCGTGAGTGAAGACCAATGAGAAGTATTCATTTAACACCCTTCCACTGTTCTGCAGCTTTACACACAGATTGTCCCCTTGGTCTCTAATGGGCCCTACTGTTTCCCTGATTAACCTCTTCCCCTACTTTCACAGTAACTTCATTGCAGTGTTAATGTAAGCCTACTTTCATAAATAGGCTTTAACTTTATTCTATCACGAGGGGACATAGCTTTAAATTGAGGGGTGAGAGATATAGGACAGATGTTAGAGGTAGGTTCTTTACTCAGAGAGTAGTAAGGGCGTGGAATGCCCTGCCTACAGCAGTGGTGGACTCGTCAACGTTGAGAACGTTCAAGTGGTTATTGGATAAACATATGGATGATATTGGAATAGTGTAGATTAGAGGGGCTTTAGATTGGTACCACTGGTCGGCGCAACATCGAGGGCCGAAGGGCCTGTACTGCGCTGTAATGTTCTATGTTCTAAATGTATTTATAGAATACCTTAGAATTCTCCCTAATCTTGTCCAAAGCCCTTTTTCATGCCCCCTTTTTTGCTCTTCTAATTGCTTTTTTAAGTTCCCCCTTGCACTTCCTATATTCCTCTAGAGCTGTAATACTCATCTTGGACCAACTATCTGGGAGCGGCATGGTGGCACAGTGGTTAGCAATGCTGTCTCACAGAGCCAGGGACCCGGGTTTGATTCCCTGTTTGGGTCACTGTGTGTGCGGAGTCTGCACACTCTCCCCATATCAGCATGGGTTTCCTCTGGGTGCTCTGGTTTCCTTCCACAGCCTAAAAGACGTGCTGGTTAGCTGAATTGGCCATGCTAAATTCTCCCTAAATGTACCCGACCAGGCACCGGAGTGTGGCAACTAGGGGATTCTCACAGTAACTTCATTGCAATGTTAATGTTGGCCTACTTATGACTAATAAATTAACTTTAACTCTCCAGAGGAAGCCTTCACTCTTGCAATACCCAAAGCATGGAGATCAAGATCTTCGATCTCATTTGCCAGCAATGGTTGGCATGGTAATTCATCTTCCAGTGATTCATGGGTCTTGTCTCATTATTATCCATTTTCCTTTCCACATCAGCAAAGCAATTGCATTAGGTTGACATGGACCTTTAACTCACCCAGCAAGACTGCCAGAATCCCCACCATCCCAGTGCCTGATCCCAGCTCAATCACCTTCTTCCCAGTGAAATTCATCTTCTCCTGCTGAAAGAACTGGCAGAGCATGAACCCCTGAGGAAACAAAAAGACACCAACCTTTTGAGTCAGAATTAGTTCAGACACTTAGGGCCCGATTTTACCAACAATTTGTGCCAGTTTTCGGGCGCGAAATCGCGGTAAAATCGGGCATGAGGCCTTTATCGCGATCTGCACCTGCGTCCGAGCAAATTGCGACTTTACCGACACCCGATTCGGGCGCGGATCCGTTCCACGCCCGAATCGGACGGCCCGACGATTTAAATGCATTAGCATGCATTTAAATCGATTCGATGAACTGCCCGCCCAACTCTACCGTCAAATCCCATTTTACCTTCTTCTGTTCCGTTCCGGATCGGCGCTTTTAGTGACCTGCAAAATAAAAATCCGAAGCCAATTTTTATTTTGCAGGGGAACCTCCGAAGCGTGTTCAGAGCCTGCAACGGCTCTCTGATCCAGATCATCCTCTGGGAGGGAGGGGGGGGTCAGATCATCTTCTGGGGGGGGAAAGGAGGAGGGGGCGGGTCAGATCATCCTCTGGGGGTGGGGGGGGAGGAGGATGGGGTTGCTCAGATCATCCTCTGGTGGGGGGAGGAGGATCGGGGCGGCTCAGATGTATCTCTGGTTTGGGGGGGAGGAGGAGGGGGCGGGTCGGATCATCCTCTGAGGGGGGAGGAGGGAGGTGAGTCGGATGGATCTCTGGGGGGGGAGGAGGGAGGCGGGTCGGATGGATCTCTGGGGGGGGGGCAGGAGGTTCCACTGCCACTCTGCAGGCGATCGGTGGGGAGGGAGGGGGGCAGAGGTATCTGCTGCCACTCTGCGGGCAATCCCTCCTCCCCACCGGAGGAACGAATCCCTCCTCCTGGAGTGGACGCGCGGCGCGGCCACTCCGGGAGGAGGGATTTGTTCCTCCGGTGGGGAGGAGGGATCGCCCGCAGAGTGGCAGCGGACACCGCTGCCCCCTCCCTCCCCACCGATCACCCGCAGAGTGGCAGCGGACCCCCCTGCCCCCCAGAGATCCATCCGACCCGCCTCCCTCCTCTCCCCCCCCCCAGAGATCCATCCGACCCGCCTCCCTCCTACTCCCAGAGGATGATCCGACCTGCCCCCTCCTCCTCCCCCCCAACCAGAGATACATCTGAGCCGCCCCCCCCTCCTCCTCCCCCCCCCCCCCAGAGATCCATCCGACCCTCCTCCCCCCCCCCCCCCCCCCGAGGATGGTCCAACTCGCCCCCTCCTCCTCCCCCCCAACCAGAGATACATCTGAGCCGCCCCCTCCTCCTCCCCCCCACCACCAGGGATACATCTGAGCCGCCCCCCTCCTCCTCCTCCCCTCCCCCAGAGGATGATGTGTCAGAGAGCCGCTCTCTCTGCTTTCTGCTTTTTTTTTCCTGCAACTGGTTTTAATGATACATCACACAAACAGCTAAATATATGCAAGTCAAATCCACACAAATGTAGTCAGGAACAGGAGGCACAGAATTAATGTGAATGGGTATTGTCTAATTAACATTCAAAGTATTTTCTCCTTGCATTTAAGCCATGTAATAGTAGAAATAAAAACAGGAATCTGTTTTTTCATTCCCTGTATCCTTCCTGTAGAAACGCATTTTAATAAAATAAATGGATTAGATCATAAATGAAAAACACAACTTATTAATGACATCACAATAATATGTGCATTTGTCAAAGTTCCACTGATGTCAACACCAGTCAAGCAGTCCGGTGATGGTTGTTTCTAAAATCCAACATTTTGAAGACTACTTTTTCTTCCAGAATTTGCTATAATTGTCAACTTTAAATTCATCTTCAAATTGCTCCTCTTTCATTCTAGCTCTTTTGGGAACACGTTTGCGCATTTTTGCTTTCCTTTCATCTTTTGGCAGAAGGGAAACATCGACTGGCATCATATTAATATTTTTAGGCTCCTTGTATCGGATATTGATAGTGGAGCCATCAGGTCGAACCAGCAAAACAGGATACAGCCTGGCATAGACCTGCCTTCCAAAGCGAACTACTGATGTTCTATTTGAATTGTTCCGCCTGGGTACGCGGGACACAGGATACACAGCAGGAAGCAATCTTTCAGAAACATTTAGCTGTAAAGAAGGCACAAACCGCCACAGCCGCGCGCTCTGGCCCAGCGCCCGGGTGCGCTTTTTCAATTTTTTTTCGAACTGCGCATGCGCAGTTCAGAGCTCCGAACTTTCCGGCAGCGCTAAGCCCCGCCCACAGCGCGGATCCGACTGGAGCTGGCTGAAAGCGTATGGGCGCGCTGGAAAGCGGATTTCGAGGTCGGATCTGTACTATGCCCAGATTCGGCACTTAGAATCAAAATGGTAAAATCGGGCCCTTAGTTGTCACAAAGCACTGAACAACAATAAGTGACATCAACCCACTGTAGAGAAGGGCAGCACTTCATTCGCTTTCACCCACCTCCCACTGGAGGCCCAGTTAACACATCATTTTTACCCTCTTGGCAAATGCAGCATATAATGGAAGAGTTAACACAAAGCATATAAGGAAACCATTCAGCCCATTGTATCAATGCCAGCTCTTTGAAAGAGATTTCTAATTATCTGCTCTCCTGTCACTCTTTCCCACACTTGAGGTATGGCTCTAGGTCTTGGAGTTAAGGTATTTGGAAGCTAGGTAAGCACATGAGGGAGACAAGTTGAGGACAAAATCTACTCGGTTAGAGTTGAACAATAGAGGTACCATTATATCACTAAGTGTATTCTACAGGCCATCTACTAATGGAAAATACACAGATGAGTAAATTTGAAGTGAAATTGCAGAGAGATGCATAACTATTGTGTTGTGATAATGGGCAACTTTATTGACTGGGATAGTAAAAGTGTGAAGCGAGGAGGAAGAATTTCTGAAGTATGTTCACAAGTATTTTCTTGATCAGCATGTTTCCAGTTCAATACGGATGGAGGTTTTGCTGGATCTGGTTTTGTTGGAGCTGCACTCATCCAGGCAAGTGGAGAGTATTCCACCACACACCTGACTTGTGGCTTTGGAGAGTCGGGAGGAACAGAAATACTTGAGGATTGTCATGCACAAATTGTTGAAAATGTGGTTACAAAGGCCTATGGGATCCTAGGTTTTATTAATAAGGGCACAGCAAAAGCAAGGAGGGTATGATGTGCCTTTACGAGACACAAGTTCAGCCTTAACTGGATTATTGCATCCAATTCTGGGCACCACATTTTTTAGGAAGGATATAATGGCTTTAAAGGAAATGCAGAAGTGATTTACTGGCACGGTGGCACGGTGGTTAGCACTGCTGCCTCACCACACCAGAGACCCGGGTTCAATTCTGGCCTCGATGATTGTCTGTGTGGAGTTTCCACATTCTCTCTGTGTCTGCATGGGTTTCCTCCAGGTGCTTCAGTTTCCTCCCACAGTCTAAAGATGTGCAGGTTAGATGGATTGGCCATGCTAAATTGTCCCTCAGTGTCCCAAGATGTGTAGCTTAGGTTGATTAGCCATGGGAAATGTGTACAGGGATAGGGTTACTTTGTCAGAGAGTCAGTGCAGACTCGATGGGCCGAATGGCTTCTTCTGCACTGTAGGGATTCTATAATTCTATGATTCTAGGGATGAGGGACATACAGCTATTAGAAAAACTGGGTTGTTCTCCTTAAAAATGAGATGGTTGGAAGGAGATTTGAAAGAGGTGCTCAAAATCATACAGGGTAGGTGGAGAGAAACTGTTGCCATGGAGATGGGTTAGAAAACCCAAGGACACCAACATAATGGCTGGAATTTTACTAGCCCTTTGGCAGGGGTGCGATGTGCCTGATTCGTCCTGCTGCCAAGCTATTTTGCTAGTGGTGTGAAAGTTTACAGATTGGTGAGATTACAGAGGTAGGGAGAGGCTAGTCCACGAAGGGATTGAAAAATAAGGGTGACAGTTCTGAAATCAAGACATTGCCATACTAGGATAAATCAGTAGAACCTCTTGAAACAAAGCACAAGGTTTCTTCCTTGAATGGAGGTCCAATCAGACCCCATCCACCATCATCTGGCTAAATGTTTTTGCCACATTTGCACATGGACTGCTTCAGTATCTGAGGAGCCGCGAATTAACAACGTGCAGTCATCAGCGAAAATCCTCACTTCTGATCTTATGATGGAAGGAAGGTCATTGATGAAGCAGCTGAACATAGTTGGGCCTGGGATACTACCCTGAGGAACTCCTGCAGTAATATCCTGGAACCTTTGTGCCATGTCCAGTGTGATGCCACTTCCAAACATACCTTCACCCCTCTCCTCCCCTTTAATCATTCCACAATATCCTGGCTCACTTCTCAGTCACCCTTAGCGGCCCCTCCTTGTGCAAGTTCCCAAGCGCTCCGTTCAGTTTAGGCAATGATTTAATTGTATTTCTTTCCATTTAGATGCGCGGAGCTAATGGCGTAGCAGTATTGCCACCAGATGAGTAATCCAGAGGTCCAGGTTAATGCTTAGGGGGATTCCGGTTCAAATTCCGCCACGGTAGATGGTGAAATTTGAAACTATTGTCATAAAAAAACCTATCTGGAAGGAAATCTGCTGTCCTTACCTGGCCTTTCCTATACTTGACTGCAGATCCACAGCAACATGGTTGATTCTGAAATGCCATAGCTCAGTATAAGGGCAATGAGGGATGGGCAAAAAATGCTGGCCCAGTCAGCGATGCCCACATCTCATGATCGACTAAAATATCTGCTCATATGCAGTCTGCTTTTCAATGGAGAAACCAAGTATGGATGACTTGATCTTTTGCAGAGCACAAGCATATATATCCCTGAGCTTCTAATTGCTTGCAGTTTTAATCCTCTACTTCACTTCCACTGTGACCCCTCTGCTCTCGGCCTCCTTGTGAAACGTGCGGACCAGCGGTTAGACAATTGAGAGCTTTCCAGCTTCAACAATTCATATTGTAACCAATGCTCACGTTATTTTCAGGCAGCTGCTATTGGTAGTGTTTCTGCTATTGTCATTTACATTTCCTGTAGACCTATCTTTTGTTTCTTTACTTGTTCCATTAGGAGGTGTACAGATCAGAAAAAGGCTCTGTGGCCCATCGCATCTGCGCTGGTCAAAGACAAACCACCTAACTATTCTGATCGTATTTCCCAGCACTTGGCCCATAACCTTGTATGCCTTGGCATTGCAGGTGCACATCTAAATACTTTTTAAGTGTTATCAGGGTCTCTGCCTCCACCACCCTTTCAGGCAGTGAGTTCTAGCTTGCCTTCTAAGCCATCACAGACCTTCCCTTTCAAGCCACACACACACATATTCACATTCACACTCGCCGGTAGCAGGACAAATGAGATCGGAGAATCCTAGCCAGTAACTCTGTTTCTCCCTCCACAAATACTGCCTGGTCCGCTGAGTATTTTCAGCAGTCTCTGCTTTTATTACAGAAAGCGGCAGCATTTTATCTCAGATAATTGAGTGGAGTAAATACTTGAGGTTTCAAACAGTTTCCCTGCGCTATGTTAACCTAAGAATTTTTTAGACTTACAGATTCCCAGATGAAAGCTGAGACACCCATTTTATGACTCAGGTACTGATTGATCTCTATGTCATAGCCACAAAACTGTACGTGCTTCACCATAATGTGAGGTAAATACTCCTCAAGATCCTCAGGATCTTTCTTGGGGAGAACATCGCAGGATTGCTCTTTGTGCTGGGTTGTCATCCTGCTCCCAGATCTTCCTCTGGATTTCCCCGAACACCAAGGATTCTCTCCAGCTCCAAACAATTCCCGACCCGATGATCAGACTTGGACAGTTCACGTGTCCAGCCTTTCCGTCACCTTTTATATAAAAAGTAAAACTGTTCAAATCTACATCCTGGGCAAGAGATTTAACTTATCTTAGCAAGACTGTACAAAATCTGGGTCAAGAGTGTCAGCGTAACAGGTTAGAGCTTCCATTAGTATTAGTTGTATGGGTTCATAGACAAATCTACTTTACAAAAGATTACTAAGATCTTAAAGTTACCATGTGGACAAAGAAACCTTTTACAAGGATGAAGGAGTGCACTCCATAATGTTCATGATTCAGTTCCCAGGGGTAAGGAATCCATCAACACAGAAATATAGTTGAGTGGTTTAAAGAAGCTACAGATACAAGATTTAATGTAAGTGATTTGGAACTAAGACCAGAAGAAATCTATTTATGCAGGATATTGTGGTGATTAAGGCAGCAACTAGATTAATATTCAAGATTGGATTGTACAGGTGGATGAAAGAGTATGGGAACAAAATGGGTAAATGTGATTTGAAAGAGTTTTATAAAACATTTGATCATTTGATTCAGTGCCACATAAATCAGCAATTTTATGGGAATACCATCAGCCACAAGTCACACACCATCCTGGACAGATTAGCATTACCTCTTCAGATTTGGGATGCCCCTTCCTCAGGGACTCGGGAACTCTGACCCCACCTCTCTGACTTAACCCCTGACAGCAAGATTCGCCATCCCCACCCCCTCCCCCCCCACCAACCTCACTCCCCCAACCACCCAGGGCATCCCTCTCCCTCCCAACACCAGGGCCACTTGCCTGAAGTGCAGTCCTGGGACTATTCCAGCTACTGCAGCGCTGTGTTTGGAGGTGCTGGAGCGTTGTCAGCCAATTTGATAGACCGAATGCTCGCCAAAGTAGGACTTGCATCCACAGGTGGATGGAGGTCCTGCCTGCTGCCAATCAGTGTGAAATGGCAGCAGGCCTGTCAGAGTTAGTGGGGACATGTTCCCTGCTGATTCTCAGGATGGCTGGCCCACGCAGGCCTTGAAGTGGGATGTTTCTGAAATACTAACCTGTGACCAACCAGATATCATCGAGATCATGAAGGATTATGTTAAGGTAAATTCAGCACTCAGTGAGGCAAGAAGAAGCGCAGCTTTAAGAGAAAGATGAAATAATTAACAAAAATTAGAAACATTTTCACACTTAGGCTTGTTAGAATTTGTCTCTCTGCCACAAACTGCTGCTAAAGCAATGCCTGTCAATTCTTTTTACAAAGAAATTCAGATCGTTTCTTGAGAAAGAGAATTGTATCATTCAAAGTCAAATACAAAGATATTTATGATGGAAAACTCACTTAAAAATTCTGCAGTGGTCTTTAGCTCCTTTCAGTACAGACTAGTTCATGACACTCTCACAAGATCTCACCAATGTTGCAAACTAAATCTCCAGTCACGTTTTAAATGGTCATAACCTGGCAAGGTGCCAACCATTGCCGGATTCTGGTTGGCCAGATGACAAACTGCAGCAGTTTTTTTGTATTCATTCATGGGATGCAAGCATTGCTGGCAAGACCAGGATTTGATGCCTGTCCTTAACTGTTCTTGAGAAGATGGTGGTGAGCCACCTTCTTGAATTGCAGTCCATCAGATGTAGGTACACCCTCAGTGCTGTTAGGTAGAGAGTTCCAGAATTTTGAGCGACAGTGAAGAACAATAGTATAGTTTCAAGTCAGGGCAGTGAGGAAGTTGCAGGCGGGGTGTTTTTGTGCATCTGCTGACAATGTTGCAGGTGGGTTTGGCTGTGGGTTTGGCAGGTGCCATTGAAGGAACCTTCAAGTTGGGGAAAGTGCATCTTGATGATGGCACACACTGCTGTCACTGTATAAGAATGTTTAAGGTGGTGGATGGGGTGCAATCAAAGGGGCTGCTATGTCCCAAATAGTATTGAACTTCTCGAGTGTTGTTGGAGCTACAATCATCTCAGCAGCTGAGGCACATTCTATCACACTCCTGACTTGTAGATGGTAGAAAGGCTTTTAGGAGTCAATGGGAGAAATCATGCAGAGATAGCTGCAGGAGTATGTATAGAGTAATCACATTCCCAAGTGTAGGGGTTGGGTATCACAATATGATGCTACAGCTCTGCATTGAGAATATGGATCTGAGGACACAAAGCCTAGGACTTGATTGCCATTTGAGTTTGGGACTGGACTAGTTGCTACCTTCACGCCAACAAATTCATGGACAATTAGACAGATGAGGCCTGGCAAAGGTATGTGTCCAGTTGTTTCTGTGGACTTCAGTGAAGTACCATTGTGCTGGTTTCTTATCCTGGCAGAGCTCCTTGTCCCAGTGGTGTGACAGTGTCTTGTGCAGACACTGCTCCATGTCCCAGCTCTACGCTGATGTTTGGTCCTGCCAGTTCTCCCTATCCCAGCCCTTGTTGGTGTCTGGTGATGCACTGTTCCAGCAGTGTGCTGGTATCTGGTGTAGCCAGCTCTCCCTTTCCCAGTAGTGTGCTGGTGTCTGTTGCTGCCAGTTCTTCCTGTCCCAGCCCTACGCTGGTGTCTGGTGTTGCCAGTTCTTTCTGTCCCAGCACTTATGCCAGCGCTGCCAGCTCTCCCTTCCCCAGCAGTGTGCTGGTGCTGACAGCTTCTCTATCCTAGTTGATTCTTTGGTTGCTAATGGTTTTCCTTCAGCTGTCTCTAACTGCTGACAATTGGAATGGACTAATTGCTGTTCTTTAGTGTTATTACTCATCCCATTCTAATTGTTTTATCTCTAACCTTGTTCTGAAAATGCTCATTTTGTTCTGATACCCTGGCCCCAGTGTAACCCATTTCCTTTCCAGATATTTAGTTTTATTACAGGCAGTGGACATACAATGAAAGTGTCTCATGTACACTTGGAGAGTGCTGACATTAGGATAGAAAGCTCTTGCAACTATGTCACAACTTAATATGTTCTCAATGATCCTCGAAGAAGAGGGCTATTTTAACTCTTGGCGATGATGTAGAATGGGCAATATTAAATTAAAACTTAGAAACATAGAACATTTCTAGCACAAAGGAGGCCTTTTGCCCATCATGTGCCTGTGGTAGAATGTTCTGGTCCCATATCTGTCAATGGGTTTCCTCATGTTTTCATCCTCTGTAGCCGCCGGGAGATCCTGTCAGTGGGCATGACTGGAAAACTTCGGCCTTGGTCTTTAGCCCTGTCGATTACATGGATTGCACACTTCACCAGATTCTCTATCTCTTTCTTGTACTCCATCTCATCATTGTTTGAGGTCCGACCCATTATGGTAGTGTCATCAGCAAACTTGAAAATCGAGTTGGTGGGGAATTTGGAGTATAAGGAGTATAGTAAGGGGCCGAGGACGCAGTTTTATGGGGCACCGGTGTTGAGGATGATTGTGGAGGAGGTGTTGTTGCCTATCCTTACTGATTGGAGTCTGTGGGTTAGGAAATCTAGGATCCAGTCGCAGAGGGAGGAACCGAGCCCTGGGCCATGGAGTTTGAAGATGAGTTTCGTAGGGATAATGGTGTTGACACCTGAGCTGTAGTCAATAAATAAGAGTCTGACATAAGTGTGTTTGTTATCTAGGTGTTCCAGGGTTGAGTGTAGGGTCAGGGAGATGGCACCTGCAGTGGGCCTGTTGATGCGTGCCATGACTAAACGTTCGAAGCACTTCATAATGACGGATATCAGACTGGGCAATTGTATTAAGGCATACTGCCTGGCTTTACTTTGGGATGATGGTCATCTTATTGAAGCAAGTAGGGACCTCAGATCAGTGCAAGGAGAGGCTAAAGATGTCTGTGAATACCTGTGCCAGCTGGTCCTTGCAGGATCTGAGTGCTTGTCCGGTTACCCCATCCGGGCCTGTTGCTTTCCGTGGGTTAATTTTCAAGAAGGCTGATCTGAAGTCTGTGATGGTGACATCGAATACTGATTTGGCCAAGGCTTCCAGGACAGAAGATGTCCTCTTGCTCAAAACCGGCATGAACTCCCTGGTTCAGGGCAACAACTCCACGCTGCAAGGACTTGTGTGCATCCATGAGTGTCAGCGCCAGAGGACGGCAAGGCTTCTCAATCTCACACCAGCTGCCTTACTATCCCAAGGAGGAAGCTGGGACCCTTGAGAATCCTAAGGGAGAAAGATCAGCTGGTACATATCTGGGACCTTCCACCCACGAGACTGAGACGGTGCAGCCCATCTAACTGCCCTCTTCCTGTGACTGCTTCAGTTCCAGCCCTGCAGACCGAGGAGGGTGACACCACCCCGCCTATGAACCCACAAGCAGGCTGGGGCCATCCAGATCTCAGCCCTCCAGATGATGGCCACCTCGGTCATGTGAGACAATAGGGTGTGGCAGACAGCAGGCCACCTCCACCTCAGCTGTGGATCCTGGCGAGACACAACAATGTAGCAGCAGGGTTATAAAGATTAAGAAAGTATAGTTGTGCAACATGGGCATAGGTATTGTTTGGCACTTGTAGATAGTAAGCAACTAAGTACGTCTTGAACCACTTCTGTTAAAGTATTAAACCTAACTTTTTGCAGTCTCTTTGTGCCTTCCTGCTCGCATATACTTCCACATACACAACTGCGTGTGAAAACACTGAAAGGCTGGATGCTTACATATGGAGCCTCCTCCGTCTCCTGTCTTCAAGAATGCCAGCTCATTGTTTGGCATTCCCTCACACCGACAGGACAGTCATGCCAGTGTCACTTTGGTAATGAGAAGCCCCCCCACCCCTGACAATAGTCAAGCCCACCGCTCAACCCAGTCATTGGGAAAGTCTGATTTCAGCACAAAGAACCCAGTGGCTGGGCCCTTGAGAGTGCCATTCCTCTGGCACCAGAGGCACAGTCCTGAGGGGCGCATCTAACTAAGGTAGAGCCTGCATCAGGAAAGGTGAGTCGTGAACTGCCTTCAGTCAGCCAGGAGTCAAACATTTGCTGTAGCTTTTTCAGGGGCAATGCTCTGTCCTCACTACAAGTAATCATTATTCTCCTACATTGTTAGGACTAGGGACAACCACTTTCTTCCCATAATAGGAGCAATTTCAAGGTTGGGGTTGTGCTGCCACCTTCACTGAGGAAGGGCCATCTCCCATAGTGGGACTTCAGTGTCCACCCTAGTCCTGGTCATCCATGAAATGGTAGGCTGCTAGTGTATTTCAAGCTCTCCTCCCCCTTCGAGCCCTTGCCATTGCCTGACGGATTTCCTCTGCTTCCTTCAGTGGATCCCCCTCAGCGCCCTCCTTTCAGACGAATGAAGGGGGATCTCACAGAGACGTATAAAATTCTAACAGGACTAGACAGGGTAGATGCAGGGAGGATATTCCCGATGGTGGGGGAGTCCAGAACCAGGGGTCACAGTCTGAGGATTCAGAGAAGACCATTTAGGACAAAGGTGAGGAGACATTGCTTCACCCAAAGTGTGGTGAGCCTGTGGAATTCATTACCACAGGAAGTAGTTGATGCCAAAACATTGAATTATTCAAGAGGCAGCTGGATATAGCACTTGGGATGAATGGCATCAAAGGTTATGGGGAAAAAGCAGGATTAGGCTATTGAGTTGGATGATCAACCATGATCGTAATGAATGGCAGAGCAGGCTTGAAGGGCCAAATGGCTTCCTCCTGCTCCTATCTTCTATGTTTCTATGTTTCACATCCTCCTCATCAGAGAAGAAGAGCTTCACTATATTGAGTCTCTGGTGGACTCTGTGGCCTCTGCACAGACATCATCAGTCACGTCCTGAGATGGATTTCCTTGTCTCTTAGGGGGACAACCCTGTATCTGATGAGTTCCATCAGATACCTCCAGCATCTGAGAGTGACCAAGGATGTAACTGGCATGGATGTTCCCCGGGAACCTAGCACAAAACTGCAAGATCAGTCACAGTATGGTCATAGATGATTTGGACATTCAGAGAGTGGAAGCCCTTACAGTTAATGAAGGGGACTCCTTGATGCCATGGGGAATGGTGAGCCACTTGTGTGCAGTCAATGGCTCCTTGCGCATGTGGGAAGTCAGCTATCTGGGTGAGCCTCATGACTCTGATGTCCTGACTAGTATGTCCAGGGTGAATCTGATGAAGTGATGTGCCCTTACAAACAATGCATCCGAGATTTCCCTAATGCGCTTATGTGCGGACGTCTGCGAGATATTACAAAGGCCACTGAAAGGAACTACTGGCATTGAAACTTAGGGCTCATGTGACCTTCAGGATGACAAGCAGTGGGTGGCCTCCAAGTCCATGTCGTGCCAACTATTGGAGAACCTGGCAAAGGTGAGTGATCATGTCCCTGGACATTTGGAGTCTCCTCCTGCATTGGTTCTCATCCAACTTCAGGAATGTAAGGCGCCATCTCTAACCTTGGGGCTGGCGATGGCACCTCAAAGGGTCCTAATACTGGACCAGGAAGCCATGGCAGCTAGGTTGGGTGGGTGGCTGTCCAGAATATGTTTCTAGGAGCCACAACTTTGAGGACAAGGGTGGGGGCTGCCAGTCATGTAATGGTCTGATCACGTTGCCATTGGCAGTCCCCTTAACTGACACCATCCAGGTTATGAACATTACCCTTTCACTCGCCCCCCACTCCGTGCTGCCCCGTGCCGCGATGCTGGTCCCCTCTTCCAGTTCAGCCAAATGCACCAGATTGTTAATCTCAATCTGCTCTGGACTTGGTCTCTCATGATGTGGAGATGCCGGCGTTGGACTGGGGTAAACACAGTAAGAAGTTTAACAACACCAGGTTAAAGTCCAACAGGTTTATTTGGTAGCAAAAGCCACACAAGCTTTCGGAGCTCCAAGCCCCTTCTTCAGGTGAGTGGGAATTCTGTTCACAAACAGAGCATATAAAGACACAAACTCAAACTCATTATTCATGTAAGTTGAGTTTGTGTCTTTATATGCTCTGTTTGTGAACAGAATTCCCACTCACCTGAAGAAGGGGCTTGGAGCTCCGAAAGCTTGTGTGGCTTTTGCTACCAAATAAACCTGTTGGACTTTAACCTGGTGTTGTTAAACTTCTTACTTGGTCTCTCAGGCATTCCCAAAACCTACTGCCTCTGCCCCCCACACCAGTGCAGGACCCTTAGCAGGCTCCCTCCCCCCCATCCCCAGAGCTCTTGGTGCCCTTTCTCCCCATGGGTTCCTTGGTGGATAGTGGTGACTTGTGCACTCACCTCTGAACTCCCCCTTGGAGGTGAGGTCACCAGGTTCCCATTTTGAAAAACCTATTGTAAACCCCAATGGCAAGATGTCATAACATGGGGCGGACATTCCAATGGGGGGGGGGAGGGGGTTTACAGCGGGAATGTCCTTTAACGACATGCTATTACATTGTAATGAGGAACCCGGTCTTCCTGGGTGAGAACTGTGATACCCCAATGGTGGGCAGGTGGGGACGGCCACATCACAAGATCTCGCCAGCGCAAACCTCGTTTCTCAGCTTTTGCAGGAATTTGTACCTTTTATGCCTTAGCGAACAGGGATGCAAAATCCTGGCTTTAGTATAAGCTCTCTGCTCTCATATGCTACGCCTTGACTAATAAAGTAATATACAGTCAATCCAACGCTGTTTGCGGGCATCTGTTCCCATGACATCTCATGAAAGGTGAATGGCAAACACAGTTACAATGGGACTGAATTAGATATTTTCCAGCGATTGCCAAATTTCACATTTTCACATTTATGGAGTCAATAAAAATTATTTTTTAAATTAAATTAAAGACCGTTTACTGAAGAATTTGTTTGTCAACATGAGAAAACAAAAACAATTTGAAACATTTCCATTACAGAATACAGTAATGCAATTTACAAATCACGATATAGTAACGTACAGTACAATACATTGAAGATAATTTTACTGAAGAAACTGTTTGTCAACACAAGAAAACAGGAACAATTTCAAACTTGTAAGTTACAGAATACAATACAGGACATATCTGTAGTACAATTTACAAAGCAGGTACTGTACTTTAGTTGAGAGTGCATGTGAATGGATTGGGTGACATGGCTAATGTAGGCATTGATGTGGAAGATTTGGATGAGAAGAATGATATTATTGTTGACTGTTTCGCCGTTTGTTTTTCAATTTTGTAAAGTTTTCTGTAAGGAACAATAGCTGTGTCAATCGTTGTACAAAAGGCAACGCTTCTTTCCGTACGGGTATCATGTTCTCTTGCTTGTTTTTCAAATCTTTGACCTTATGCGATCTGCCCTCATCTTGGTTGTGAACTGAGCCATTTTAGGCTCTTCTTCCTGCTCCTATGCCTGTTTAGGCTTACTTAATCTCATCAATTCAGCCAATTGTTCTGTATAGAGTTCCTCTTGATGAGATTGAGAAAACCCATCCACTTCAGCTGTCTTCGCATCTCTCCTCCCCCAACTTATTTTGCTAAGTCAACAATCCTGGCCGTTTCAGCAGCCATATTGGGGGACCCTGTGAAATCATTCACAGCCTCAGGCCAAACCTTTTTCCAGTAGGAATTGATGATTGAAGTTCTAACTTCATTCCATGAATCCTCAATTATGCCTACTGCTATGAGGATGTTGAATTGCTTCCATCAATCATGGACTGTGGTTGGAGGGTCTGCTTCCAGTAGATGAAACTTTGTCGGGTATAGTAATCCTTGAATGAGTCATTGACCCTCTGATGCATTGGTTGGATAAGTGAGACCATTAGACACAGGGGCAGAAGTAGGCCATTCAGCCCATTGAGTCTGTTCTGCCATTCAATGAGGTCATGACTGATCTGATACAATCCTCAACTCCACTTTTCTACCCTATCCCCATAACCCTCGATTCCCTTACTGATTAAAAATCTGTCTATCACAGACTTGAACATACTTAACGACCTGGCCTCTATAGCTTTCTATGGTAAATTCCACAGTTACACTACCCTCTGAAAGAAGAAATTCTTCCTCATCTCTGTTTTAAATGACAATCCTTACTCTGAGATTATGCCCTCAGGTCCTAGATTTTCCCACAAGGGGAAACAACCTCTCAGCATCTGGTCTGCCAAACCCCTGAGAATCCTATATGTCTTAATAAGGCTGCCTCTCGTTCTTTTAAACTCCAATAAGTACAGGCCAACTTACTTAACATCTCATAAGAAAATCCCTTCATACCCGGGATCAACCTAGTTAACCTTCTCTGGATTCCTCTAATGCCAATATATCGTTCCTCAGATAAGGGGGCTAATTTATTCACTGTATTCCAGGTGTGGTCACACAAGAAATAGAATTAGGAGTAGCCCACGAGACCCATCAAGCCTGCCCCACCACATAATATGATTATAGCCAGTCTCAACTCCTTTTCTGTGCCATTTCTTCATAGCCCACTATTCGTAAATCTATCAAATACTTATCCACCACCACTTTAAATATTTCTAATGATCCAACCTCCACTACTCTTTGTGGCAGAGAATTCCAGAGATTCACCACCCTCTATGAGAAGAAATCTCTACGCACCTTAGTTTTAAATGTCTAGCCCTTTATCTTGTAGCTATGTCCCGTTCTCAAGATTCTTCCTCTCGTGAAAACATCTTGTTATCTACCTTGCCAAACTTCTCAGGATCTTATGGGGGTGAGTTTATGAGAAAAATTCTAAGTGTCCAGCTAGCATGAACACAGGAGAGTTTCAGATTCATTTTTGGGGCAAGTCTTTACTCCCAATCTTATGTACTTAGACATTGAAAAAATGTGCTAGACTGCTTCCAGCCACTAGAGGCAATGGGCGGGGCTTAACTCACCTGTCAGCTGGCTCTAGTAGCAGAGGGAGCTATTGTGCATGTGCAGATCTCTTTGGCAATTGCAACAGCAGAGGCCTGACAGAGAGAGAACGTGCAAACTGGGTCTGTAACTCCAAGGAATACAGACCCAGAATATTTAGTCTCTCTTGATAGGACAGCCCACTCATCCCAGAAATTAGCCTTGTGAATGTCCTTTGGACTGCCTCCAATCTTACTATATTCTTTTTAAGGTAAGGGGACCAAAACTGTACGCAGTATTCCAGGTGAGGCCTCACCAACACCCTGTACAATTGTAACAAAACCTCCCTATTTTTAAACTCCAACCCCTTTACAATAAAGGCCAAAATGCCATTTGCCATCTTAATTACTTGTTGGACCTGCTTGCTAGCTTTTTATGGTTTATGCACTAGAACATCTAGATCCCTCTGTACTTCACTCACCTGCAGTCTCTTTCCATTTAGATAATATTTTGCCTTTTGATTCCTCCTACCAAAGTGCATGACCTCACACTTCCCCACATTAAACTTAATTTGCCAGGTTTTCGCCCAGTCACAATATGCCCTTCCACCTATCTTTGTATCATAGGCAAATTTGGAAACCTTAAATTCTGTTCCTTCCTCCAGGTCATTAATATAACTAATGAACAACTGTGAGCCAATAACTGATCCCTCCAGTAGTCCACTAGTTACATCTATACGCTCGGAAAAGGATCCATTTATTCTGAATTTTTGTTTTCTATGTGACAGCCAGTTATCAATCCATGCTAACACACTTCTTCCAATTCCTTGGGCTTTTAGTTTATGCACCAACCTCTTATGCAGCACCTTGTCAGATGCCTTTTGGAAATCTAAATATACTACATCTACAAGTTCCCCCACTCTACTCTCCCAATTGCATCCTCAGAAGTCAAACATATTTGTCAAACAGTATTTACCTTTCATAAAAACTTGTTGACTAGGTTTGATTATATTTAACTTTTCTAAATGATTAGTTATTTCCTCTTTGATTATTGACTCTAGCATCTTGCCAATAATAGATGTTAAACTAACTGTCCTATAGTTCCCTGTCTTCTGCCTTTCTCCATTTTTGAACAAGGGTGTCACATTGGCTGTTTTCCAATCTTCTGGTACCCTCTTGGAAGTTACGAAAAGTTTAAACTAATGGGACCACCATCTCTACAGCCACTTCCATTAAAACCCTGGCATGCAGTTCATTGTGTCTAGGTGACTTGTCTGCCTTTCGCCCCTTGAGCTTTTCTAAAACTCAACCCCTTGTGATTAGGATTATTGTAAGTTCTACCATGTTATTTGAAATCAGCCAATCTGATATCTTAGGGATATCTGTAATGTTTTCCATGGTGAAGACTGATGGACAAAAAATAATTTAGCATGTCTGCCATTTCTTTATTTGCTGTTACCAATTCAGCAGCCTTGTTCGTTAGAGGTGCCACATTTACTTTAGCCGCTCGCTTCCGATCTATATATCCATTGAAACTCCTGCTGTTTGCCTTATGCTGTATGCAAGTTTTTTCTCAAAATTCATTTTCTCCCTTCTTATGAGCGTTTTAATCTTTTGCTGCTGGATCCTAAAAACCTTGCCTGAAGAAGGAGTGAAACTCCGAAAGCTTGTGCTCCTGAAAACCTGGTAAGAAGTCTCACAACACCAGGTTAAAGTCCAACAGGTTTATTTGGTAGCAAATACCATAAGCTTTCGGAGCTTGCTGCTCCTTCGTCAGATGGAGTGGTCTCCGTTCTCCAACAGTGCACAGACACAGAAATCAAGTTACAGAATACTAATTAGAATGCAAATCTCTACAGCCAGCCAGGTCTTAAAAGGTACAGATAATGTGGTTGGAGGGAACATTAAACACAGGTTAAAGAGATGTGTATTGTCTCCAGACAGAACAGCTGGTGAGATTATGCAAGACCAGGGGCGAGCTGTGGGGGTTACTGATAATGTGACATAAATCCAACATCCCGGTTTAGGCCGTCCTCATGTGTGCGGAACTTGGCTATCAGTTTCTGCTCAGCGACTCAGCGCTGTCGTGTGTCGTGAAGGCCGCCTTGGAGAACGCTTACCTGAAGATCCAAGGCTGAATGCCCGTGACTGCTGAAGTGCTCCCCCACAGGAAGAGAACAGTCTTGCCTGGTGATTGCCTGAAAACCTGCCAGTCCTCTGGTCTACCACTATCCCATGCCACTTTATATATCCTGGTTTTCAATTTTCTAGTCTAACTAGTGCCTTGTATAATTTTAGCAAGACTTCCCTATTTTTATACTCCATTCTGGTTGAAATAAAGGCTAACATTCTATTTGCCTTCCCAATTATCTGCTGAACTTGCGTGCTAGCTTTTCGTGATCTATTGGCAAAATGACAACCCCCAAATCCCTCTTTGCTGCAGTTTTCTGCAGTCTTTCTCTATTTAAATAATATTCAGCTCCTTTATTCTTCCTGTCAAAGTGCACAACTTCACATTTTCCTACATTTTATTCTTTGTTAATCTGTCTGTATCCCTGGGAAGTATTTATGTGTCATTTTCACCATTTGTTTTCACATCCTATTTTTGGTCATCCCTAAACTTTGCAACAGTACTTTCACTTCCCTCATCCAAGTCAATATATATTGTAAATAATTGTGGCCCCAACACTGATACTGTGACATTCCACTTGTTACAGGTTGTCATCCTGAAAATGCCCCTCTGATCACAACTATCTGTCTTCTATCAGTTAGCCAATCCTCTATCCATGCTAATATACTACCCCCAATACCATAGTCTCTTATGTTATTAAATAGCAGTACCTTACCAAACTTTTTTTGGAAATCCAAGTATTATACATCTATTGGTTTCCCTTCATCTATCCTGCTCATTGTCACTTCAAACAATTCCAATAATTTTGGCAGGCATAATTTCCCCTTCATGAAGCCAGGCTGACTCTGCTTGATTACATTATGCACTTTTAAATGCTGCTATTATTATATCCTTTATAATAGACTCTAACATTTTGCCAATGACAGACGTTAAGCTAATTGGCCGATGGTTACCTGTTTTTTGTCTTCCTCCCTTTTTGAATAAAGGTGTTACAGTGGCAGTTTTCCAATCCTCTGGGTCTTTTCCAAAATTTAGGGATTCTTGGAAGATTATTACCAGTAAATCCACTATCTCTGTAGCTACTTCCTTAAATACCCTAGGATACAACCCATCAGGTCTAAGGAACTTATTGGCCTTTAGCCCCTTAGTTCCCCTCATACTGTTTCTGTAGTGATTGTTGTTGTATTTATTTCCTCCCCCCTTCTGCCCCTTGATTATTTAGTTTGGGCAGCACAGTGGCACGGTGGTTAGCACTGCTGCCTCACAGCGCCAGGGACCCTAGTTCGATTCCCAGCTCGGGTCACTGTCTATGTGGAGTTTGCACGTTCTCCCCACGTCTGCATGGGTTTCCTCCAGGTGCTCCTGTTTCCTCTCACAGTCCAAAATATGTGCTGGTTAGTTGCATTGGTCATGCTAAATTCTCCCTCAGTGTACCTGAACAGATGCTGGAGTGTGGCGACTAGGGGATTTTCACAGTAACTTCATTGCAATGTTAATGTAAGCCTACTTGTGACACTAATAAATAAACATAAACTTATTTTGGAACGTTATTATTGTCTTCCACTGTGAAGACTGAAACAAAGTATTTATTTAACTCTTCTGCCATATCCTAGTTCCCCATTATTATTTCCCCAGTCTCATTCATTTTGGCCTCTCCTTCCTTTTAATACATTTAAAGAAGCTCTTTGTGTCCATTTTTATATTACTTGCTAGTTTCCCTAATCATTTATCTTCTCCCTCATTATTTTTTTGGTCATCTTTTGTTGGGTTTCTAAAACTTTCCCAATCCTCTGGTTTACCATTGATCTTTGTCACGTTATGTCTGTGATTCTCTGTCAAAGAAACTAAGTATTTCCCACTGACGCTGGCAGCTCCTGACAGCTGGTATCCAACCACCTTTCGTGGGCAAAAAAATCCCCACGGAGATAGGGGCGCCATCTTTAAAGGGTGCCCGGATCTCAGAGTTAACTGACATACCCCCTCCTCCTCCACCTACCCACCCCTCATGGAAACAGTGACACTCCCAACCCCTCACCACCCAGGGGCTACCTCCCCCACACATAAATGAATGGGTCTGCCCCCCAACGCCACACAGGCATGAGGGTGACCTGAACACCACCCATCAGAGGCCTGACCCCAACCCCCCCCCCCCAACAGGAGACACACACTGTTGTGGGGTCAGCTTAGGTGATGCCCCCCACTTGTGTCAACTCGTTCCTTGACAGTGCCAACCTGATACTGCCCCTCCATCTAGGTAGTGGCACCTGCCATCCTGGACATGACACCCTGGCAGATGATGTGTCACCTGCCAAGGTTTCATGTCCTGGATGGCAGGTATCACTGCCAGGGTGTCATGTTCAGGATGACAGGGGCAGTGCCAAGTTGGCTGAGGGAGGGACACCAGCCTCCTGTATGGTTGAAAGCAACCTCCAGTGCAGCCATGCTATTCCAGCATGAGAAATTGAAGAAGACTGCTCTGGGAGGGAACCTGGTTGGGGCTGGTGCAGCAGGCAGGGAGACTTGCAATGGATCTGACACCCAGCAAGAATCCCATCTTGGCCCACATTTGATTCAACAGGTCAGCAGCAATCCCAGTTGCAGCTAATGGCAATGGAGAATCCCATTTTAACCAATGCAATATGCTCCCCCTCCACTGTGATATTCAGCCCAACATATTGCAACTGAATATTTTAATTAGCTCTTGCTGAGGTGATGTTTCTGGAAATACTCTGGCATGTTGCTGGCGCAATTTGGAGGCTTTTGCTCACTAAAGGAAGGCCGAAAATAACATTTTGTTCCCTATGTATGGGGATTATAGTTACTGTTCCATTTGTTCTGTTACATAAGCAGGACATAAAGAGGATGGAACATACAGGGGAGGATGTGTGAGAAGTGAAGAGAAGTACATTCTTCATAGAAAGGGCCTACCCACAAAGGGTGTTCCAGGAACACTATTTCTACTTTGCCATGAGCCAGAAGCAGTGGCTGAGGAGATTAAGTTTTACAAAAAAGGTCATTATAGAGCTTTGATAAGCTACCTTCTTCACGCCAACCTGGAGCCTTTAACCAGGGTGAGAGCAACTTGCTCAGTGGCTCTGAAGGTCATCGTTGCCTTAACATTCTATACAATGGGGATCTCCCCCAGGCAGGAAAGGTGACATCAGTAACATCTCACAGTTCGCTGTGCTTTGAAGCATCCGGGAGGCCACAGAGGACTTGTACATAAGGAAAGGGAAACTCACTTCTCCCTGAGAGGGAAGACAAGGCTGAGAGGACATGTGAATGGGTTAAGGTGGTATGTTTCCCAATGATGCATTTATCTACTTTCAAAGATGCTAAACTGCTTAATATTGCATTTTTCACGTTGCCTAACCTATTCAATATTATCCGAGGATGTGAAATGTTTCATAAGAACATAAGAAATAGGAGCAGGAGTAGGCCATCTAGCCCCTCGAGCCTGCCCCGCCATTCAATAAGATCATGGCTGATCTGAAGTGGATCAGTTCCACTTACCCGCCTGATCCCTATAACCCCTAATTCCCTTACCGATCAGGAATCCATCTATCCATGATTTAAACATATTCAACGAGGTAGCCTCCACCACTTCAGTGGGCAGAAAATTCCAGAGATTCACCACCCTCTGAGAGAAGAAGTTCCTCCTCAACTCTGTCCTAAACTGACCCCCCTTTATTTTGAGGCTGTGCCCTCTAGTTCTCGTTTCCTTTCTAAGTGGAAAGAATCTCTCCATCTCTACCCTATCCAGCCCCTTCATTATCTTATAGGTCTCTATAAGATCCCCCCTTCTACATAGTATCACCATTTTGGCCTCACACAACACAGCAACAGTTGTTTTGTGTCTCCTCACCTACCCTATCCCTTTGGACTAGTTCACCAGAGATGTGTGGAAATCAACGGCTGAGGATACAGAATATGCAGTGAAGACAATGAATGAGCTGGTGGAAACACTTGGGAAAGAAGCTACCCCATCCGGGAGAACAGTAGGAAGTATTCAAATGCTTTATTCCTGCCTACCTGGCTGTGTACAATTATTGCTGAACCCAAGTTAACATTGGTGTGAATACCTTATTCCCACTGATAATCAGCACCTGACTAATTTCCCTAACTCACTTTTCATTGCTTAATGATTCTACTTCTGACACTGAGTTGCAGCATAGAGAATTCAAAACTAAGTTTCAAACATCTACAAGTAGGGATTTGTGTGAAAACTGTGGGAAAACACAAAGGGTTGAATTTTCACCGAGGAAGCAAGGATCAGGAGGCAGATTCATTGCAAACTTGCCCTTGATGCAAACCTGGAACTGATCTGCATTTTGTTGAGTTGGGGGCCTAATCAGAGACAGGACAGGGTTTGCCGACCAATTAGTAGCTGAGGAGATGAAAACAGATCTGGTTCGCCTCCAGAGTGTGTCCCATTTAAACATCCCAATGGTTGCCATTTGAGAGTGAGAAAGCAGCATTTCCAAGTGCCAGAAAGGTATGAACTGTCTCTTACTCTGCAATTGTGAAATCCAGATTTGCAGGAGTCTCATTTATTAATGTAAAATAATTTATATATAAAAGCCTTTGCAAGTCTCTGTTTCTTCACCTTCACCTTGCTTGCTGTGAGCTATTTCTAAATGTTTTTCAAATTAATTTAGATGAATGTTGAGATGCTGACCTTGTTTGTTTTTCTTGGTCTTGAATTTGTATGCAGAATGTAATGGGCAAAATCACCATTGAAAGCAAAGGCACACTGAAGTACATAGCATGTTTCAAAAAACCCAAATGAAAATTTGATAACCGAATATCTTCTTAATAAATAACAATCTGGGCACACTTAACTTCAGACCCTCCCATGGAAAGAATGAATTAGATCACTTATTTACTAAAGCTGTGAGAAAACAAGAAACTCTTCAATGATAGCCTGCACATATTGAAAGTGAGGCAAGCAAGCCTCTATGTGGACAGGCATAATTTATCTGTTTAATAGCACTGAACAGCCGGACAAATTCATGTAATGTTTTCTTATTGATACTATTTTCTGAATAAGCAAAAAACACACTTGATTTGAAAGTCATTTGATCTGAAGCCAGGATATCTCAGCAGAGTGGGAGCCAAGGAAGCAAGGACTGGGTGGCCTCCAGCTTCTCAGATACTGATTTGGAGGCCTTGGTTGAGATCATGAAGGAGAAGAAAGCAAGAAAGATGTCAACCACCCAAAGAAAGATTTGATTTGATTTATTATTGTCACATGTATTAGTATACAGTAAAAATTATTGTTTCTTGCGTGCTGTGCAGACAAAGCATACCGTTCATAGAGAAGGAAACAAGAGAGTGCAGAAGAGTGTTATGGTCATAGCTAGGATGTAGAGAAAGATTAATTTAATGCAAGGTAGGTCCATTCAAAAGTCTGATGGCAGCAGGGAAGAAGCTGTTCTTGAGTCGGTTGGTACGTGACCTCAGACTTTTGTATCTTTTTCTCGACAGAAGAAGTTGGAAGAGAGAATGTCCGGGGTGTGTGGGGTCCTTAATTATGCTGGCTGCTTTGCCGAGGCAAAGGGAAGTGTAGACAGAGTCAATGGATGGGAGGCTGGTTTGCGTGATGGATTGGGCTACATTCATGATCTTTTGTAGTTTCTTGCGATATTGGGCAGAGCAGGAGCCATACCAAGCTGTGATACAGCCAGGAAGAATGCTTTCTATGGTGCATCTGTAAAAGTTGGTGAGAGTCGTAGCTGACATGCCAAATTTCCTTAGTCTTCTGAGAAAGTAGAGGCATTGGTGGGCTTTCTTAACTATAGTGTCGGCATGGGGGGACCAAGACAGGTTGTTGGTGATCTGGGCACCTTAAAACCTTTCTACTTTGTCCCTGTTAATGTAAACAGGAGCATGTTCTCCTTTACGCTTCCTGAAGTCGATGACAGTCTCCTTCATTTTGTTGACATTGAGGGAGAGATTATTGCAGTTGATGGGTTGATTGTGGCCGTATGAATGGCTGGGGGTCAGGGAGGTAGCGACCTGAGTTAGTTGCTATGTAGACAGGAATCTATGAGTTCCTTAATGTTCAAACACCTAAGTGATCTGTGTGTGTCAGAGGTAATCTCTTATGTAGGATTCAGCTGCATCCTGCTTCATACTGGATGGATAATTGCACCTGATTCTCAACACTCAGCTTTCATCTGTGGATCCATATAGCTGTTTGTGCATGGTAGTGGCCACACCTGATAGCACAGATTGCAAGACAAACTAGGTAAAGGAAACACACGGGACTAGTGCCCACGTGATGGAGAGCATGTAACTCCAACCACCCTTTCTCAAGTACACAGAAAAGCTACCTTGACAGATGTAGCAGAGAAAATGGTATTCCCTCTTTTATTGAAAGCATTACAACACAGCTGTGTGGACAGCTATAAAGTTCTTTGCACATGTGTAGAAGATGCTGCTGACCATCCACTGCAGTCAAATACATCGCCAATTGTCTTGATTTGTCAAGCCATTGGGAACAGATGTCCAAGCCGAGACAGTAAAGCTGGTCAAATGCAATCCATCTCCACTGTAATCAAATCACACTGGTGTTCCTTGTGTGCACACGTTACTGACTCCTTCACACACTTCCCATTATATCCCGAAATGCATTTGTTTAGTATTGACCCACACACTGCAGTATATTGAGGGCAAGACAGAAAGACAAAATGGGAACTTCTTGAAACATACGAACTACACTTGATAAAACCAACAGCTCTTGACCCTAACACAGAACTACTCTGGTTGACAGGGAGCTATTGCGATACGGGATTGACACTGATGCTTTAACTGAAACCCATCTAGCAGAGGAGGGCCAGCAAACAAGAGCTAGGGACAGCACGGTGGCACAGTGATTAGCACTGCTGCCTCACAGCGCCAGGGACCCGGGTTCAATTCCCAGCTTGGGTCATTGTCTGTGTAGTTTGCACATTCTCCCTGTGTCTGTGTGGGTTTCCTCTGGGTGCTCTGGTTTCCTCCCACACCCCAAAGATGTGCGGGTTAGGTTGATTGGCCATGCTAAATTGCCCCTTAGTGTCATAAGTTTAGTAGGGTAAATAATTAGGGTTATGGGGATAGGGCCTGGGTGGGATTGTGGTTGGTTCAGACTCAATGGGCCGAATGGCCTCCTTCTGCACAGTAGGGATTCTATGATCAGTAGATTACACATTATTCAGGTTAGGCAAGTCAAAGAATGAGTGGCAAGAGGCAGGTGTTGGCTTTGCTTTCAAGTCTGACACCCTAGGACATAAATGATTATCTCGTGACTCCACACCTACCTCATGTAAACAAGTATGGGACAATCATCAGTGCATATTGCTGCAGAAATGTCTAGTCCTGATGATATTAAGGACAAATCCAATGAGAACCTCCATCGGAGGACAAACTCATTGTGATGGAGGACTTCAATGCAAGGTTATAGACTAATTATCAGGCTTGGGGTTGTGTTCATGGGGAATCAAGGTGTGGCGAAATCCACCAGCAATGGCATGTTTCTCCTAAGTCTTTGCACCCACTGGAATATGTCGGTCAGCAACATGTTTGGACAGAACCAAGATCTAAACATTGGCATCAAATTGACTTTATCATTACCCAGCAGCACAACATAAAATATAATCACCAGGGTTATGAGAGGAGCAGTGTTCTACAGAGCACAGGACGCTATAGTCTCAGATGAAATTTACTGTATAACTGAAAAGAAGATCAACCAACTATCCAACCGAGCTGGAGCAACAAATAACCTTGGCACTTGGGAGTGTCGCAGGATGCAGGCATCATGGGAGCGGCCAAGTACCTTGCACAAACATGCAGAATCTGTGTCTTGTGATCGAAAGGCATGTTCATGGAGTGGAAGCCCTTTCTGTTAACAAAGGCACATGGCTCACCAGCTGTTGCCTTGATGGCCACGTGAGTGCAGTCTGTGGCACCCAGGATGGGGGGAATCCAACAATTGCTGCAAAGCCTAACTCGTTCAGCCTGGTTGGCACGATAGCACAGTGGTTAGCGCTGCTGCTTCACAGCTCCAGGGTCCCGGGTTCGATTCCTGGCTTGGGTCACTGTCTGTGTGGAGTTTGCACATTCTCCTCGTGTCTGTGTGGGTTTCCTCCGGGTGCTCCTGTTTCCTCCCACATCCAAAGATGTGTGGGTTAGGTTGATTGGCCAAGTTAAAAATTGCCCCTTAGAATCCTGGGATGCGTAGGTTAGAGGGATTAGCAGGTAAATATGTGGGGGTAGGGCCTGGGTGGGATTGTGGTCGGTGCACACTCGATGGGGCGAATGGCCTCCTTCTGCACTGTAGGGTTTCTATGATTTCTATGATTTCTATGATCCATCCAGAAATGAATGAATGTTCTAACCCATCTGAAGAGAATGTCGGTGACCAGCTTGATGCAGCTGTGGGCAGCTGATTGGGACACCACACAGATGTCCCACTGACTCCTGGATCAACCAGATGTGACCTTTAGAGCCACTGGCATAAAATGGCCACCCACACAGTTGAAGAGGCAATCTCTAGCTCAATCATCAAGCATATGGAGATTGTAGTGTTCCTAGAAAAGTGGACCCTCCTTTGGCACTGGACTTCAGCATTTTAAGGCATTTGAATCGCTGCCTGTAGACTCTGGCTGCAGGTTAGTTGCATCTTCTGCGGATCCTTCTGCTGGCCCTGTGCCTGCACCTCTCCTCCCACGGGCCACTTCATGGGACACTGTCCTCCACTCCCTTATGTTCCCTATTTCCTTTTCAGAGGAGGTCCCATCACCAGAATAGACAATCCTCATTAGTGGAAACAGAGACGGCACTATCTCATGTACCGAATGTTGCACTTGGCAGAAATCCTCCAAGATAGTTGGAAAAACAAGAGTCCTCAAAAAAGCTCCCAATGCAAAGTTCAGCAGAAACCACAGGAAAAGCTAAGAAACATCCACAATAAACAAGCAGCAAACTCACCTGAGCTCCTAACAACTCACATGCTGATGCTCCAGTCCCCTTTTGTGCCACCTATGGATGAGAAATCATGTGGACCACATAAAATTCTGTTCGAAGAGCCAAACAGATTTCAAACATTAACTCTGCTTTCTCTCCCTACAGATGCTGCTGAGTTTTTCCAACATCCTCTACTCCTGTTTAAAATTCTGTTCAATTGCCTTCTCAATATGCTTAATTGCCTTTAATTGTCAGTGGGCATCTTCTGACTCCTGCATGCACCCGCTGATCATAATATTGAGCAAGGGCACAAAGACATCGGGACGCACACTTGATGTGTTCTCACATGATTTCACACGGGTTCAGGTTGGACGCACCTCCATTCAACAACGTAAAATTCTGGCCTATGAGCTGTACAATAAGAAGTCTCACAACACCAGGTTAAAGTCCAACAGGTTTATTTGGTAGCAAAATCCACTAGCTTTCGGAGCGCTGCCCCTTCGTCAGGTGAGTGGGAGTTCTGTTCACAAACAGGGCATATAAAGACACAAACTCAATTTACAAAATAATGATTGGAATGCGAGTCTTTACAGGTAATCAAGTCTTAAAAGGACAGACAACGTGAGTGGAGAGAGGGCTAAGCACAGGTTAAAGAGATGTGTATTTCCACACTATGAGCTGTAGACAGGGCTTTAAACAAAATAGTGGAGGGGGCAGTCAAGTGAAGGGAGATAATGAACATTAACAAAAAAGAACAATGTAATATTGCAGAGTAGCAATACATGGAAAGACAGGAAGGGGCAAAGCATAGAAACAGTGCACCAGCAAATAAGGTCAGAGTAGGGAAAAATGGTAAAGAAAATTCAAAGTTCTTTATCTGAATGTAGTCAGCATTTGAAACAAGTTGGATGATTTGATAGCACAAATAGAATTGAATGGGTATGATACAATTGACATTATGAACATTTGGGGTGGAATCTAGGAGACCTAATCTGCCTCTTCTCTGGAAGCCTCATCAAATTTCATGCCAATTATAGAGTAAATGGTTAATGGTCATATTAATTAGATAATGATGTTAATACTGATGTAAGCATAACAGCAGAATCAGCTGACCAAGAGGCGCTAAGGGAATGCGATAACCCCCATGAAGTCCATGGGGAATCACTGACTCATTTCCTTGTGGGGCTCATTGAGCATGAGTTCCCCTGGTAACAGGCAGTGGCCCACTCAGCTGGAACTCATTCCCTGAGCCTTTTATAAAGCAGACCCCGGAATGGTTCTGCTGGACGGTGTACCCAAATAGGGACTAATGTATGTACACTACGGTAGTGTTTTTACTTTGCATTTGTAATAAACTATTTTCTTTCCCAGTCAGGCTTCCCAAGTCATTACAGGGAACAAGACATAGAACAGTGTGGGTGGCACGGTACCTCAGTGGTTAGCACTGCTGACTCATAGTGCCAGGGAACCAGGTTCAATTCCAGCCTTGTGTGACTGTCTGTGTGGAATGTGCAAATTCTCCCCATATCTGCATGGGTTTCCTCCGGGTGCTCTGGTTTTCTCCCACAGTCCAAAGATGTGCAGGTGAGGTGGATTGGCCATGTTAAATTGCCCCTTAGTGACCAAAGATATGTAGGTTAGGGGGATTAGTGGGGTAAATATGTGGGGTTGTAGGGATAGGGTGAGGATGGACCAGGGTAAGATACCCTGTTTTGAGAGATGGTGCAGACTTGATGGGCTGAATGGCCTCCTTCTGCATTGTAGAGATCCTTTGCCAATTCTGTCCAGAGAACTTTCTTTGAGAAAAACTAAATACAGACAATTTCCAAGTCACTCATAGAGGAAGAGAAAGCTTGTCAAACCAGAAGATCAAACAAGTAAAGGGCTACAAGCACAAATCATGGTGATATCTCAAAACATGGTGGCAGCACTAGAAACCTCACTTTAAGAAATCAAGATCACAGGTTAGTAAGCCATGCATTAAGACCTTGAAATAGCTCAAGTTTGCAACAAAAAGGACAAAAGTAAAACCTACCTTGATTGGGAACAGTGAACCATTCACAATCGGCAGCCGTTGAACAGCGACTACCCCATCCAGAGCCCTTCCAACACATTAAGGTTCCAGGGCAAGGTTAAAAATGAAAGTTCTGAAGCCGAAAGTTTTAAAGTTATCGAGCATCTTCAGGCTTACAAGAGAAAAAATAGAAAAACACCCTTCTATAGACAATTTGGGCCATAGCTGATTATGACTTGGCAAGCCAAGTAGTTGAGGAGGCCTCAGTGTCTCACAAGGAGGTTTTGAGGGCCTTTTCTTCCGGTGGAGCGGACAGAGAGGGGAGTGATTTTTGGAGGGCTGAACTGGAAGATAAGATAAGCTGAATTTATTTTTACTTACTTTTTTTGGAGTTTTTTTTCCCTGAGCAACAGGAAACAGGAAACCAGAAGTAGGCCGCAGGGAGACCTGGGATGGTTTTTTGCCCAATAAATTTGAACGGGAAGGTAACCCGAGACTCTACACGTGTAGAGTCTCCCACCCTCCCTCCTCCTCTAACCTAAAAAAAAAAGACTCAGTGTGAGAGCAGGTGACCTTTTTTTTTTCTTCTTTTCTCTTTCATTTCTTAGTAAGGGAAGTTAGCAGGGATGTCAGTGCAGGCAGTGCAATGTTCCTCCTGTGGGATGTTTGAGGTGAGGGACACCATTAGTGTCCCAGCTGAGTACACCTGTAGGAAGTGCACCCAATTCCATCTCCTTGAAGACTGTGTTAGGGATCTGGAGCTGGAACTGGATGAACTCAGGATTATTCGGGAGGCAGAGACAGTTATAGATAAAAGCTACAGGGAGGTTCATACTCCTAGGAATGAGGATACTTGGGTGACTGTTAGAAGGGGTAAGAAGCAGTCAGTGCAGCGATCTCCTGTGGCCGTTCCTCTGTATAACAAGTATACCGATTTGGATACTGTTGGGGAGGACAACTTACCAGAGGTAAGCCATGGGGTACAGGTCTCTGGCACAGAGTCTGTCCCTGTTGCTCAGAAGGGAAAGGGGGGGAGGAATAGAGCATTAGTCATTGGGGACTCCATAGTTAGGGGGACAGATAGGAGATTCTGTGGGAGCGAGAGAGACTCGCGGTTGGTGTGTTGCCTCCCAGGTGCCAGGGTCCATGATGTCTCGGATTGTGTTTTCGAGATCCTTAAGGGGGAAGGGGACCAGCCCCAAGTTGTGGTCCACATAGGTACCAATGACATAGGTAGGAAAAGAGATGGGGATGTAAGGCAGAAATTCAGGGAGTTAGAGTGGAAGCTTAGAGCTAGAACAAACAGAGTTGTTATCTCTGGTTTTTTACCCGTGCCATGTGCTAACGAGGATAGGAAGAGAGAGCAATTGAACACGTGGCTACAGGGATGGTGCAGGAGGGAGGGATTCAGATACCTGGATAATTGGGGCTCATTCTGGGGTAGGTGGGACCTCTACAAATGGGATGGTCTTCACCTGGACCAGCGGGGTACCAATATCCTGGGGGGAAATTTGCTAATGCTCTTCGGGAGGGTTTAAACTAATTCGGCAGGGGGATGGGAACCTGGATTGTGAGTGGTGAGGTCATGAATAAGGTTTCAAGGTTGCAGGAGTGTACCGGTAGGCAGGAAGGTGGTTTGAAGTGTGTCTACTTCAATGCCAGGAGCATCCAGAACAAGGTGGGTGAACTTGCAGCATGGGTTGGTACCTGGGACTTCGATGTTGTGGCCATTTCGGAGACATGGATAGAGTAGGGACAGGAATGGTTGTTGCAGGTTCTGGGGTTTAGATGTTTCAGTAAGATCAGGGAAGGTGGTAAAAGAGGGGGAGGTGTGGCATTGTTAGTCAAGGACAGTGTTACGGTGGCAGAAAGGACGTTTGATGAGGACTCGTCTGCTGAGGTAGTATGGGCTGAGGTTAGAAACAGGAAAGGAGAGGTCACCCTGTTGGGAGTTTTCTATAGGTCTCCGAAAAGTTCCAGAGATGTAGAGGAAAGGATTGCAAAGATGATTCTGGATAGGAGCGAAAGTAACAGGGTAGTCGTTATGAGGGACTTTAACTTTGCAAATATTGACTGGAAACGTTATAGTTCGAGTACTTTAGATGGGTCAGTTTTTGTCCAATGTGTGCAGGTTTCCTGACACAGTATGTAGATAGGCCAACAAGAGGCGAGGCCACATTGGATTTGGTACTGGGTACTGGGAAATGTGGAGCTTGTTCAAGGAACAGCTACTGTGTGTGTATAATGTGCTTGTGTGCATGTCCATGTATGCAGCTGTCAGAGTAAAGGTGTCGGTAACCGTCAGTCAGCACACCAAGCAATCTCCTTGAATTGTAAAGAACTACCATCCCAGAACCAAACAACAGGAATACTGGAGAACCAACAACAACTTTCCATTTCATAGAGTCTTTAAAATAGTAAAACCTATCCACATGTATTATAGATGCATACTGACAGATTTTAACAAGGAAATATTAGGATCAGTGACCTAGGGCAGGATTTCCCGGCTGCGCTCGCCCCCAAGGCCGAAAATTCCCACCTGAGGTCAATGGACCTTTGCATGGTCCACCAAATTTTCCGTCCCGCCTGCTACAATTTCCGTGGTGAGCAGGACTGGAAAATTCCACCCTAAAGTTTGGTCAGGGATATAGATTTTTAAGAGCATCTTAAAGGAGGAAAGTGGAGAGGCTTCGGCGGGGAATTCCAAGCAGCTAAGGCACAGTCACAATGGCAGAACAATTAAAATCAGGAATGTTTAAGAGGCCAGAAAGGGAGGAGTGCAAAGATCTCACTCCGAGTCATTGCTTTGTTGAATGAGATTACAGAGGTAGGGAGGGCAAGCCATTGAGCAATCTGAAAAGAAGGATCAGAATTTTAAAATCAAGGCATTGCTGGACTGGGAATAAGTGTAGGTAAGCAAACATGAAGGTGATAGGTGAACAAGACTTGGTGTGAGTGAGGTAGTGGAGGCCTTAGCCAAAGTAGTGTTTTATAAAGGTTCAATCTGACTTCTGGTTTTGTCTCTGTTCATAAAGCCCAAGATTCCATGTACTTCATTAACCCATCCTGTCCCTTCAACGGTCCTCAGGTCCTCTTCTTGCACCCCTTTTAAAATGTTACCATTTAACTTATATTGTCTTTCCTTATTCTTCCTACAAAATCTATTACTTCTCACTTTTCTGTGTTGAATTTAATGCAATTGGTTTTGCCCATTCCAATAGTCTATGTCCTTTTGAAGTTTGTTACTATCTTCCTCATAACAGTGTCAAGTTTTTTGTCAACTGCACATTTCAAACTTGTGCCTTGTAATTATACAGTTACCCCCAAATTCAGGTAATTAATGAGTATCAAAAACAGCTGTAGTCCTAGTACTGAACCCTGGGGAATGCCACTGTATATCTTCTTCCAGTGTGACCTTATCCCTTAGCGTTTTTTTTCATCCATGCTGCTCTGGTCCCTTTTCCTATCAAGCCCATTATGTGGTATATTATCAAATGTCATTTGAAAGTCTATATATACAACATCAATTACAATACCCTCATCCACCCTCTGTTACAGAGAACAAAGAAAAGTACAGCTCAGGAACAGGCTCTTTGGCCCTCCAAGCCTGCGCCAATCATGATGCTGGCCTAAACTAAAACCGTATGCACTTACAGAGTCTGTATCCTTCCATTCCCATCCTATTCATGTATTCATCTAGTTGCCCCTTAAATGATGCTATCGTACCTGTTCCCATCACCTCCCCAGGCAGCGCGTTCCAGACATTTACCATTCTCTGTAAAAAAACTTGCCTTGTACTTCTCCTCTAAACTTTTCCCCACGCACCTTAAACCTATGTCCTCAAGTACCCTAGGAAAGACTATCCACTCTATCCATGCCACTCATAATCTTGTAGACCTCTATCAGGTCACCCCTCAATCTCCGTTGTTCCAGTGAGAACAAACCGAGTTTATCCAACCTCTCCTCATAGCTAATACCTTCCAGACCAGGCAACATCTTGTGTACCCTCTCCAAAGCATCCACATCCTTCTGGTAGTGTGGCGACCAGAATTGTACACAATATTCTAAATGAGGCCTAATTAAGGTTCTGTACAGCTGCAGCATGACCCCCCAATTTTTATACTCAATGCCCCGACCGATGAAGGCAAGCATGCTGTATGCTTTCTTGACTACCTTATCCACCTGCGTTGCCATTTTCAGTGATCAGTGGACATGTACGCCCAGATCTCTCTGCCTGTCAATACTCCTAAGGGTTCTACCATTTACTGTATAATTCCTACATGCATTGGACCTTCCAAAATGCATGATCTCACACTTGTCCAGATTAAATTCCATTTGCCATTCCTCTGCCCAAGTCTATATCTTGCTGTATCCTCTGATAATCCTCTTCACTATCCGCAACTCTACCAATTTTTGTGTCATCTGCGAATTTACTAATCAGACCAGCTACATTTTCCTCCAAATTATTTATATATACTATGAACAACAAAGGTCCCAGGACTGATCCCTGTGGAATACCGCTAGTCATGATGTGGAGATGCCTGCGTTACCGGCATGATGTGGAGATACCGCTAGTCACAGCCTTCCATTCAGAAAAGCACCCCTCTCCTGCTACCCTCTGTCTTCTGTAGCCAAGCCAGTTCTGTATCCATCTTGCCAGCTCTCCTCTGACCCTGTGTGACTTCACCTTTCGTACCAGTCTACCATGAGGTACCTTGTCAAAAATCCCAATCAAGCTGGTCAAACCCTTAACAAATCCTTGCTGATGTTTTTATAGTCCATACTTGTCCATGTGGCTGTTAATTGCCTTCTCATTCTTCGTAAAGTTTCCCCACCACCGATGTTAAACTGACTGTCCTGTAATTGCCAGGTTTATTCTAAAACCATGTAGCATTTGCAATATTCCAATGCTCTGGTATCCACCCCATTTCAATGAAGGATCAGAAGAGTGGGGCCAGTGGTAGCAATTGCTACCCTTATTTCCCTCAGCTACTTAAGATACATCCCATCTGGATGAGTGACCTACCTGTTGTTGTGTATTTGTATTAATTCTTATTAGCTTACTGAAGCTCTGTTGTGTTAATGTATTCATGTAGTCACAGTAAATGACGTCACAAGTCCCAGGAAGCAGGCAGAGAAGAAGCAGCCATGTAAGAGAACATAAACCTGTTGTTTGAAACCTACCGTGCTCCCGAGCATCATTCTTCAATATACAACACCGATAATATGCATGTCAAAATTTCTTGTACCTCTTCATTATTATATTTTTGTTGGTATGCTGTCAACCTGCTGCCTTACTGTAACTTTATCAATGTCTTCTTTTTTGGTAGATGCAAAATCCAGGCTGACACTCCAGCGCAGTACTGAGGGAGTGCTACACTGTTGAAGGTGCTGTCCTTCGGATGAGATGCTCGACTCAATTTGCAGGGTAGGCGGAACATAACATCACTCAGCGTGGAACGTGCTGATAAGCTGTGTTAAGATGCAGAAATCCCTCACCAGCTCTATTTAACAGGATCATCAAGTTAGCTGCTGATTTGCCCTCCTGATCATTGTCACCATTCTACCTGTTTTAAATGCTTCCTTCAGTTCATAGATCATAGAATCCCTACAGTGCAGAAAGAGGCCATTCGGCCCATTGAGTCTGCACCGCCCACAATCCCACCCAGGCCCTATTCCCGGAACCCCTCATATTTACCCTGCTAATTCCCCTGACACTAGGGTTAATTTAGCATGCCCTATCAACCTAACCCACACATCTTTGGATTTGTTTAAAGTTGTTTAGAGTTTTAGTAGTCAACAGGGGTGGAGGGCTTGTGGTGCAGTGCTAGTGGCCCTACATCTGTGCCAGAAGTTCCGAGTTCAAGGGGGGAGCCACAGAAGATGTGTTCATAATGTAGCCAAGCAGGTTGATTATCAACCTGCAAATCCTTCCAAAATGCCAATAGCAGGTGGTGAGTCTCTCCTGGTTGGCCTGAACCTGCACAAGGCAATAGCAAACCAATGCAGTACCTTGCTAACTAGAATCATGGACCAATACATGAAAATTCATGAGTTTTCAATATCTATTTGTAGCATGGTACCTGGAGTATGACTGGGAGAATGAGCAGAGACCCTGAAGGGCAAGACAAGCTGCTAAAAGAGGAAGGAAGTCAAAAACAGAAGGGATCTGCCCAGAATGTTCAGAGAGTGATTCTCTTACCTGAACATCAATGGTGACCAATGTTTGAGAGTGTTTTCACTTCAGTAAAGAGGTTGTCATTGAAATCTGTCACTGCTATAGATGCAACTCTAATCTGAGAGCAGGACAAGGATCACATTGTCAATGGCTGTCAAGGTGTCATGAGACAATACACATCTTTTTAGCCTGTCTTGATGCTCTCTCCACTCACGTTGTTTTGTTTCTTAAAGACTTGATTAGTTGTAAGTATTCGCATTCCAACCATTATTCATGTAAATTGAGTTTGTGTCTTTATATGCCCTGTTTGTGAACAGAATTCCCACTCACCTGAAGAAGGGGCTTGGAGCTCCGAAAGCTTGTGTGGCTTTTGCTACCAAATAAACCTGTTGGACTTTAACCTGGTGTTGTTAAACTTCTTACTGTGTCAAGGTGGCCATGGCTCTGAACTTTTGTGTGTTTGGCTCTTTCCAGGTTGCTGCTGGAGATATTAACAATATTTCAGTTTGCTTTACACTGCTGAATGAGGGAGGTCAGAGGCTTTCCATGCAAAGAGGCAACTTCTCATTCCAGGTTGACAATGAAAAGCATGTGGAACAAGCACAAGGGTTTGTTACAATTGCTGGCTTCTTCATGGCGCAGAAAGCCATTGAATGCATACACATTGTGATTTACCACATTCATGAGGTCACTGCCTGGTACCCTGGCGACAGGCACAATGTATTCATTCTGCAACAAGCCCTCTGTATTTCAGCCAGCTGTATTTCAGCCAGCACAGTAAATGGTGGCTACTGGGTGACAACAAATATCTGCTGACAACATGGCTTATGGCCAGTTCATAACTCATGTGCAGCAGGCATACAGTATGAGACATGTTGCTACAAACAGAACAAGAGAGGGGAGGAAGAGAAGGAGTTGGAAAAGGAAGTGGGGGAGCTGCCTTCTAGACAATTTCCGTCCTTTATGTGAAAATTACTTTAAGAGCAATACTAGTCATCTAATTCCCCATTTACCAAAAGTCTCACACTCCTTCCATAAAACTGTCATTGACCATCATGTCATCACATAATGCAAAATTAAAAGCCAACACAAACTTCTGAATTCAATCATGCTGTATTGCATTCAAAAATATCACCCTTGTGCATTCCCTGTCCTCATTCGCTTTTATTCATTCAGGGGATGTGGGTGTCGCTGGCTGGTCCAACATTTATTGCCCATCCCTTATTGCCCTTGAACTGAGTGGTTTGCTAGGCTATTTCAGAGGGCATTTAAGAGTCAACCAATTCCATGGGCCTGGTGTCACAGACTTCCTTCCTTTAAAGACATTAGTGAAGCAGATGGGTTTTTACAAACATTAGACTTTTAGTGCCAGGTTTTTATTGAATTCAAATTTCACCATCTGCTGTGGTGGGATAAGATTGGTGGAGTAGTGGATGAGGTGGAGGGCTGTTGTAGACTGCAAAGAGACATAGATAGGATGCAAAGCTGGGCTGAAAAATGGCAGATGGAGTTTAACCCTGATAAATGTGAGGTGATTCATTTTGGTAGGACAAATTTAAATGTGGATTACAGGGTCAAAGGTAGGGTTCTGAAGACTGTGGAGGAACACAGAGATCTTAAAATCCATATCCACAGATCTCTGAAGGTTGCCACTCAAGTGGATAGAGCTGTGAAGAAGGCCGATAGTGTGTTAGCTTTTATTAACAGGGGGTTGGAGTTTAAGAGCCATAGAGTTATGCTGCAACTGTACAGGACCTTGGTGAGACCACATTTGGAATATTGTGTGCAGTTCTGGTCACCTCACTATAAGAAGGACGTGGAAGCGCTGGAAAGAGTGCAAAGGAGATTTACCAGGATGCTGCCTGGTTTGGAGGGTAGGTCTTATGAGGAAGGGTTGAGGGAGCTAGGGCTGTTCTCTCTAGAGCGGAGGAGGCTGAGGGGAGACTTAATAGAGGTTTATAAAATGATGAAGGGGATAGATAGAGTGAACGTTCAGAGACTATTCCCTCAGGTGGATGGAGCTATTACAAGTGGGCATAACTATCGGGTTCATGGTGGGAGATATAGGAAGGATGTCCGAGGTAGGTTCTTTACTCAGAGAGTGGTTGGGGTGTGGAATGGACTGCCTGCAGTGATAGTGGAGTCAGACACCTTAGGAACATTTAAGTGGTTATTGGATAGGCACATGGAGCACACCAGGATGATAGGGAGTGGGATAGCTTGATCTTGGTTTCAGATAAAGCTCGGCACAACATCGTGGGTTGAAGGGTCTGTTCTGTGCTGTACTGTTCTATGTTCTATGTTCTAAGGTGTGAATGCTAAAAATCCAATGGCACTATTGTAAGAAGAGCAAATGAGGTCTCCTCTATTTATGTCCTATTTATCCCTCAACCAACATCACTGCAACAGATTACCTGGTCATTGCCACATTGTTGTTTGTGGGAGTTTGCTGTGTGCAAATTGTCTGTTGCGTTTCTGATATTATAACAATTTCTACACTTCAAACATTTGTCATTGGCCATGAGCTGCGTTGGGGCATCTTGATATTGTGAAAGGTACTTTTTAATCATAGAAACCCCACAGTGCAGAAGGAGGCCATTCAGCCCATTGAGTTTGTACTGACCATAATCCCACCCAGGCCCTATTCCCGTACCCTACATATTTACCCTGCTAATCCCCTGACAGTAGGGTCAATTTAGTATGGTCAATCAATCTAATCCACACATCTTTGGACTTTGGGAGGACACCGGAGCACCCGAAGGAAACCCATTCAGACAAGGGAAGAATGCACAAACTCCACACAGACAGTGACCCGAGGCCAGAATTGAACCCGGGTCCCTGGCGCTGTGATGCAGCAGTGCTAACCACTGTGCCATCGTGCCGCCCAAGTGCAAGTTTTTCTTTCTCATTAGGAAATTAGCTGGAATGCATACTGGCTCACCTGGCATTTTTCTCTGCCCCATCTCATGGTTAAATGGTCAGAGAATACTCACTGTCCTGGCTCAGGCACAAATAATTACACTGAATTACCAAAGGGGTATCTGCATTTGGACAATCATGGACCTGTAAAGACTCTGCACCCAAGTAGAGTGGTGGAAGCAGAGAGATACGTCACCAACAAAATAAAAGGAAGACAAATGTCTAAATTAGTCTCAAAGTTGTGAAATGATCTCGGCAAATCCTTGTATGTTGGCTACTTTGTATTCCAATTTTTCGTGAAACTAAATCTCCAGACTTTAAAGAACATCTTGAGCTCACAAGATTACAGTTTTGTCCTGACATGTTCAGAACTCGGCCAAAGAACATTGTGCATTCAACTGTGTCTAAGAATGTGCAAATAATTCACCGATGTGCTGACTGCAGGAAGACTTAGTGAATTAAGAACATTCCTGCAGAAGAAAAGGAATTTTAAAAGGAAAATGCTCGGGCATTGAGACAGCGAATAGACATCCAGGTGTTCAAAGCCTTGATACTGAGCAAAGGCAAGAACTCATCAAGCTCCAGTTATTTTCGGTGGCGTTCAGCATAGTTGAGCAGATCCAGTCCTGTAAAAATGGTTGTGAAGAATTAGCCAATGGAGATTAAGTTGGGGGCCAGTGGTAAACATTTTTGGTTTGCAAACCCTTAAGGCTACAAAATGGCGGTGTACAATTCTGAAGCAAAATGTGCTGGAAACCATCTTGGTGAAGACAAATGTGTGTACTTATTACCCGAAGGTCACCAGAGCATTATCCTGGGTCTCTGGATTATTAGTACAGTAAGAATGCCACTGCACCACCACCTCCCCTGCAGTGATACATGGATGGAGGAAGGTTGCTGACCTTTACTCGGGGGGGTGGGGGAGGAATGTAGATGGTCTTGCAGGATGACCTCAAGCAGCTGTGGACCTGAAGGATCTGCCTTTGGATTGCATCATTTAGCATGGGTGACAGCAGTCAGGATGGCTGGCTGAAAGCTATGGCAGAGTGGCAGCAGTGGGAGGACAAATGCTGTCATCTTGAGGGAGGATGGGAGGTTTGTTCTCCACGGAACAACCACTGCTCCCATGGAGGGTACTCAGCAATCCAAGTAATCTGCTGCAGGACATTTTGCTGGACTGCTGTAACATGCTGCAAGTCCTTTTAAGTGTTGGTATCCAAAGCCATGATGGCAACAGTCTGAGTTTCCACTGCAGCACTCAAACAGTGGGTGACAGCTGTGTTCAGGCACCACAAGATGGATTGGCTACAATTGCATTGGTGAAGTTGCTAGAAAGGATGGGCTGTAAACTCAGTGCAAAGCCCTGCACAAAGTTGGTGTCAGATTCCTCACCAAACATCTTGGTGACCTTTTTTCTATAGCTAGGCATATTAAGGTCTTTATCTGAATCCTCTGCAGCAGAACTATAGTGCAGCCTTACTCTCTGCCAAGCAAGCACCTGCACTGCGCTTTTCTGCTGCCCTTTCTGGGTCGCACTCTCAGCTTTGAAATTTTCAGTTGACTACCAGAATCTCCAACTTTTTGGAAGACAATGTTCCAGATTTCCACTATCCTTTATGACCGTGAAGAAGTATTGCTGAATTCACTCCTAAACAGCCTAGCTCTAATGTTATGATTAGTGTGGTTAGCTCTTCCAGGAAGGTAACAAATCAAGATGTTTTAATCACACTATTGTGTACAACTTGCCTACAGCTAAATTCCTGTTTAGTTCCTTGAGCTGCTAATGAAAGATCCCATTGTAAGAAGAGTACAGAACAAAACAAAAGGCCATTTCAGCCTTTTGTTCCACAGACCATACTAACCTTACTCTTCTTACCATTTCCATTCTGCAAATGTTCACCTGTCTTTTCAAAGTTAAACAAAGGAAAGAGGAGCTCCAAAGTATCCATAGGCTTATATTATTGATTCTAGACAAATTGCATTTGACATAAGAAATAGGAGCAGGAGTATGTGGCCTGCTGAGCTTGCTCTGCCGTTCAATATGATCACGGCTTATCCTTGGCTTCAGTTCCACTTTCCTGCACTGTCGCCTTAATTCCCCGAGAGAACAAAAATCTGTCTATCCCAGCCTTAAAGTAAAAGTTTATTTATTAGTCACAAGTAAGGCTTACATTAACACTGCAATGAAGTTATTGTGAAATTCCCCTAGTCGCCACAGTCTGGCACCTGTTCGGGTACACTGAGGGAGAATTTAGCATGGCCATTGCGCCTAATCAGCATGTCTTTCAGAATGTGGGAGGAAACCGGAGCACCCGGAGGAAACCCACACAGACATGGGGAGAACGTGCAAACTCCACACAGACAGTGACCCAAGCCAGGAATTGAACCAGGGTCCCTGACACTGTGAAACAACAGTGCTAACCACTGTGCTACCGTGCCACCCCCAAAAGCCTTAAATATGTTCAACAATGGAGCATCCACAACCCTCTGGGATAGAGAATTCCCAAGATTCACAACACTCTGAGTGAAGAAATTTCTCCTAATCCCAGCCCTAAATGCTCAATCCCTTATCCTGCAAGTGTGTTCTCATGTTTTGGATTCCCCAGCCAGGGGAAACAACCTCTCAGTTTGTACCTTTTGTTGTGAAGTGAAAGGTGGGTAAACCTTTCCTGACCAACTTTAACCAGTTTGCAGTAACCTTTTCCACTCGGGTGCGTTACTTGGTGAGATAGACAAAGGGGACAAAAGTCAGGTGAAGGTCCAGCACAACTTTATTGAATGCTTCATCAAGGAAAAACAATACTTATCAGACTCTACTATTGTACTTTAATTAAGCTCTATCAAACTCTTCACAGGACTCTTCAGTAAACAGTCTCAAATCTACATTAGCTATCTACTTCTGACACACACTTCTGAGGATTGCCGTACCCTATCCACAGGTCCCGTCATTGTATTTGAACTGTTTGTCTGAAAAGTCTGGTTCAATGAGGCTGGGTCAGGCTGTTCCTTGGGGGTGGCTGATGTTTCAGGATCTGTTGTTGATGTGGGCCTCCCCTCTTGTCTAAGGCTGGTTCTGGTCTTCGGTTGTCTCACTGGGGCGGTCTTCTGGGTCTGGTCAGTCTGATGAGGCTCACCACGAGATACAAGGAGCTGGAGGTGCTGTGCTGCTTAGCTTTCAGTTGAAGGTGCTCTCTAGAGATGCCTTTGAGGAAGGTGCAAAAGCAAAGAGAGCTGTGGCTCCAGGTTGCCCCTTTTATCCCCCTCTTCACGTCCTTCTTGAAGATTTTGTGGCCTGTGTCCAATACTAGCATTGGGTGGGGGCAGGAAGCTCCAATGAATTGATTACTTTCCATATTTGGAAATTGCAGAACATGGTTTTTAAACCTTCAACTGTCGAGTGTTGTATTTGCCATGCTATGCCTCTGGCTTGCTACTCAACTGAGTGACATCAAGTCTGCGTAGCATTCTTCTAACATGACGTGGAGATGCTGGCGTTGGACTGGGGTGGGCACAGTAAGAAGTCTCACAACACCAGGTTAAAAACTGGTGTTTTTAAAAAATTCTACTAACAAAGCAGGTTCACTGGAGGTGTAAACAACTGTTCATTCTGAAACATTAGCACCTTGCCATGCAGTTCCAGGCCTATCTGGTTTGATGGGAAATTGATTGTCCAAGGCCTGGCTGCGTGAATACTGTCTGTTCCAGTTCTGCAGTTTGCAAATTGCAGAGTCTGGCTAGATTTAAACTTAGCTTCCACATTTCGAGTTTTTATCCATGCTCATGAATCTCATACTCTCATGCTCACACTCCAGAGAGAGTATTTACTCAGTCTCTCATAGGACACCCACTCATCCTACAGACCAATTTAGTGAGCATTTGTTGTAATGTCTCCACTGCAAGTTTATGCTTCCTTAAATATGGTGACCAAAACTGCAGACAGTATTCCATGTTCTCACCAAAGTCCTACATAATTGTTGAAAGACTTATTTATTCTTGTACTCCAATCCTCTTACAGTAAATGCCTTTGCCTTCCTAATCCCTTGCCATACCTGCATGCTAACATTGTATTCTTTTTACAAGTACACCAGTATTTCTCTGAACATCAAAATTTACAAGTTTCATGCCTTTTATAAAAATACTCTGCCTTGCTATTCTTACTACCAAAGTGAATATCCTCATACATACCCACATTATGCTCCACCTTGAAACCCTGTTACTCATTCACTTAACCTGTCAATATCTCTTTGCAGCCTGTTTGTGGTATCCTCACAGCTCATGTTCCCACTGGCTTTGTATCCTCAATAATCTTTGATACATTAGTTTCTGTCTCTTTTTCAAAGTTATTGATATAGACTGTAAGTAGCTGAATCCCCACCATCCCTGGGGGAAACTACGAAGAACAAAGAACAGTACAGCACAGGAACAGGCCCTTCGGCCTTCCAAGCCTGTGAGGACACATGACACCTTCCTAACCTAAAGACATTTTGCCTCTACGCAGTCCGTATCCTTAGTAATTGACATTTCTACCATGAGAAAAAGACTCCCAACTATCCATGCCTCTTAATTTTGTAAACTTCTATCAGATCATCCCTCAGCCTTTGACATTAAGTAAAGACAAACCACGTTTGTCCAATCTCTTCTCATTGCTAATGCCCTCCAAACCAGGCCACATCCTGGTAAACCTTTTCTGCGCCCTCTTCAAAGCCTTCTGGCAGTGTGGCGACTAGAACTATACAATATTCGAAATGTGGTCTAACTGAAGTTCTATACAGCTGCAACATGACTTGCCAATTTTTATACTCCATGCCCCAACCGATGAAGGTAAGCATGCCATACGCCTTCTTGACCACTTGTGTTGCCACTTTCAGGGAAGTGTGGATCTGTACGCCTAGATCCTTCTGTATGTTAATGCTTCTAAGGGCTCTGCCCCTAGTGACAGTCTGCCAGCTTGAAAATGCCCTGGGAGGAGGAAGGGACTAATTTTGTCTGATGGGTGAGTAAGGAGTGAGGTTGGAATATATGCCTATTGTACACTTCTCCCGATGACTTTTATGGAATTGAAAATGAGGAGAGATGCATAATGTGCAGCTGATCCAATATAGTTGCTTTTACATTGTCCAAATTTAGAATGAAACACGCCAAATTTTAAGAGGTGCATGCGTTGATGATATAGAACGAGGAGGGGCAGGAGTGGTGGAATAAACTGTTGGTTCAGCATTTCTCGGGGTCCTGATTGCTCACTTTAATTTTGGGTTTGTTGTATTGAGATTGGAAGGGTGTGTGGAGATATCTTGACATTGGCACAATAGTTGCATTTTCAGATCTGAGTCCCAGGTTAAGCCCAAGGAAACTCTTTGGTAAATTTGATTAGGTGAAAAGTTCTGATTATAACCACTCCCCCTCTTCTCTCATATTCCTGATTCAGCATTCAATTCTTCCTCTGATTCTCTGCCCTCTTCACCATAAATGTAACAATCAAAGATTTGCAACAAATGTTAGTGAGGTAGTAAAGCTGCATCTTAACATCAAACTCAGAGCGTTTGGACTTTTTGTATAATGGTATAAAGTGAACACACAGGTCCCAACCAGAATGAGATGTTTGGGTAACACAAACAAGGTCCTGTCATCTCACCAATTGCCATCAGCTGTTGTTTCACATGTCCTCTATTCTGCTGAAATTATACAGGCAAGTGTCTAGTTTGAAAGGGGCCGTGTCTGCTCGGTGACTTGTTCTAATCTGATTCTAGCTTGTTAGAAACATAGAAACATAGAAAAACTACAGCACAAACAGGCCATTCGGCCCCACAAGTTGTGCCGAACATATCCCTACCTTTTAGGCCAATCTATAACCCTCCATCCTATTAAGTCCCATGTACTCATCCAGGAGTCTCTTAAAAGTCCCTATTGAGTTTGCCTCCACCACCACTGACAGCAGCCGATTCCACTCGCCCACCACCCTCTGTGTGAAAAACTTCCCGCTAACATTTCCCCTGTACCTACCCCATTGTTTATCCCATTTCTTCAGTTGTTTTCAGCCTTCTGCAATAGATTTGAAAATAAATCATTTTTTCATTCATTGGACATGAACATTACTGGCATAGCCAACATTTGTTGCCCATCTGTATTGCCATTGAGCAGTGGTGATGAGCCATCTAGAACTGACTGGCTTGCTAGCCGATTTCAGAGGGAAGTTAAGACTCAACAACATGTAGGGCAGACCAGGTAAGTAAGGATAGCAGATTTCCTCTGTTTAAGGACATTAGTAAATCAGGTGGTTTTTTACGACAATCTGGTCAATTCATTATCATTGCTAATTACAATTCCATTTCTCTTCCTGCATCTAATGGTGCATTAAGGCCATCTTTTGTCTGTTTCCATAGCTAGTAATTCTCAGGGCAGGTCACTAGTCTGTTGCCAGGGACTTATAGCTTGAAGGGCGCCATTCCACATCAAGTGTGGCTGACCAGGAGTCTCTCCCACTCTTACGCCAGCCATTGGCATGTTTGGAAGGGTTTGCAGATTGACATTCTCAATCTGTTTGACTGTGTTAATAATGCACCTTCCTTGGCCATCAGGTCCTGGTGTGGGACACGAACCCGGAGCTTCTGGCTCAGAGGCAGGGATGTTTTTACACACTGTGCCATAACACCTCCCCATCAATGTTAACGTGACCAGCATGTTATTCCACATATATTAATTAATTGAATTTAAACATGGTGGGACTTGAAGTCATGTCTGCAGAGCATTATCTTAGGCTTCTGGATTACTAGTCCAGTAACATTATCACCATGCTACCATCTTAGAAGAGAGCAAATACAGATAGGAGACAGATTCCTGCCAGTTGTTGTAAGGCTGATTGTAGGAATTTGTTCACAAAGGGCAGTCCATTTCTTTTCCTGGAATCAGGCACATTCACTGATACTGTTTGTCTGGTGCACTAGCTCACTAGGTGGGAGTGTGGAGCAATAAATTGAAGCAATTGTCAACACAGCTCAGTGGAAACACTCTCTGATATATTCTCACCTCAAGCCCTGCTCTATAATTTCAACAAATAGGAAGAAATACATTTTGTATTTATTTATAGTGCCTGAACCTCAGGCCAGGAAATGAAGACCTGTAACTGCCTCGGAAGTGGCAATCAGCAGCAGATTGCCCATCTCGCCCGACCTTCCTGACTCAGGTCAAGTGTGTTTGAAGAAGCGAAGCACCTCCCTGGCTCCAGTGGTGAAGGGCAAAAGCAAAGGAGCAAAGGAGGTCACACACCGCCAATTTACAGGGTGGAGGTTGGAGGGGCTGGGGTCGGGTCAGAGCTGTCATTCAGGCTGAGGGTTGTCATTCAAGTTGGGAGGGGTAAGGGTTGGTTTAGGGGTGGGGTCAGATCTAGGGGAGTCTGGTCGGGGTTCGGGTCTTGAGGTGGATAGGGAATCCTGTAGTTTTGGGCAGGATGTGGGGTGTACCCTAGAGGGTTGGGGGTGTGTGGGGTGTACCGTGCGGGGCTCTGTCTGGGTGTTTAAAATAGTTACTCTGAATTTAGAAGTGCTTTTTTCTGTTCTAACTCCGAGTGAGTTTGAGTGTAAAACTGGCAGAACCATCCAAAGTTAGTGACTTAAATCGCTTTGTCGGAAGGTTCCCAGCTCTGTGCAATTGCCCAGGACAATTGACAGGTAAACCTTTACCTGGGAACTTCTAAGAGGGATGCCCCAGAGCATCTTTGGAGTACCTCACAAATCCAATGCCAGGGAGCCAGGAAGTTATGTCTCGAAGTAATTTTTAAGTAGTCACTGTTGTAATGAGGAAACACAGCAGCTGGTACACAGCAAGTTTCCGGCAACAGCAATAAAAACCAGATGTATTTCATTATGTTGATTGAGGGATAAATATTGGCTAGGACACGAGGCAAAATCTCCTGCTCATCTTACAGTAATGCTGTGGGATCTTTGGCTTCTTCTCAACAGGACTAACAGGGGAGGTGGGATTTTCCCACGTAACCCGCTGTTTGTTTCACAGCAGCAGAGACGGCCTGCCATTGGCCAACGGTTCTGATCCCGCCAGAGTCAATGGGGTTTCCCGTTGAATGCACCCCTCGCTGCTGGGAAACCTGCTGTGGAGGTGCACAATACAATACCTACAGTGCAGAAAGAGACCATTCGGCCCATCCAGCCTGCACCAACTCTCCGAAAGAGCATTTTACTCACATCCCACCCTATCCCCATAACCCCACATATTTACCATGGCTAATCCACCTAACTTACACATCTTTGGATACTAAGAGATAATTTAGCATGGCCATTCCACTGCACACCTTTGGACTGTGGGAGGAAACCAGAGCACCCGGAGGAAACCCATTCAGACATGGGGAGGACATGCAAACTCCATTCATACAGTCACCCAAGGCCGGAATTGAACCTGGGTCACTGGTGCTGCTAGGCAGCAGTACTAAACACTGTGCCGGCCCATCGGCGGGACCAGAAAATCCTGGTGGCGTGAATGGCAGGAAAATTCCAACAAGGGTCCCAGTTTAATGTCTCATCTGAAAGATGGCACCTTCAATGGTGTAGCATTCCCTCAGTACTACAATGAAATGAAAGCCTAAATTTCCATATTGAAGCCCAGGAGTGGACCCATAGCTACAAAGAAGCATGAGTGCTACCCAGTGAGCTATGGCTGACACCTTAACAATTAAGAAGATACAGCAATAAAAGTTGCACAAAGATATAGGATATAGTGTGACATCAAAGAGTCCGAGCAAAATTGAAGTCCATAAGAATTGGGGAAATTTCTCCATTGCTTGGAATCATACCGAGCAAAAGGAAAGATGATTGTAGTTGTTTGAAGGCATTTTAGCCCCAGGACATCATTACAGAAGTTCCTCAGGGAGTACTCTAGGCACAACCATTTTCAGTTGCATATAGGGCAGCACAGTAGCACAATAGTTAGCACTGCTGCTTCACAGTGCCAGGGGCCCGGGTTCGATTCCCAGCTTGGGTCACTGTCTGTGTGGAGTTTGCACGTTCTCCCCGTGTCTGTGTGGGTTTCCTCCGGGTGCTCCGGTTTCCTCCCACATTCTGAAAGACATGCTGGTTAGATGCATGGGGCGGCACGGTAGCACAGTGGTTAGCACTGCTGCTTCACAGCTCCAGTCTTATGGTCTTATGGACCTGGGTTCGATTCCCGGCTTGGGTCACTGCCTGTGTGGAGTTTGCACATTCTCCTCGTGTCTGCGTGGGTTTCCTCCGGGTGCTCCGGTTTCCTCCCACAGTCCAAAGATGTGTGGGTTAGGTTGATTGGCCGTGCTAAAATTGCCCCTTAGTGTCCTGGGATGCGTAGATTAGAGGGATTAGTGGGTAAGATATGTAGGGATATGGGGGTAGGGCCTGGGTGGGATTGTGGTCGGTGCAGACTCGATGGGCCAAATGGCCTCTTTCTGTACTGTAGGGTTTCTATGATTTCTACGAGTTGCTTCACCAATGACCTTCCCACCATGGTAAGGACAGAAGGGTGGATATTCACTGATGATTGCTCAATGTTCAACACCGTTCACAATTCCTTCAATATTGAAGCAGTGCATGTCCAAATGCAGCAAGAGCTAGACAACGTTCAGGCTTGGGCTGATAAGTTGCAAGTAACATCCATGCCACACAACTGTCAGACAATGACCTTTTCCAGTAAAAGAGAATCTAACCACCTCCCTTTGATGTACAACAGCCTTCACCATTGACATCCTGGGAGTAAGCATTGATCAGAAACTAAACTGGACCAGCCACATAAATATAGTGGCTACAAGAACAGGTCAGAAACTGCAAAGTCTGAGGGGAGTAACTAGCCTCCTGACTCCCCAAAGCCTGTCCACAACCTACAAAGTATAAGTCAGTGTGATGGAATACTGGGTGAGTGCAGCTCCATCAGCATTCAAGAAGCTCAACACCATCACAAAACAGCCATTTAATTGGCATTCCATCCACCTTTGACATACAGTGGCAGTGGACCATCAATAAGATGCACTGCAGTAACTCACCAATATTCCTTTGAAAGCACTTGCCAAACCTATGATCTCTGCAAACTTGAAGAACTAGGACAGCACACACATGGGAAAACCACCACGTACAAGTTTCCCTCGAAGTCACAAATTTTCCTGACTTGGAACTGTATTGCTATTTATTCCATGTTGTTGGATAAAGAGGTAGGTTCTTTACGCAGAGAGTGGTTGGGGTGTGGAATGGACTGCCTGCAGTGATAGTGGAGTTAGACACTTTAGGAACATTTAAGCGGTTATTGGATAGGCACATGGAGCACACCAGGATGATAGGGAGTGGGATAGCTTGATCTTGGTTTCAGATAAAGCTCGGCACAACATCGTGGGCTAAAGGGCCTGTTCTGTGCTGTACTGTTCTATGTTCTAAAGTCCTGGAACAACCTCCTACACCAAATGGATACTGGCAGGTCAAGAAGGCAACTGACCACCACCTTCTTCAAGGGCAATCAGTGCTGGACAAAAAATGCTGGCTTTGCCAGTGACACCCACAATCGTAAGAACAAATGAAAATAAAGTAAACAGCTGTCCTAATCTGGTGATGTGGAGGAACAGAAACTTTGTGAAGGAAGCTGTGGAACATTTATATATAAAATGGATGGAAATGAATGTGATTTTTTTGGAAAGAAGTGTTAAAATGTTTGCATAGCTATTGGATGTTGAATGAGGAATTTGTTCTTTTGACGTTTTTTTCCAGTCCTGCAGAAGAAATTTTGCATTGACTGAGGCCGTGGGAGATTATCAAATTTGGCAACGTCTTTACGCTTTCTGATTTAACCTTTTGAAGAACCTTTATTTACTGAGTAAAAAATTTTACTAATGGTATAAATTAAATAAGAGACTCACTCATTACTTAATTTAATGCAAATGGGGGTGGGTTTCTGGCAAGCTGCTCCTTCAAAATGAATTGTCCTCCTTTGTGACATCCACTGATTGGTCTCTTGCTCCCTAAAAACCACTGATTGGCCCCTGTTACCTGGCAGCCACAGATTAGCTCCTGTCCCCGATAGCTTGTGTATCCTGATTGCCAGTAGTTGATGTGGTGTAATATCACTGCTGAGATATGGCCATAATGATGGTAAGAAACTGACTAGGCCCATTCAGCCTAAAAAGTTATTTTACATTGCACACGTGACTTGCTCACAATCAGAAATACAACCCACTCTCAGAGACCCAGAATACAACCCTGCACCTTTTGACCTGATCGGACTCCCAACTAATCCTGGAGCTGTGACTCAATCCAATGTTTCAATGCAGGACTAGCTGACATTTTTAACTACCTTTCAGTTATTCTCTTTTAGAACTAAAGGGTGATAGCGTCTTTCAGGAAACTACCATTCTAATGTTTGCTAGGTCAAGTCACATCAGGGAGTTGGCTTCAATTTTAATGCATTCAACTCTGGATTCCTGTCACTATTGCCAGCTTGTCCTGAGTCCAGTTCTTTTGCTCAATGGAAGTTTTTTGTAAACCAATAAGTATTCACACCAAGCCTCGTTCAGTATTTACCCCTGTGCTCACTGACCTATGTCGTGTCCTGGGCCTTGAACACATCAATTTAAAAATTAGCATTCTGTGTTCAGACTACTCCCCTACCCCCACTGGTTCCCTTCCTCCCTATCTCCATAACCTCTAAGTCCTACAACCCTACCTGTGCACCTCCAATTATGCCCTCTTTGCACCCCCACTCACACTACCCAACCATTGGCAGTTGGAACTTCAGCTGTCTTGGTCCTAAGTTCTGGAATTCTGTCCTGATGACCTTACACCTTTTCTCTCCTGCTTTAAGACTTAAAACCTACCTCTATGATCAAGCCTTATACTAATATAAGGGATAGCGATCATAATTCTATCTCCTTCACGATAGCATTGGAAAGAGATAGGATCAGGCAGGCTAGGAAAGTGTTTCTCTGGAGTAAAGGGAAATACAGTGTCATCAGGGAGGAAATTAGACGGGTAAATTGGAAGGAGGCATTCTTGGGGAAAAGTACCGAAGGAAAGTGGAGGATTTTCAAGGAATGTTTGTCTGGAGCTCTGCATGACAACGTTCCGATGAGACAGGGGGGTGTTGGTAGGGTACGGGAACCGTGGTGCACGAAGGTTGTGATGAACCTGGTGAATAAGAAAAGAGAGGCGTACAGAAGGTTCAGAGAGCTAGGAGGTGTTAAGGATTTAGAGGAGTATACGGGATGTAGGAAGGAGCTTAAGAAGGAAATTAGGAGAGCGAGAAGGGGTCATGAGAAGACCTTGGCGGGTAAGATTAAGGAGAATCCCAAGGCTTTCTACAAATATGTCAAGAGTAAAAGGATGAGATGTGAAGGCATAGGACCCTTAAAAGGTGAAGGGGGAAAAGTTTGTGCGGAACCGTTAGAAATGGCGGAGCTGCTTAATGAATACTTTACCTCGGTATTCACGGTGGAAAGGGATCTGGGTGGTTGTACTGCTGGTTTGCGGTGGACAGAAAGGATCGAGCATGTGGACATAAAGAAAGAGGATGTGTTGGAACTATTGAATGGCATCAAGGTTGGTAAGTCGCCGGGACCGGATGGGATGTACCCCAGGTTACTGTGGGAGGCGAGGGAGGAGATTGCGGAGCCTTTGGCGATGATCTTTGCATCGTCGATGGAGACGGGAGAGGTTCCGGAGGATTGGAGGATTGCAGATGTGGTCCCTATATTCAAGAAAGGGAACAGGGACAGCCCGGGAAATTACCGACCGGTGAGTCTAACCTCAGTGGTTGGTAAGTTGATGGAGAGGATCCTGAGAGACAGGATTTATGATCATCTAGAGAAGTTTAGTATGATCAAAAGTAGTCAGCACGGCTTTGTCAAGGGCAGGTCGTGCCTTACGAGCCTGGTTGAGTTCTTTGAAAATGTGACCAAACACATTGACGAAGGAAGAGCGGTGGATGTGGTCTATATGGACTTCAGCAAGGCGTTCGATAAGGTCCCCCATGCAAGACTTCTTGAGAAAGTGAGAGGGCATGGGATCCAAGGGGCTGTTGCCTTGTGGATCCAGAACTGGCTTGCCTGCAGAAGGCAGAGAGTGGCTGTGGAGGGGTCTTACTCTGCATGGAGGTCAGTGACCAGTGGAGTGCCCCAGGGATCTGTTCTGGGACCCTTGCTGTTTGTCATTTTCATAAATGACCTGGATGAGGAAGTGGAGGGATGGGTTGGTAAGTTTGCTGACGACACCAAGGTAGGTGGTGTTGTGGATAGTTTGGAGGGATGTCAGAAGTTGCAGCGAGACATAGATAGAATGCAAGACTGGGCGGAGAAGTGGCAGATGGACTTCAACCCGGATAAGTGTGTGGTGATCCATTTTGGCAGATCCAATGGGATGAAGCAGCAGTATAATATGAAGGGTACCATTCTTAGCAGTGTAGAGGATCAGAAGGACCTTGGGGTCCGGGTCCATAGGACTCTTAAATCGGCCTCGCAGGTGGAGGATGCGGTCAAGAAGGCGTACGGCGTACTGGCCTTCATTAATCGAGGGATTGAGTTTAGGAGTCGGGAGATAATGCTGCAGCTTTATAGGACCCTGGTTAGACCCCACTTGGAGTACTGCGCGCAGTTCTGGTCACCTCATTACAGGAAAGATGTTGAAGCCATTGAAAGGGTGCAGAGGAGATTTACAAGGATGTTGCCTGGATTGGGGGGCATGCCTTATGAGGATAGGTTGAGGGAGCTTGGTCTCTTCTCCCTGGAAAGACGAAGGATGAGAGGTGACCTGATAGAGGTTTACAAGATGTTGAGAGGTCTGGATAGGGTAGACTCTCAGAGGCTATTTCCAAGGGCTGAAATGGTTGCTACGAGAGGACACAGGTTTAAGGTGCTGGGGGGTAGGTACAGAGGAGATGTCAGGGGTAAGTTTTTCACTCAGAGGGTGGTGGGTGAGTGGAATCGGCTGACGTCGGTGGTGGTGGAGGCAAACTCGTTGGGGTCTTTTAAGAGACTTCTGGATGAGTACATGGGATTTAATGGGATTGAGGGCTATAGATAGGCCTAGAGGTGGGGATGTGATCGGCGCAACTTGTGGGCCGAAGGGCCTGTTTGTGCTGTGGCTTTCTATGTTCTATGTTCTATGTAATATCCTCTTGCTCGATGAATATTTGTCTGACTGGGCTCCTGTGAAGATGTTTTACTACATAAAAGCCACTATATAAATAAAATTTATTAGTGTTTAGCTGACATGGGGCAGGATTAAAGTTTGGGATTGTTCCAGAAATGTGTCATTAGATCTAATCTCCTGAGGGTAAAATGTATTTCCAAAATGCTTAGGGCAGAAAGGGTCTTGTTGCAAAGTTGGCATCATCCCTCTGCAAATACCAGTTCTATTTACATTACGCATTTAGTGAACACACAATAGATGAAATACAAATATCATGCATGACCAAGACTCTGGGAAGTGCCCATCAAATAATTCTTCCCATACTAGTCAAAGTGCGATTTTGTTATTCTAAAGTCCATGTGGTTATCTTACTATTTACAAAGCTCATAATTTTGCTTCAGACGCTGATGATGTGTTTGGCCATAAGCATCCTTAGTACTTTAGATTAAAGGAACACATTTGTTGTACAACAGAATGACATTAAATTTGCAGCACAGAAACAGGTCAACTAGGCTAAGCTAGTGTTTATGCTCCACACAAGCCTCTCCGCACCCTACATCATCTCACCCTACATCATCTCACCCTATCAACATATCTTTCTATTCCTTCCTCCCACATGTACTTTTCTGACTTCCCCTTAAATGCACCTATGCTATTCGCGTCAATGACTCCTTGTGCTTGAGAGTTTCACATTTGTGCCACTCTCTGGGAAAGAAGGTTCTCTTGAATTCCTGATTGAATTTGTGACTTTATGGTCTCTAGTTTTGGTTTTTGGTCTGCCCCACCAGCCTTCTCTGTATCTATGCCATAAAATCATTCCATAATTTTAAACATCTCTGTTAGCTCCTGAAGCACATGAAGAGAAAATATTTGCAGGACTACGGGGTAACCAGACAGGGAGCCTAGCAGGAAAGGCTGTGGAACAACAGTGGGGCATGAGTTTTTGGGGATAATTCCAAAGGCACAACATAAATTCATTCCAAGGAAGAGGAAGCATGTTAAGGGGAGGACGAGGCAACCATGGCTGACAAGGGAAGTCAGGGATAGCATAAAAGCAAAAGAAATACTGTGCATACTGCGAGGCACAGAATAGTGGGAAGCCTTTAAAAGCAAGCAGAGGACAACTAAAGAAACAATTAAGGGTAGAGAAGATGAAATATGAGGATAAGTTAGCTAATATAAAAGAAGATTGCAAGAGTTTTTTTAGATATATAAAAGGTAAGAGAGAAGCAAGAATGGACATTGGACCGCTGGAAAATGAGGCTGGCAAAGTAGTTACGGGGGACAAAGAAATGGCAGAGGAGCTGAATGGGTACTTTGTATCAGTCTTCACGGTGGAAGACACCAGTAACATGCCAGAACTTCAAAAGAGTCAGGGGGCAGAGGTAAATATAGTGGCCATCACTAAGGAGACGGTGCTAGGGAAGCTGAAAGGTCTGAAAGTGGAGAAATTACCCGGATTGGATGGACTACACTCTAGGGTTCTGAAGGAGATAGCTGAGGAGATTGTGGAGACATTGAATCATAGAATCCCTACAGTGCAGAAGGAGGCCATTGGGTCTGCACCGACCACAATCTCATCCAGGCCCTATTCCCGTAATCCTACATATTTTACCCTGCTAATCCCCCTGACACTAAGGGTCAATTTAGTATAGCCAATCCACCTAACCTTGCACATCTTTGGACCGTGGGAGGAAACCGGAGCACCCGGAGGAAACCCACGCAGACATGGGGAGAACATGCAAACTCCACACAAACAGTTAAAGTTTAAAGTTAAATTTATTAGTCACAAGTAGTCTTACATTAACACTGCAATGAAGTTACTGTGAAAATCCCCTAGTCACCACACTGTGGCACCTATTCGGGTACACTGAGGGAGAATTTGGCATGGTCAATTCACCTAACCTGCACATCTTTGGACTGTGGGAGGAAACCAGAGCACCCAGAGGAAACCCATGCAGATACGGGGAGAATGTGCAAACTCCACACAGACAGTGACTCAAGCTGGGAATCGAACCTGGGTCCCTGGCACTGTGAGGCAGCAGTACTAACCATTGTGCCATCGTGCCGGTGGTGATCTTTCAGGAATCACTGGAGTCAGGGAAGGTTGCTGAGGGCTGGAAAAAGGCTAATGTAACACCCTTGTTTAAGAAGAGAGGGAGTCAGAAGATGGGAAATTATAGGCCAGTTAGTCTGACCTCGGTCATGGGTAAGATCTTGGAGTCCATTATTAAGGATGAAATTGCGGGGTACTTGGAAATGCATGGTAAAATAAGGCTGAGTCAGCACGGCTTCATCAAAGGGAGGTCATATCTGACAAATCTGTTAGAATTCTCTGAGGAGGTAACGAAGAAGTTAGACAAAGGAGAGCCAGTGGACGTGATCTATTTGGATTTCCAGAAAGCCTTTGACAAGGTGTCTTACAAGAGGCTGCTAAATAAGCTAAGAGCCAATGGTGTTAGAGGCAAGGTACTGCCATGTTAGAAGATTGGCTGACAGACAGAAGGCAGAGAGTGGGGATAAAGGGATCCTTTTCAGGATGGCAACCAGTGACTAGTGGTGTGCCTCAGGGGTCAGTGTTGGGACCACAACTTTTCACTATATACTTTAATGATCTGGAAGTTGGAAGTAAGGGCATGGTTGCTAATTTGCGGATGGTACAAAGATATGTAGAGGGACAGGTAGTGTTGTGGAAGTGGGGAGGCTACAGAATGGCTTGGACAGGCTAGGAGAGTGGGCAAAGAAGTGGCAGATGGAATACAATGTGGGAAAGTGTGAGGGTATGCACTTTGATAGGAAAAATAGAGGCATAGACTATTTCCTAAATGAGGAAAGGCTTCGGAAATCTGAAGCACAAAGGGACTTGGGAGTCCTGGTTCAAGACTCTCTTCAGGTTAACATGCAGGTTCAGTTGGCAGTTAGGAAGGCAAATTCAATGTTAGCATTCATTTCTAGAGGGCTAGAATACAAATAAAAAGTTTAACAACACCAGGTTAAAGTTCAACAGGTTTATTTGGTAGCAAAAGCCACACAAGCTTTCGGAGCTCTAAGCCCCTTCTTCAGGTGAGTGGGAATTCTGTTCACAAACAGAGCTTATAAAGACACAGACTCAATTTACATGAATAATGGTTGGAATGCGAATACTTACAACTAATCAAGTCTTTAAGAAACGAAACAATGTGAGTGGAGAGAGCATCAAGACAGGCTAAAAAGATGTGTATTGTCTCATTTGATCTGTATTGAGACAATACACATCTTTTTAGCCTGTCTTGATGCTCTCTCCACTCACATTGTTTCGTTTCTTAAAGACTTGATTAGTTGTAAGTATTCGCATTCCAACCATTATTCATGTAAATTGAGTCTGTGTCTTTATAAGCTCTGTTTGTGAACAGAATTCCCACTCACCTGAAGAAGGGGCTTAGAGCTCCGAAAGCTTGTGTGGCTTTTGCTACCAAATAAACCTGTTGGACTTTAACCTGGTGTTGTTAAACTTCTTACTGTGTTTACCCCAGTCCAATGCCGGCATCTCCACATCATAGAATACAAGAGCAGGGATGTACTGCTGAGGCTGTAGAAGGCTCTGGCCAGATGCCATTTGGAATATTGTGAGCAGTTTTGGGCCCCATATCTAAGAAAGGATGTGCTGGCCTTGGAGGGGGTCCAGAGGAGGTTCACAAGAATGATCCCAGAAATGAAGGATTTGTCATATGAGGAGTGGTTGAGGAGTCTGGGTCTATACCCGATGGAGTTTAGAAGGATGAGGGGGGATCTAATTGAAACTTACAGAATACTGAGAGGCCTAGATAGAGTGGACATGGAGAGGATGTTTCCATTAGTGGGAGAGACTCGAACATGAGGGCACAACCTCAGAGTGAAGGGACAGATGAGGAGGAATTTCTTCAGCTGGAGGGTGGGTGAATCTAGAACTCATTGCCACATAGGGCTGTGGAGGCCAGGCCATTGAGTGTCTTTAAGACTGAGATAGATAGGTTCTTGATCAATAAGGGGATCAAGGGTTACGGGGAGAAGGCAGGAGAATGGGGATGTGAATGGTGGAGCAGACTCAATGGGCCGAATGGCCTAATTCTGCTCCTATATCTTATGGTCTTATGGTAAGGGCTGGAGAGAGGGACAAGGTGAATTGCAAAGAGATGGCATGGACATAATGGGGTGAATGGCTTCCTCTATTCCGTATCCATTCTATGATAGGTTACCCTCAGCCTTTTCTAGAAAAGGTGACCCAGCCTGTTCAATCTTTCCTGATATGTATAACCTCTCAGTTCTGGTCTCATCCTTCAGTGTTTCCTTGAAATAAGCACCAGCTAAAGTGAGGAACAGGTACCTGCCAGAAGGTTTCCACTAAGCATGGATTAAATTATTGTCCCATGTCACAAACCAAGTAACACCAGACAATCCATTCCATCTTGGTACTGCAAATTGGGGTGAAAACCTGACATTGTGTTTATGGATAAAAGTTCACACTGAATAATACAATAGCTTGCACTTATATGGCCTGAACATAGGAAAACATGCCAAGCTGCTTTACAGTGGTATAATCAGACATAATTTGACACTGAGTCAATAAAGAGATATTCAGATGTATGATCAAAGAAGCATTTTAAAGGAGGAAAGGAAGGAGGAAAGGGAGGCAGAGAGGAAGTCCAGAGCTGAGGGTCATGGCGATGCGTGGGGGCGGGGGGCGGGGGGGGGGGGGGGGGGGGGGGGTGAGGGGGTTGGACAGGAGAGCAGGGTTGCAGGAGCACAGAGTTCTGAGGTTATAAGGCTGGAGGAAGCCAGACTAAATCAGAACCCTATGGATGTACAAACCCGAAGAGATATTAACAGCAATTGTCATATAATTCCACAAGATATACCAATAAATGAAAGAAATACTAGTGTGGTTGATTATGTGCCACAATTTTTGAGTTATTAAAGGAGAATGTCAACATTTAAATGGTTGTACAATCAGAGCGACAAGTTTGATATACTACACTGCAGATACAGCAGGCAGTAAGTCCAGCACATTGTGTCACAACAAACCTCTGAGTAATGCAGCTGCATTCAAACCGAACAGAGAAGCAGACCATTAATCAGCCATACTAATCCTCAGGTTAAAAGCACCATTGGCAGGCACTGAGGAACAGAATATTGCCGAAACAAAGGGGGAAAGTAAGAAAAGGGAATTCTCAACACCCCTGATCAAATAGCAGGGCCGTTTTTCATTTATCGCTACCGGTGTACACATGCTGTGTGAGAGCGAGACTTCCATTTCCAGGCATCTTTGCAGACATCTATTTCCAGAACTATTTTGACGGTCTCCATGAGTTACATTTACATCAGATAGCATTCCCCTATCAACAAGTTATGCCAAAACCGAATTGAATTTAGCCTCACATTCCTGACTCCAACTGTATTATTTCATTGGCTTAGTCCCGTTTCTGGGAGACAATCATCAGTTTAATACCCTAGCTCCCAAAAAGGAATCAGCCTTGCAGCTGCTTGGTGGATGGTGCTGACAACCCAGGGCAGCATTTTCCATTTTGGGTTGGGAACTCAAATGTGGGACTCGACTCTGCACCATGTCGGCAGCTTATTTGATTTTTGCTGGACTGGCCAAGTACTGGTCAGAGAATACCCTCAACATCAAATCAAGGACAACAGGTGGGCTTTCAAAGCTAGAGGTCCAATCAAAGGCCCTCCTGCATGGAAGGAGCTGAGAGAGAGGGTGTCTCCATCTTGAGGTTCCTTCTCAACACCTTTAAGATAAAAAGTAAAAATGGCCACAGCTGCCAGACCACCACTGTGGACGGGAAGATACTCAAATGGACAGCCTGCAGCCACAGAGGTAACCATGTAGATGTGGTTTCTGCAGGGGAAAGGCCTCAAAGTCATCCTAAAGTGCTGGATTGTGGCCTCTCAGTTCTGCCACCATTCTTGTATTGTTTTGTGCTTTCTCCAGTACCTCATATGTTTCTGAAATATGGAAACCGGTACTGTGTGCAGATCGCTGTGTGGCCCAACAACTATCATTCAATAGACTTGTTTGGCAGGGGAAGCCCAAGCTTCAATCTGTTGAAATTAGTGTTACCAACTCTCCAGGATAGTCTGGGAATCTCCAGAAATTGAAGATTCACTGTCCAGATACTGTAGCAAGCAACTCAGCTGAAACATCACAGGGGCATTGAAAGAAATTGAGTCTTTTAAAAAATTTTCTTCCCATATTTTGGTTTATTCTAATAATATTGAAGTTAGAGAATGAGAGCTGTTGACTGGATGGGAAGGCTTGGAGGCAGGTAGTCATGTGATGAAGCCTCTATGAACACACCCAACCAGAGTTGGCAAACTTAGACAAAAGTCAAGGAAGATTGTGACTGCAGTAAAAAATCCTAATTTAGTATGCCTTAATTATGGTCAATAGGGTTCCTGCTTGACCACTGAGTTAATAAGCAACACTGGGAGTGAGGACTCACGTATGGAAGTAGCCTGATAAGTCCAAGGCAGAAAGAAAAGTGAGAATCAACAGGAGTTTTTTTTCATCCATGAAGAGATAAATCCTGGTCACTGAAAAATAGGATACTTCTCATTAAAATGTCTTGGAGACATTTGGGCCCATTTAAGACTGTTCCAGTTGAATGCCCAGGGTGTATATTTTCCTTTTGTCTACAGGTACCAGACCCTGGATCCTGGAAGTTCGAGACTGGGCATGTGGTGGGTTTGAGGATTTTACTGATTTGGGTCCTAGGCCTTGCATGTAATTATAATATGAAAAATAATGAATAGAAGGTTTAATTCCGATTGAAGCACCTGTTTCAAAGGTTTTCGGATTTTTCCATATTTTGGGACATTGGATAAGAGATCCCATACTTGTATTCTGATACGGTGAATGGCTGACTCTTGACACGCAAGAAGCGCGCACTAACTGCCTGCCATATTGAAATCTTAGTGTCTAAAAAGCAGGTGCAGCATCATTAAATATCTATGTCACTGGGTTCTGGAACAGTTATTCATGTTGCTTTAGGAATCCAAGGTGATTAAAGAAACAGACATATACCCAAGCATACGCAGTGCTTTATCTCTCCTGTATATTGCTACCGCATTCTATCTTGTTCATTTAAACTATATCTTAAAAACATAATTTAAGACAGTGGGGTTGGGGGCATAGCAATGCCCCCAGTGCCCCCTCCCTACCTGGAACCTAATCCAGCCCCACAAACCTGCAAGGTACCTGCATTTAATTAACTCTGGCCTCTTGAGTGTCCCAGATTTTAATCAGTTCTTCATTGGCGGTCACACCTTCAGCTCTTTAGGCCTTAAGCTCTGAAATATCCTTGCTGCACCTCTCCACCTCTCTACCTCACTTTCTTCCTTTAAGATGCTCCTTAAAAGCTATCTCTGACCAAGCTGTTGGCCATATACCCTCATATCCCCTCACGAGCTTGGTGACAATTTTTGTTTGATAATGCTCCTCTAAAGTCCGCTAAAGGCACTATATAAATGCAAGTTGTTGCTGTCACCATTCTTCAACTGGATCAGGTGGGCATCACATATTGTAAGGAGTCTAACAACACCAGGTTAAAGTCCAACAGGTTTATTTGGTAGCAAATGCCACTAGCTTTCGGAGCGCCGCTCCTTCATCAGGTGAGTGGGAGTTCTGTTCACAAACAGAACTCCCACTCACCTGACAAAGGAGCAGTGCTCCGAAAGCTAGTGGTGTTTGCTACCAAATAAACCTGTTGGACTTTAACCTGGTGGTGTTAGACTCCTTACTGTGTTTACCCCAGTCCAACGCCGGCATCTCCACATCATCATATATTGTGCCAAGGTCGCATGAAGCATCTGCTGGGGTTAGGCCATTGTTGAGTAAAATATTTAAAAGGAGGTAACATTTATAAATATATTTCAGATACGGGATTTTACCTAACCTACAAACCTGATATATGACTTTGAATAAGAATGTTGGATGAGTAACGGAACCTTAATCTCTTACTAAAATCCAATTTTGTTTAATATTTAACATCTAACGGAAATTCACTGTTTCATAGAAATCATAGAAACCCTACAGTGCAGAAGGAGGCCATTCAGCCCATCGAGTCTGCACCGACCACAATCCCACCCAGGCCCTACCCCCACATATTTACCTGCTAATCCCTCTAACCTACGCATCTCAGGACTCTAAGGGGCAATTTTTTTTTTAACCTGGCCAATCAACCTAACCCGCACATCTTTGGACTGTGGGAGGAAACCGGAGCACCCGGAGGAAACCCACGCAGACACGAGGAGAATGTGCAAACTCCACACAGTGACCCGAGCCGGGAATCGAACCCAGGACCCTGGAGCTGTGAAGCAGCAGTGCTAACCACTGTGCTACCGTGCCGTACCGTGCTGTTTAAATTCTAAATTTCATCCAGCCTTAAGCGGGGTCTCCACTGGAGAGTAGTTGAAGTTAGTTAATTAAGGAAACTAACTGAAAATGTTTTTGTGTACTTGGCTGAGCTAGTTTCAGAGTATTTCAGTACAGGCCTCTGTGTGACTTAGCACCAGAGTGTGACTTTGAACAGAATGCTAGGAGTTGGGTGAGTGAGGAGAAGGAGGTGCTCCTTTCGCTTTTTCTAACTTTTCAGCCTATAGGAGTTGGCTTTACTCTATTGCAGGGGAAGATGCTAGCAGTTTGGTGAGTAAGTGCTAAGTGGTTAAGGTCTATTCTATTCTAGCCTAAAGTTTAAAATAATATACAAACTGGTAGCAAGGTTAAATAAAAATAATTTTAAATTAATTGAATAAAATAATTAAGTAGTTAATTGAAACATATTGAGGTTGCAGAAAAGTCCATGTGTCAAGGTTGCGGCACTTGGAAGCTCCTGGGTGATCCAGTCAAAAAACGTCTGCCAGTAAGTGATTGCGGCTCAAGAAGCTTCATCTGAGAGCCATTGAGCTGGAGGCTGAGTTGCAGATGCAGTGATTATTCAGGGACAGGGAAAGATACCTGGTCACTTTGTATCAGGAAAGATCACATGGTTTAGGAGGGTCTTCTAATTTGGTCAGTGGTCAGGGACAGGATGGTGTGACAAGAGCACTTGAGTTTCAGCCTTTGTCCAACAGGTTTGAGGTTCTGTCAGCTTGTTTGGATCAGTGTGGAAATGCAAGGTGGATGAGCTGACTGGCTGTGGCACTTGTGGTACAGGAAGCCATTCAATTGGGAGGAAGCAAAAGCAAATGTAGTGGTAGTAGCGGACAGTGTAGTGAGGGGGATTGACATTGTTCTCTGCAGCAAAGAGCAAGAGTCCAGATGGCTGTGTTGCCTGCCCAGTGCCACGATTCGGGAACTCTGCTCAGAGCTGGAGAGCAACCTGCAGTGAGAGAGGGAGGATGATCCAGTCATTCTGGTCAAAGTAGCTACCAATGGGATAGGCAGGGCAAGGAAATATGTTCTGCAAAGCCAGTAAGAGGAGCAAGACACCAAATTAAGAACAGAACTTCAAAGTTAATAATCTCTAGAATAATACCTGAACAGTGTGAAAATTAGCATAGGGCAGATCACATTAATGAATGTGTGGCTCAAAGCCTGGTGTGGTAGAAACGAGATGGGGTTCATAGGGCAGTGGCACCAGTAATGGGGAAAGTGTGGCTGTACTGTTGGGACAGTCTACACCCAAACTATATTGGTTCCGCTGGAACCAGTTTTCTAGTGAACTGCATAATCAGGAAAGTAGAAAAGATTTTAAACTAAATAGTGGGGGCAAGGGATCAAGACTGGAAAGATGTGGTAAATCAAAGAGTAGAGTTGAGGCAAGAGAGAAAGGCACTAAATTAAAAACAGAAAATGCTGGATAAACTTAGCCAGTCTGGCAGCATCTGTGGAGAGAAACAGAGTTAATGTTTAGAGTCTAAATGACTCCAGGACTGAGGCAATGTAGAAATATAATTTCTTACATAGTTAGAGAGGTCGATGGAAGTGGTGGGACAGAATAGAAGACCAGGAATAGGTTGGGGTAAAGGAGAGATTGACAAATTTGTCCTGGACTTAAGACAAAGGATAGTGTTAGTGGCGCCATTGAGGGATGAAGAGTCCTAATAGTGAGCCCACAAGGCTGTAATGTGTCTAATGGGAAGATGAGGATCTGTTCCTCAAGTTTGTGTTGGGCTTCACTGCAGTATTGTAGCAGGCCGAGGATGGACATATGGGCAAGAGAGCAAGGTGCTGAGTTGAAATAGAAAGTGACAGAGGTCAGGCTTACAGATGGAGGGAAGTTATTCTGCAAAGCAGTCACTCAGTCTGCGACTAATCTCCCCAATGTAGAGGAAGGCAAATGGCTTTTATTGCGAGATGTTTCGAGTAGAGGAGCAGGGATGTGTTGTTGCAACGATACAGAGCCTTGGTGAGGCCACACCTAGAATATTGTGTGCAGTTTTGGTCTCCTTTTCTGTGGAAGAATGTTCTTGCTCTTGAAGGTTTACCAGGCTGATTCCGAAAATGACGGGACTGATGTATAAGGAGAGATTGACTCAGTTAGGATTGTTTTCGCTGGAGTTCAGATGAATGATGGGGGATCTCATAGAGACTTATAAAATTCTAACAGGACTAGACAGGGTAGATGCAGGAAGGATGTTCCTGATGGTGGGGGTGTCCAGAACCAGGGTCACAGTCTGAGGATACAGGACAGAGGATTTAGGACGGAGATGAGACATTTCTTCACCCAAAGAGTGGTGAGCCTGTGGAATTCATTACCACAGGAAGTAGTTGATGCCAAAACATTGAGTGTATTCAAGAGGTGCCTAGATATAGAACTTAGGGCGAATGGAATCAAAGGTTATGGGGAGAAAGCAGGATTAGGCTGTTGAGTTGGACGATCAGCCATGATCGTGATGAATGGCAGAGCAGGATGGAAGGGCTGAATGGCCTTCTCCTACTCCCATCTTCTATGTTTCTATTAGACCGCATTGGGAGCAGTGAATACAGTAGCCCAAAGTGGAGGAGGTGCAGGTGAAATGCTGTTCCTCCTGGTGGCATCATGCTGGAGTTGACGGAAATGGCAGAGGATGAATCCTTGAATGCAGAGGCTAGTGGATAAAAAGTGAGGACAAGAGGGACCCTGTCATAGTTCTGGGACGAAAGAATGGGGTGAGGGCAAAGGTGCAGTTCAGACATGGTTCAGTGCCCTATCAACCACTCAATTGAGGAAAAAGACAGACGTGCAAAGTGCTGTTTTCGATGGTGGCATTACTGGAACAGATGCAGCAGAGGTGGAGAAGCTGGGAGAATGGGATGGAGTCCGTACAGGGAATGAGGTGTGAGGCACTGTAGTCGAGGCGGCTGTGGCAGTTGGTGGGTTGGTAATGGATGTTGGTAGTCAGTCTACTGTCTGAAATGGAGATAGAGAGGTTAAGCAAGGGAAGGGAAGTGTACTGATATGGGCAATGATAACAGACCATGACAAGAAGAGAGGGAGAGTACAAATACAACAGTAAATTAACAGATAAGGCTGGAGGTTACAAAAATAAAAAAGGACAAAACTAAAGCTCTGAATGTAATGCATGTCGCATTCAAAATGAAACAGATGAACTGATAGGAGGTGGAGGGCTGTTGTAGGCTGCAAAGAGACATAGGTAGGATGCAAAGCTGGGCTGAAAAATGGCAAATGGAGTTTAACCCTGATAAATGTGAGGTGATTCATTCTGGTAGGACTAATTTAAATGTGGATTACAGGGTCAAAGGTAGGGTTCTGAAGACTGTGGAGGAACAGAGAGATCTTGGGGTCCATATCCACAGATCTCTAAAGGTTGCCACTCAAGTGGATAGATCTGTGAAGAAGGCCTATAGTGTGTTAGCTTTTATTAACAGGGGGTTGGAGTTTAAGAGCCGTGGGGTTATGCTGCAACTGTACAGGACCTTGGTGAGACCACATTTGGAATATTGTGTGCAGTTCTGGTCACCTCACTATAAGAAGGATGTGGAAGCGCTGGAAAGAGTGCAGAGGAGATTTACCAGGATGCTGCCTGGTTTGGAGGGTAGGTCTTATGAGGAAAGGTTGAGGGAGCTAGGGCTGTTCTCTCTGGAGCGGAGGAGGCTGAGGTTTAGGGTGGCTCTGTTAATTAATGATGGTACTATACCCTAATACAGGAAACCAGGGTGGTTTGGGTAAAGATGAGAAATGATAAAGGTGAGATGTCACTTGTAGGAGTGGTGTGCAGACCCCCTAACAGTACCCACATGGTCAGATAGAAAATAAAGTAAGAGTATAATGGAGTTTGTCAGAAAGATACAGTGATAATCATGAGGGATTTTAATCTTCATATAGACGGGGGAAATCAGGTGGACAACAGTTGCCTAGTTGAGGAGTTCATAGGAGGTTTTTGGGATAATTTCGTAGAATAGAATGTCTGGAGCCAACCAGAGAGCAGGCTATACTAGATTTGGAATTGTGTAATGAGATAGGATTAATTAATGGCCTAGCGAAGGTGCCCCTAGATAGCAGTGATCATAATATGATTGAATTTTACATTCAATTTAAGGGAGAGAAGACTGGGTCCAAGACTAGTATTTTAAACTTAAATTTGGGCAATTATGAAGACATGTAAACAGAGTGAAAGCTTAAGTGAACTGGCAAAATAGGTTAAGGAATAGATCAGTAGAAATGCAATGACAGACATTTAAAGCTATTTTTCAGAATACACAAAATAGATACATTTTAATGAGAAGGGTGTTCTCATCATCCATGGTTAACTGAAGAAGTTAGAGATAGTATCAAACTTAAAGAAAAAGCATATAATTGTGCAAGCATGGCTGGCAGGTCAGAAGATTGGACAAGATATAAAAACATAGCAAAGAATGACTAAAAGATTAACGAGATTAAAATTAGAGCATGTGAGAGGCCAACTAGAAATATAAAACCAGATCATAAGAGTTTCTATAGCCATTTTAAAAAGAAAAGAGTTATCAAAGTTAGTGTTGTTCTTATAGAAAGTGAGCCTGGGGAATTAATAATTGAAAATAAGGAGATGGCAGATGAAAAACAAGTATTTTACGTTGATCTTCACTACAGAAGACCAATGCAAGCAACATCCCAGCATGAACTGTAAATCAAGAAATGGAAGGGAGGAACTTAGAAAAGTTACAATCACCAGGGAAGTGGTACTGAGCAAACTGGGGGCTTTGTGCTGACAAATTCCCAAGTCCTGATAGACTTCATTTTAGGGGTCTTGAAAGAAGTCGTCTGTGAGGTAGCTGATGCATTGGTTTCAATTTTTCGAAATTCCCTAGATTTGGACAAGGTTCCAATAGTGAATGTAATTCTTTTATTCAAGAAGAAAAGCAGACAGAAAACAAGAAACTATAGGCCAGTTAATTTAACATCTGTCATTGGGAAAACGTTAGACGTTATCATTAAAGACTTTATAGTAGGGTATTTAGATAAATTCAAGGTAATCCGGCAGTGTTAATATGGCTTTGTGAAAGGAAGATAACATTAAAACAGTTTATTGTAATTTATTTGAATAAGTAACGTGCTGTGAATAAAGAGGAACAGTAGATGTACTGTACTAGATTTTCAGAAGGCATTTGATAAGTTGCCACATCAAAGATTATAGTGGAAAACAACAGTTCATTGTTTAGGGGGAACATATTGGCTAGTTAAAGGGAACTGAGAGTCAGCATAAATGGGTATTTTTCTGGTTGGCAGAATGTAATGGGTGGTGTGCCATAGGGATCAATGCTGGGGCCTCAACATTTTACAGTGAAAGCACCATTTTACATTAATGAAAGCACCAAAGGCATGGTTGCTAAATTTGTTGATGAAAGAAGATTGGTAGGAAAGTAAGTTGTGAAGTGGACATAAGAACGCTAAAAATTGATAAATGTAGGATAAGTGAGTGGACAAAGATTTGGCAAATGGAGAATAATATAGGAAAATGTGAAATTGTCCATTTTGGCAGGAAGAATTAAAAAAAAAGCACATTATCTAAATAGTGAGAGACTGCAGAGCTCTGAAATGCAGAGGGAACTGGATGTCCTCGTGCATGATCTGCAAAAGGTTAGTATGCAGCTACAGCAAATAATTAAGAAAGCTATTAGAATGTTATTGTTTATTGCGAGGTGAATTGGATACTCAAGTTGGGAGGTTGTGCTTCAGTTGTACACAGCATTGGTGAAGCCACATTTGGAGTATTGTGTACAGCATTGGTCTCCTTATTTAAGGAAGAATGTAACTATGTTGGAAGCAATTCAGAGAAGGTTTGCTGAGCTGGAATGAGCAGGTTGTCTTGTGAGAAAAGGTTGAAGAGACTAGGCTTGTACCTGCTGGAGTTTAGAAGAATAAGAGATGACTTGATTGAAACATGTAAGTCCTAAGGGACCTTGACAGAATGAATGTGGAAAAAAATGTTTCCTCTTGTGGGAGAACCTAGAATTAGGGGTTACTTTAAAAATAAAAGCTTGCACATTTAAGACAGCGATGAGGAGAATTTCTCGCTCTCGGAATCGAGAATCTTTAGAATTCTCTTCCACAACAGATGGAACAGAGTCTTTGAATAAACTTTGAATATTTTTAAGGCAGAGCTCGATAGATTCTTGTTAAGCAAGGGGTGAAATGTTATTTGGGGTAAATGAGAATGTGAGGTTGAGGTTACAATCAGATCGGCCATGATCTTATTGAATGGTGGAGCAGGCTTGAGGGATTGAATGGCCAACTCCTGCCCCTAATTAACATGGTTGTATGCCACAACAACAAATAGAAAATTGACTGATTGACTCCTGGCATAGGCTGTAGGCTCATGTAGTGAAAACTGATTTGCTGATTTCCTTCAAACGAGAGCTGAAGCTGTGGTTTGGGCGGAGATTGCCTGTTAACCAAGATAACTGGTAATGCTGGTCGGAGCCAGAGTGATTACCTGGACTAATCAATGTTTTTTGTTTAGTTCTTCAGCTCTCCCAAGAGATTGTCTGGTTTCAGATGGGCTGGTGAGTATATACAGATAAGGTTACACGATTATGTGGGACAGGCTGAATGGAGAAGAGGATCTTTACCTGTCCATCACTGTTTGTGCATTCAGAACCTTTCATATGAAAAATATCTCCATGTAGGGGGCTGATTACAACCCATCGGGGCTCTACTGAGCAACTCCCATCGCAAACAAATTTTAATCAAAAACTTTTCCTTATGTGGACTTGCCGGGTGTTGAAATTGAAAACAGCTCCTCTTCGTTATCCACAGAAAAATCAGAGTGGAATGTTTGTTCTTGGCACAGGGACTGAAACCAGCTCATCAAAATGATGCCCAGTCAGTCACAATGAGGTTACTAATAAGTAAAGGAAAACTCAGCAGGCAATTTACTTATCATCCAATTCACTCATGTTTTCTTTCGGGTATTCCTGCATTAACGAGTCTGCCTTCCTCTTTATTCTTGTCAGCCATGGCTCAGTGGGTAGCACGCTCACTATGGTTATGATTTCAAGCGACTTGAGTGTATAAGCTAGGCTCAGACTCTAATGCAGTGCTGCACTGCGAGAGGTGTGGTCTATTGGATGAGACATTAAACTGGCTCCTTCCTTGCCTAACTGGTGAGTGCACAAGATCTGATGACACTATTCCAAAGAACACCATGAGAGTTTTCCCTGGTTTCCTAGCCGATATTTCAACCAATATTACTAAAATTGATGATCTAGTCATTATCAAGTTGCTATTTGTGGGAGCTTGCTGTGTTTCTTGCATTACACCAGTAACACTTCCAAATAATTTAATTGGCTGTAAAGCACCTTGGAAGGCCCTGAGGGTGTGAAAGGTGCTGTAGAATGACAAGCCCTTTCCATTTCATGGTAAGTCGACCGTAAAGACTTGGCTAAAAATGATCCCCACTGTCATTTACTCAAAGGCACTTCACTATCTTATACTTTCAGTCATCTATCTCCCGGGCTTCCTGGGAAATCCTTCAAAACAAGTTCTCATGATGACACCATTCACTGCTTAAGCAAAGAATTGGAACATTAAAAGGGTTAAATTGGTTAGCCTCCAAATAGATGGACGGGATTCTCCCAACGTGCGGGAAAATGGGAGCAAATACCACTGTTTTTTTCAGTGTGATTTCCAGATTGAATCTCCGGCACTCTGAACACTGCAGAGTGCCTCAGCAGGATTCACTCTGGAAAGTGGGGCCTATTCCCGCTGGAGAGGTCGGCAGCATAGCGCTGAGTAGGCCACTGCACTTGCACCGATCTGTCAGCGCAATTGGAGCATGTGCATTGTTGGCCTCCAGATTGTTGGCCAGCCTGATCGCTGGCTAGCCCCGCAGCCCCCATCACTGGCCTTTTGAACTCCCCCCCATCAATTACTGGCCTTCCAGATCTCCCCAGGCCAGCCCTGATCTCCCTGACCCCCCCACTCGACCAGCCCTGATCTCCTGATTACCTCTCCCCGCAAATCACATGAATGGCCAACCCTAATCACCTCTTCCCTCCCTCTCCCAGTCATCCCAAATGCGGAGTGGTAACGGGTCCCCCCCACCTCCAATTATCACCTGCAATAGGCCCCACCCCTCTGGCCACACCCCTTGGCACTGTCCGGTGGGCAGTGCCAGGGGGCCAGGCTGGCCTCCTGGAGGGGGCCTCGGTGGCCTCTGTTCTCTGCAGTGGGGTCAGGCCGCCTGTTCCCCATTAGTGGGGAACAGGAGTAAACCCCACTGGAGGGAACCACTCCCAGTGGGGCGGGGGTGGAGGAGACTTCAGTCCCGGGCCCGCTAATCAAATTCAATTGGAGATTTCCATATTGTTATCGCTGATTATGCTGGAAATCTTAGCTGTGGAGGCCGTGGCGCCCAGCAGGAAGCCCGCAAAATGGCCCCCGCTGATGTCTCCTGGCCCGCTGCACCGCTAGAGCATTATACATATGTGGTGAACCATAGTTGGTTACCACTATGAGTGCTGAGCCATGGATGACCAGCACTATGGGTGTTTGTAGATATGTTACTGTTGTCACTGTTGGGGTTAGGGTTGGGCTGTTCTACCTGTTGATATTGTTCTGTGGTACACTCCAGTTGGCTCCGCCTACCTGGGGAAGTATAAAGGTCACTGCACTGCCTGGTGACCCTTTAGTCTGGGATTGTATTGTATATAGTGTGCTCCATTCTTGTTAGTAATAAAAGCCTTTATTTCCCGGGTACAATCTAGCCTCCCGAGTGATTTAATCGTGCATCAACATAATTAATGGCTGCCCATTGAGGGAAGTGCATGCAGAACATTGTTGCTCTGTTCGCTACATCCTCATTACTCACGGACCAATAATCTCTATCAATCATGACTCATACCTCACATTTTTATGCTTCACCTCATCCATTTAACGCTGTTGCAAGCCAAAAGCTCACATCTCAACTTGCATATATTAGCAGCAAGTCAACTACAACAGCCACATCGTTCAGATTGCACAACACTCACTGACATGCTTCCCTCTCACTTGCAGGATAACATGACACACAACAGGAGGTACTAAAGGGAGGGGTCAGTGATGAGGCTGTAGCCACAGGACTGAAGTCATCCATGAAGGAATCCTCGTATGTAATCCACTTTTTCAAATCGCACAACCCTCCCACCCAGTAATTTCTTTTGACCTACAAGGTGCACATGGTGGAAACATACACTTCTGACCTTCACTCCCCTCACCCCAACCTTATCTTTGAACCTTTCTCTTTTCACGTGCCCAGGCAGTGAAGGAAGAACAATGAAGACAATGAAGATGAAGACGCATTATCACTAGATTTCAGTGTTGCAACCACCAGCTCAGGTGCTGATAATGCATATAATAGTCATAGGGTTATTACAGCACAGAAAGCAGCTATTTGGCCCATCAAATATATGCTGGCTCTTTGTAGCACAATCCAGTCAGTCTCATTCCTCCACTTTATCCTTACAACCCTAAAAGTTTATTTTTGTCAAGTGCCAATTCAATTTCTTTTTGAAATCATTGATAATCTCTAAATCCGTCACCCTCATTGATAGCAAGATCCAAGTCATTACCACCCACTGCATGCAAAGGTTCTTCCTAACATCCTTCCCCTTCCCCCACACCTCTTACCCAAAACTTTAAATCTGTATCCCCTTGTTTTTGTACCATCAACTAATCTTTGTCGATTTTATCTAAACCTGTCATAATCTTTTACACTTCAAGTAAATCACCCATCAAGCTCTAAAAAGAACACTCCCAGCTTCTCCAACCTGACCTTGTAGCTAAAATCACTCATCCCATTCAAGTAATGTTGCCCTCTCAATGACCTTCACTTCCTTCCTTAAGTGTGTTGATCAAAACTAGCCATAGTACTTCACTTGTTACCTCAACTGAGTTTTATAAATGTTTAGGATAACTTCACTACTGTTATACTCAATACCTCTGTTTATGAATCCCAAGATCCTATATGCTTTGCCAACTACTCTCTCTAGATCGTTCTGCCACCTTCTGTTCCTCAACACCTCTACCCTCTGCCATTAAGTCCATATTGCCCCTCCCTGTCCTTTATGCCAAAATGTATCACCTCACATTTCTCTGGATTGAATTTCACCTGCCACTTGTCTGCCCATTCTACTAACCTTTGTCCTATTGCAGTCGATTGGCATCATTCTCATTGTTTGTTCCAAATTGATTTGATTTATTATTGTCACGTGTATTAACATACAGTGAAACGTATTGTTTCTTGCGCTCTATACAGACAAAGCATACCGTTCATAGAGAAGGAAACGAGACAGTGTAGAATGTAGTGTTACAGTCATAGCTAGGGTGTAGAGAAAACTCAACTTAATGCAAGGTAAGTCCATTCAAAAGTTTGACAGCAGCAGGGAAGAAGCTGTTCTTGAGTCGGTTGGTACGTGACCTCAGACCTTTGTATCTTTTTCCCGATGGAAGAAGGTGGAAGAGAGAATATCCGGGGTGCGTGGGGTCCTTAATTATGCTGGCTGCTTTGCCGAGGCAGTGGGAAGTGTAGACAGAGTCAATGAATGGGAGGCTGGTTTGCGTGATGGATTGGGCTACATTCACGACCTTTTGTAGTTCCTTGCAGTCTTGGACAGAGTAGGAGCCATACCAAGCTATGATACAACCAGAAAGAATGCCTTCAATGTTAAGTCAAGTGTTATTGGTAAATTTTGAAATTCCATTTGTTTAACTGTATCCAAGTTATTTGTATACAAATCAGAAAGACAGTTGTCTCAGCAGTAATCCTTGGGGAACACCATTGTCCACCATTCTCCAGTCTGAAAAACAACCATCTAACACAACTCATTTCTCTCCTTAAGCCATTTTTAAAAATTCAAGCTGACATTGACCCTCCTATTCCAACAGCTTCAATTTTAACCAGATTTTTATGAGGTACTTGTCAAATGCTTTCTTAAAATCTATATAGACAATATCCACTGTATTCTCTTCATCAACTTTTCTACTACTTCAACACAAAATTCAATTAGATTAATTAAGTATGATCTGCCTTCTACAAATTCACGCTGACTCTCCTTATTTAACTCAAAACCTTTCCAAGTGCCCGTTGATGTTTTCCTGTATTATTGTTTCTAACACCAAACCCATCACTGATTTTAAACTGACAGGCCTGTACTGTAGTTGTTAGGAATGTCCTTGCATTCTATAGTAATTCAGCCAAATGCCAGTTTCCTGTCACCAATCCCCTTTATTGTGCAGCAAAGGAAAAGGCTGCTCCCATGATTTACAGTCAGGTAGTCTTCACCTTGGGACTTACAACAAACACATGCAACCATGACCTGCCAGGCCACTCCAATTGGTGTAGGGAGGCTGAGGGTGGGAGTTTTTGATTTAACTGGCACAGGTCACATCGCTTCACCAAGTCTGTGATGTTGGAAGCAAGACAGGGCCGCAGAACTCCTAGCCAGGGTCTTCATTTTTGATACTCCTGGGTCGTCACTGCTATGCTGAGCAAATACGGTTCCTGGTTCCCCTGTGACCCAACTCTCAGCTGCACTAAGACATCAATGGCTGCCAGGGCTTCCCTGAGCCCCAGTCCCCTCAGCAGCATGGAGCAAACGGCAGCACTGCAGCCGCGTGGAGCCCGGTCCTCCTCTTTGTCTACTCCTGGAATCCCTGTCATCAGGGCTAACTTTCATGCCAAACCCCAGTCGCATGCCACACAGTCATCTAGGCATCCTGCCCCACTCTTGCAGCAGTGGAGGGATACCAGACGCCCAGCATGTACAGTGTCTCTCCGTCCCATGCTCTGTGATTGTGGAGGAACTCTCAGGGCATGCTGGGGATTGTAGCCTTCAGCCTCCACCTGAAAATCCGCTAAAACAACCCCAGAATACAAATTCCCTCACGATGGTCTCACCAAAGTCCTGCACAGTTGTAGCAAGACTTCCCTACTTTTATACTTCTTCCCCTTGTTATAAAAGCCAACATTCCATTTACCTTCCTAATTGCTGAACTGGTATGTTGATTTATTGTGATTCATGTGCAAGGGCACCCAGATTCCTCTGTATTGCAGCATTCTGTCATCTCTTTTCATTTAAATAAAATGCTGCTTTTCTATTTTTCCTGCCAAAGTGAACAATTTCACATTTCCCCACATTATACTCCATCTACCACATCTTTGCCCACTCACATAGAATCATTGAATCTACAGAACAGGAGGCCAAGCGGCCCATCGAGTCTGCACTGACAAGAATCCCACCCAGGTCCTCTCCCCATAACCCCACATATTTACCTCGCTAATCCTTCTACCTACGCACCCTGGGACTCTAAGGGGCAATTTAGCATAGCCAATGCACCTAATCCGCACATCACTTAATCTATTTATATCCTTCACAGCCTCTTTGTGTCCTCACAGCTTGCCTTCCTCCTATCTTTGCCTCATCAACAAATTTGGCTACAATATAGTCAGACCCTTCAAGAAAGTTATTAACATAGATTGTGAATAGTTGAGGCTTAGCACTAATCCTGTGGCACTCACTCCACTGGTTACAGTTTGCCACCCTGAAAATTATCCATTTATCCTGACTGTTCTTTTCCTCTTAGTTAGTCTGGATTCTATCTATGCTAATATGTCACAAGAACAGAAAAAATAGGAGCAGGAGTAGGCTACCCTGCCCCTCAAGCCTGCTCCACCATTTGATAAGATCATGTCCAATCTGATTGTGGCCTCAATTTCACTTTCCCTCCTCATAATCTTAACTCTCTTACTTATCAAAAATCTAACTTAGCCTTGAATGTATTTCCTAACTCTCACCAAATATATATTCCATTGAGAAAGAAAGACTCTACAAGAAGGTTGCACCATCCATGGCTAACTTAGGAAGTTAAGGATGGTATTGAATTGAAAGGAAAACCTTTTAGTGGTTTGTGGTGGGCTAGAAGATTTAAGAAACCAGCAAAAGATGACTAAAAGAAAAGGAAGACACTGGGGTAAAATACTGAGAGACACTGAGAGCAAAATAGCAAGAAATGTAAAAACAGACAGTAGAAGTTCTACAAGTACATAAGAAGGAAAAGAGTAGTTAAAGTGAGAAATTGTCCCTTACAGGATGAGATTGGGGAATTAATAATGGGAACCAAGGAAGTTGCAAAGACTTTGAACATATATTTTGTATCAGTCTTCAGAGTAGAAGTCACAAAAGGCATTCCAAGTATAGTACAAAAGCAATGGGCACAAGAGAAGGAGGAACTTAAATCTATCACAAGAGAAAAGTATTGGGAAAATTAATGGGACTAAAGGTCGACTATTCCCTTGAATCCGATGACCTGCATTTTTGGGTCTTAAAAGAGATGGCTGCAGAGATAATGGATGCATTTCCCAAAAGTCCCCAGACTCTGGAAAGGTCCCATGAATCAGAAAATGTAACTCTACTATTCAAGAAAGGAGGGAGATAGAAAGCAGGAAACTATAGGCCAGTTAGTCTAATATCTGTCATTATTAAGCAGGTAATAGCAACATTTCAAAAATCATAATACAATCAAGCAACTTCAACATGTTTTTGTGAAAGGGAAATTGTGATTGACAAATTTATTAGAATTCTTTGAGGATATAACAAGCAAGGTGGATAAAAGAGAATCAGTAGGTGTAATGTATCTAGATTTCCAAAAGATGTTGATAAGGTGCTCCAGAAAAGGTTATTGTAGAAGATAGGAACTCATGCTGTCGGCGGTGATATATTAGCATGAATAAAAGATTGGCTAACTGACAGGAAAGAGAGAGTTGGGATATATATATGTTAATATAAGCCTACTTGTGACTAATAAATAAACTTTATTTACAATCTATATTAATGAATTATTTGAATGGATTGACTGCATTGTAGTAAAATCTGATGCCGATTTGAAGTTAGGTAACAAATCCACTACAAATCCACTACTGGATCCACTACAGTTTGCCTACCGCCGCAACATGTCCACAGCAGACGCCATCTCCCTGGCCCTGCACTCAACCCTGGAACACCTAGATAACAAGGACACCTATGTCAGACTCCTATTTATTGATTACAGCTCAGCCTTCAACACCATTATTCCCACAAAACTCATCTCCAAACTCCGTGGCCTGGGCCTCGGCACTTCCCTCTGTGACTGGATCCTGAACTTCCTAACTCACAGACCACAATCAGTAAGGATAGGCAACAACACCTCCTCCACGATTGTCCTCAACACCGATGCCCCACAAGGCTGTGTTCTCAGCCCCCTACTATACTCCTTGTACACCTATGATTGCGTGGCCAAATTCCCCTTTACTTCGATTTTCAAATTTGCTGACCACACCACTGTAGTGGGTCGGATCTCAAACAATGACGAGACAGAGTACAGGAATGAGATAGAGAATCTGGTGACCTGGTGCGGTGACAATAATCTCTTCCTCAATGTCAACAAAACGAAGGAGATTGTCATCGACTTCAGGAAGCGTAAAGGAGAACATGTCCCTATCTACATCAACGAGGACGAAGTAGAAAGGGTCGAGAGCTTCAAGTTTTTAGGTGTCCAGATCACCAACAACCTGTCCTGGTCCCCCCCATTCTACAGTTCCCTGAAAGTGGGGAGTTACTGTAAACCCGCTGGAGTGAAACACTCTGGCGGGGTGGGAGAGGCTACCGGGCCCGGAGAATTCAGTCCTAGGCCTGCTAATCACAGCTAAATAACATTAAAATTAGGTTAAAATTACTTACCTGGTCTTCCTGCCGGTTTACATCACGAATCAGACGGCACTGGAAATCCGGCGCTGGGAGTTGCCTGTGCGGCAGGAACGCATGCGTGAATCCCATGCATGCCCAGATGCGAGATTCTCCCACCCAGCTGCGCTAGTAAACTAGCATGATGGGGTGGGAGAATCGCCTTGGGTTATCCTCACACCTGAAGCTAGGCTCAGTTGATATCCCTGGAATATTGTGACAGTGTCATGTGTAAAGAGAGGAATTTCACCTCCAGGGAAACTTCAACTCTTGTTCCATTCAAAGCTTCAGCGGAAGATTAGATACTTCATCAGATGAAGAGCGAAATAGGAGAGGCTTACTGAGGGTTCATAATCCTTCTGGATTGCCCTGCAATCTCCTGAAATTAAAGGTTAATTCCCAGGGATCCTTGGCAATGATCAAAGAAACACTTCCAGGAAAACCGCTCAACAGGGAAGCTTGTGGATCCCAGAGGATGATGGATGTTGAAGCCATTTTTGACTGATTGCAAAGTGGACCAATCAATGGTAGGAGAATGGTGATTGGAACTGGGCGGTTATAAGAACATAAGAAATAGGAGCAGGAGTAGGCCATCTAGCCCCTCGAGCCTGCCCCGCCATTCAATAAGATCATGGCTGATCTGAAGTGGATCAGTTCCACTTACCCGCCTGATCCCTATAACCCCTAATTCCCTTACCGATCAGGAATCCATCTATCCGTGATTTAAACATATTCAACGAGGTAGCCTCCACCACTTCAGTGGGCAGAGAATTCCAGAGATTCACCACCCTCTGAGAGAAGAAGTTCCTCCTCAACTCTGTCCTAAACTGACCCCCCTTTATTTTGAGGCTGTGCCCTCTAGTTCTAGCTTCCTTTCTAAGTGGAAAGAATCTCTCCACCCCTACCCTATCCAGTCCCTTCATTATCTTATAGGTCTCTATAAGATCCCCCCTCAGCCTTCTAAATTCCAACGAGTACAAACCCAATCTGCTCAGTCTCTCCTCATAATCAACACCCCTCATCTCTGGTATCAACCTGGTGAACCTTCTCTGCACTCCCTCCAAGGCCAATATATCCTTCCCCAAATAAGGGGACCAATACTGCACACAGTATTCCAGCTGCGTCCTCACCAATGCCCTGTACAGATGCAGCAAGACATCTCTGCTTTTATATTCTATCCCCCTTGCGATATAGGCCAACATCCCATTTGCCTTCTTGGTCACCTGTTGCACCTGCAGACTGGGTTTTTGCGTCTCATGCACAAGGACCCCCAGGTCCCTTTGCACAGTAGCATGTTGTAATTTTTTTCCATTTATGAAATGGGAGCTCCCAGTGTAGGATAATTAGGACTAGCCCACAAGTGGCCATAGGCATCTCTCTGTTATAGAGAGAGAGAGGTGAGCTTGAGGTCCACGATCCTGCATTAAGCATGGAGCAAGGCAAGGAGGAAGGCCTCCATGAGCTACTACAGATGGCATGAGGTTGGAACGCAGGCCAATGCCGAAATCCTTCACCACACGCTAGCCACCTAACCAACTGAACTAACAAATCCTCACACCTCCCAGGATATAAACCAAATAAGAGTTGGTAACCCTCACCCCACATTCCAGTGGAACTGGGCCCCATCCTGATTCCTTGCTGGGAGTGATTTGTTGGATATTGTTACACAGCCAAGGGGTAAGGAGAGGAAATAAGAAAGAGCCTTCTGGAAATAATCTACTGTCACAGAACCAACAATTAATAAAAACATTTCCAGCTCTCAGGCGAGAGACATCTGTCTTATGTTGTGAATTTTCCAAGGAAACTGCATTGCTACCAGGTGCCAATCTGGAAGCTAATAACTGCCAAAAATAATCTCACTCCACACTCCATCTACTAATGCAATGTGTGTGTACACTGTAACCAAGGAAACACAGGCAAATAAAACTTACTGCTGAATTCTCACAGATTCTACTGTGTAACACACTGTTCAGTACACGCAGCTCACCCTGTGTAACACACTGTTCAGTACACGCAGCTCTCCCTGTGTAACACACTGTTCAGTACACGCAGCTCTCCCTGTGTAACACACTGTTCAGTAACACACAGCTCTCCCTGTGTAACACACTGTTCAGTAACACACAGCTCTCCCTGTGTAACACACTGTTCAGTACACGCAGCTCACCCTGTGTAACACACTGTTCAGTAACACACAGCTCTCCCTGTGTAACACACTGTTCAGTAACACACAGCTCTCCCTGTGTAACACACTGTTCAGTAACACACAGCTCTCCCTGTGTAACACACTGTTCAGTACACGCAGCTCACCCTGTGTAACACACTGTTCAGTACACGCAGCTCTCCCTGTGTAACTCACTGTTCAGTAACACACAGCTCTCCCTGTGTAACACACTGTTCAGTAACACACAGCTCTCCCTGTGTAACACACTGTTCAGTACGCGCAACTCACCCTGTGTAACTCACTGTTCAGTAACACACAGCTCTCCCTGTGTAACACACTGTTCAGTAACACACAGCTCACCCTGTGTAACACACTGTTCAGTACACGCAGCTCTCCCTGTGTAACTCACTGTTCAGTAACACACAGCTCTCCCTGTGTAACACACTGTTCAGTAACACACAGCTCTCCCTGTGTAACACACTGTTCAGTAACACACAGCTCTCCCTGTGTAACACACTGTTCAGTAACACACAGCTCACCCTGTGTAACACACTGTTCAGTGACACACAGCTCACCCTGTGTAACACACTGTTCAGTACACGTAGCTCACCCTGTGTAACACTGTTCAGTACACAAAGCTCTCTGTGTAACACACAGCTCTCCCTGTGTAACACACTGTTCAGTACACAAAGCTCTCTGTGTAACACACAGCTCTCCCTGTGTAACACACTTCAGTACACACAGCTCTCCCTGTGTAACACACTTCAGTACACACAGCTCTCCCTGTGTAGCACACTGATCAGCATACACAGCTCTCTGTTTAATACACTGTTCAGTATACACAGCTCTCCCTGTGTAATGCACGGTTCAGTACATGTAGCTATCTATGTGTAACGCACTGGTACATTTAACTCGCCCTGTGTATCAAACTCTGGAGACCGTGTTGCACTGGTAATGTCACTGGTCTAATAATCCAGAGCCCTAGTCTACTGTTCTGGGATCACAGGTTCAAATCCCACCATAGCAACGTGGTTTACTATTAACTGCCCTCTGAAATGGCCTGAAAGATTCTCATTTGTACTAAGTTCCTACAGAAAAATAAAAAGAAATAAAACTTAATGGACCCAGCATTGACCTAGGCACTGGAAACATTGGTCTACATTCAAAGTCTTCCTGAATAACATCTGATAACTTGTGCCAAAATTGGGAGGGCAGGACGTATCCACCAGCTGTGATAGCAGAGTGTTATAGAGTCAATAGAGAATTGCTCAGGGAATTCTCAACATTAACACTGGATCCCACAAAGTTCCATGGCATCAGGTCAAACATAAACAAGGAAACCTCCTGCTGATCACCAACTGTCCATTATGTGCGTGGTACTATCACCAAACTAAATGGGACAAATTCAAAACAGATCTACCACTCAAAACTGGATATCAAGAGACGCTGTGGGCCATTATCAGCATCAGAATTGTACTCAACCAATCTGTAACCACCGGCCAATATATCCCTCGCTCCACCATTACCATCAAACCTGGGAATCAACCCTGGTTCAATGAGGAGTTCAGGAAAGTATGTCAGGAGCAACACCAGGCATTCCTAAAAAAATGAGGTGTCAACCTGGTGAAACTACACAAAGGACAAATCTATGTCAAACAGCAAAAGAAACATGTGATTGACAGTTAAGCAATTCAACAGTCAACAACCAGATTAAAGTTCTGCAGTCTGGCCACACCCGGTTTTGAACAGTGGCAGACAATTAATCAACTAAGTCCAATGGTGTGCGGGTTAGGTTGATTGGCCATGCTAAACTGACCCTAGTGACAGGGGATTAGCAGGGTAAATATGTAGGATTACGGGAATAGGGCCTGGGTGGGGTTGTGGTCGGTGCAGACACGATGGGCCGAATGGCCTCCTTCTGCACTGTAGGGATTCTATTCTATTCTAACTAACTGGAGGAGGAAGCTCCACAAATATCCCGATCCTCAATGATAGAGGAACCCAACACATCAGCGCAGAAGGCAAGGCTGAAGCATTTGCAACCATCTTCAGCCAGAAGTGCTGAGTAGATGATCAGTCTTGGCCTCTGCCTGAGGCCCTCAGCATCACAGATGTCAGCCTTAAGCCAATTCAACTCACTCCATATGATACCTAGAAACGGCTGAAAGCACAGGATACAGCAAAGATTAGAGGTCCTAAAAACATCCTTGCGATAGTACAGAAGAGATGCTGCAGAAAAAGCTGTTCTAGTACAGCTACAGCATTGGCAGCTACCTGGCTAATTACTGCCACAACAGCGTACTCTTGATCATCAGCAAAGCGATGGAAGTTTCCTTGACAAGTCTATCAGTCTATCAGGTGGCACGTACTCAGCAACAACCTGCTCACCAGGGCCTCCCCACCTGATCTCGTTACAATCTTGGTCCAAAGATGGACAACTTAAGAGGTGAAGTGTGAGTGACTGTGCTTCACACCGAGGCAGCATTTGACAGAGTGACATCAAGGAATCCTAGCAAACCTGAAATCAATGGGAATCAGCAGGAAAATTTTCAACTGGCTGGAGTCATACCTGATCTGAAAGAAGATGGTTGTGGTGGTTGGAGATCAATCATCTTAGCTCCAGGACATCACTGCGGGAGTTCATTAGAGGCGTATCCTGGGCCCAACCATCTTCAGCTACTTCATCAAAGACCTCCATCAGGTCAGAAGTGGGGATGTTCGCTGATGATTGTACAATGTTCAGCACCATTCGCGACTCCTCAATTACTGAAGCAGTTCATGTCCATTGCAGCAAGACCTGGACAATGTTCAGGCTTGGGCTGACAAGTGACAGGTAACATTCACACCACCCAAGTACCAGACAATGACCATTTCCAATAATGAAATAAGAAATTTACAAATGGATAGGTTAAATGAATCGGGCAAAATTTGGCAGGTGGAGTTTAATGTGGATAAGTGTGAGGTTATCCATTTATCCGTTCTGGTCAGATAAATACAAAGGCAAATTCTTATCTAAATGGAGAGAAACTTCGGAGTGCTTCGGTGCAGAGGGATCTGGGTGTCTTTGTGCATGAATCGTAGAAAACTTATACAGGCACAGCAGGTAATAAGGACGGCAAATGGAATCTTGGGATGTATTGCTAAAGTAATAAAATATTAACATAGTGAAGTGTTGCTGTTACTGTACAATGCATTAGTGAGACCGCACTTAGAGCATTATGTACAGTTTGGTCTCCTTACTCGAGGATGGATAGTGTGGCACTGGAGGCAGCTCAGAGGAGGTTCATTAGATTGATTCCAGAGATGAGGGGTTTGTAAGAGAGATTAGATATTTTAGGCCTATATTCGCTGGAGATTAGAAGAATGTGAGGAGATCTAATTGAGGTGTACAAGATGATAAGGGGGATGATTCTTACAAAGAAAGAATCCAAACCATCTCCACTTGACATCCAATGACATTGTCATCACTGAGTTGCACCATCAACATTCTGGGGGTTACCATTGACCAGAAACTGAACCAGACCAGCTATATAAGTACTATGGCTACATGAGTAGGTCAGTGGCTGGGAATTCTGTGGCGCATAACTCCCCTTCTGACTCCCCAAAGCCACTGCCTACAAGGGAAAAAAATCACAGAATTGTTACGGTATTGAGGGAGGCCCATTTGGCCCATTATGTCTGCACTGGCTCTCCAGATATTGGCAGCATGGTGACACAATAGTTAGCACTGCTGCTTCACAGCACCAGGGTTCAATTCTGGTAACTCTGTGTGGAGTTTGCACATTCTCCCCATGTCTGCGTGGGTTTCCTTCAGGTGCTCAGGTTTCCTCCCACAGTCCAAAGATGTGCAAGTTAGGTGGATCGGCCATGCTCAATTGCCCCTTAGTGTCAGGGAGATTAGCAATGTAAATACCTCGGTTTACAGGTATAGGGCCTGGGTGGAATTGTAGTTGGTGCAGGCTCGATGGGCCAAATGGTCTCTTTCTGCACTGTAGGGAGTCTATGATTCTATGAGCATCATGACTTAGTGCCCTTCCCCTGCCTGTTCCCCACACCCCTGCACTTTGTTTGACTTGAATGACTCGATTGAACCTGCCTCCACCACACTTAAAGGCGGTGCATTCCAGACATGAACCACTCACTGTGTGAAAAAGCTTTTTCTCACACCACATTTGCTTATTTTACAAATCACCTTAAATCTGTGCCCTTTTGTTCTTGATCCTTTTACAAGGGGGAACAGTTTCTCCCTATCTACTCTGTCCAACTCCCTCGTGATTTTCAACATCTCTTTCAAATCATCTCTTAGCCTTCTCTTCTCCAAGGAGAACAGTCCTAACCTCTCCAATCTATCCTCATAACTGAAGTTTCTCATCCCTGGAACCATTCTCGTAAACCTCTTCTGCACTATTTTCAATGCATTCACAAGTGTGCCCAGAAGTATACGCAATAATTATTTTTATAACTGAGTCTAGTTTTTCTTTTAAATTCCCTAATTATGAATTGAATTCAAATTCCACCAGCTGCCAAGGTGGGATTTGAATCCATGTCCCCAGAGGATTAGCCTGGGCCTCTGGATTACTTTTTGAGTGACGTGACCATTACGCCTCCCCACAGTCAAGTGAGGAATGTGATGGAATACTCCCCACTTATTTGGATGAGTGTGGCTCCAATGACACACAACAAGCTCAACACTATCTAGGAAAAGCAGCCCTCTTGGTTGACACCCCATCCACCACCTTCAACATTCACTCCCTCCAACACCAGTAGTAGTGTGTGCATTCTAGAAGATGCACTGCAGCAGAACTCACCAATGTTTGTCCGACAGCACCTTTCAAACTCACAACCTCTTCCGTCTAGAAGGACAAGGGCAGCAGATGCCAGTTCCTCTCCAAGCCAAACATCCCCCCGTCGCCATTCTTTTAGTGGTGATATTGCCATTCCTTCATGTCACTGTCAATGACCTAGAACTCTCTTCACATCAGCACTCTGAGTGTTCCGACACACATCCACTGCACTAGTCCAAGAAGGTGGCTCACCACCACATTCCGGAGGTCAGTTAGAGATGAGTAACAAATGCTGGCCTTGCCAGCAACGTTCATATCGCATGGAAGATTTTGAAAAGATATACTGCTATGTGATATAGCCTTCGCTTGTTTTCCCTGCCTACCAAATCATTTTATTTCAATTCATCTTATGGTCATGGGCATCACTGGCAAGTCTTGCATTAATTGAGCATCCTTAGTTACTATGAAGTGGTTTTTGCGACTTTTCTTTTTATGCCTTTCAGTATTTATTCAATTCCTGACTGAGAGTTACTGTCAGATCTGCTGACACCATCATTTAAGTCAGTGCATTCAGTGATACAAGAAACTCTCTATGTAAATAAATCCAGAACAAAAAGAAATATGGCCACTCATAGGGCACTTCTCATGTCCGCCAGTGTCTCAAATGTTTTACAACCAAAGAAATCATTTTGAAATGTACTCACTTTGTAATTTAGAAAACACGGCAACCAATTCACACACAGCAAGTTCCCACAAACAGCAACTTGATAATGACTGGATAATGAATCAAGTTTTGTAACTTGATTGAGGGATTAATATGGACCAGGACACTGCAAAGATCCCTGGAGAGGGAGCATGTGGTATCCGAGGGCATTGTTGAAGCCTTCTGTGCCTGCTGGGCACCGCAGGGACTGGGGTGTATTATCTATCGACCCCTTTATTCACATTTTAGTTTGATGTTTTAAATTTTCTTTCTACTTTGTCTTTGGGGGCTGCTCTTTTTAATTTGTCCCTCAGTTAATTTGGTTTAGTTTAATTGTTTTGTCAAAAAGATTGACACTGCAGAGAATTCACCCTGCCCTTCTTCAAAATAGTGTCATGGGATCTTTTACATCCACTAACAGGACAAATGGGATCTCAGTTTAAAGTCTCATCCAAAAAGCAGCACCTCTGACAGTGCAGCACTCCTTCGGTACTGCACTGCTGTTTCAGCATTGATTGTGGCGCTCAAGTACTTGAGCCTAGAACTTTGTGACTCAGAAGTGTGAGTGTTACTAGTTGAGTCATAGCTGACTTACCTCCTGACTAATTTCTAGTGCTTTTGTCAATTATCTTTAATCTGGAAAATCCTATGGTGACTGTCCCATCATTAGAAACATTTTCTCCTTAACTATCAAGACTCTATAAGATTTTGAACTCCTCTATCAAAATTATGGTTTCTTCAATCTTTCCACATGGCAGAAATCCCACACCTCTGACGCCATTTCAGTAAGGCCATTGGATAATGTCTTTTCATTACAACCAACTCAATTTGTACTTGTACATACTTGCATGCGATAGGTAAGCTTCAGTACCAGCAGTCTCTGCTGACTAATGTGGGAGCATGGCTTCACTCACTGTCAAGGACCTCAGTGTCTTGGACAACCTGTGGGACCAGTCCCATTAAATTACAACCAGCACTCGATGGATTGAACAGCTCTCTGCTTGTAAACTATGAATTATGTGAGGGAGTACAGGAAGGGGCATCTCTACAGATGAAAAGAATAATGTAGTATCTGAAAATAACTGTTTAGAAATGTCTAATGATCTGGGATATGCCTCCCTGATCACTGGTTTTAAGACGTTTCACTGAGCTAATTAAGGCAATGTAACCATGGTAATGGAATAATTAGAAGATATTGAGAAGGATAAAATGTCCTGGCTGTGAGCATGAATCGTTGTTTCACTTCAGTTACTTGGTTGAATTGTCATCTTTGTTTCACTGTGATTTATTGATAATATGCATAAAATACAATGATCATAAGGAAAAAGGTATTTACATGTCAGGAAATCACCATAGCAACAATCATACTGGAATCATGAAGTATGATGTCTAACTAAGTAGGACCAACTGATTTGCTCTGGCAGAGAGCTGGCTTAGATATGATGGGCTGAATGGCCTCCTTCTGCACAGTAATCATTTTATGGTTATACAAAATTCTGATTCTGTTTTGTTTTAACTGGGTACTCTGATGTTTGCAGTGACACAATGAAATAAAAAAAGGCGGCAGTCTGACAGTAAACTGGTTTTAGCTCACTAAACTCCGGCAAAATCTGCACGCATTTTGTCGTTTGCAAACCTTGTCAATGCCGGTTTGTCCTAATTTCTCTGGAGTTGAGTACGTGTGCCATGTCTGTGTTGTGGCTAAGTCAGCATGCTTGCTGGGGAAATAAATCTCTGCTCATTGATGTGGATATTTCAGAAGCTTGACTAGGGATGCTTAAACAGAAAAAAGGACTTGCATTTATATAGTGTTTTTCACAACCTCAGTTACATAGAACGTTGGTTAGGCCACATTTGGAATACTGCGTCCAGTTCTGGTCGCCACACTACCAGAAGGACGTGGAGGCTTTGGAGAGAGTGCAGAAAAGGTTTACCAGGATGTTGCCTGGTATGGAGGGTATTAGCTATGAGGTGAGATTGAGTAAACTAGGGTTGTTCTCCCTGGAAAGATGGAGGTTGAGGGGCGACCTAATAGAAGTTTATAAAATTATGAAGGGCATAGATAGGGTTTCTCTGCACTGTCCCAGGTCAGAAATGACAAACACAAGGGGTCACAAGTTCAAGGTAAGGGGGGCAAGGTTCAATACAGATATGCGGGGGACATATTTTACACAGAGGGTGGTGGGGGCCTGGAATGCACTACCAAGCAAGGTGGTTGAGGCAGACACGCTAGGATCATTTAAGACTTATCTAGATAGCCACATGAACAGACTGGGAATAGAGGGATACAAACGAATGGTCTAGTTAGGAACACATGATCGGTGCAGGCTTGGAGGGCCGAAGGGCCTGTCCCTGTGCTGTATTGTTCTTTGTTCTTTGTTTGTCTCAAAGTGTTTCACCATCAATGAAGTGTAGTCACTGTCATAGAGTAGGAAACATGGCAGCCAATTCTCACACTGTAAATTCCAACAAACAGCAATGTGATAATGATATCTGAGCAATGTTGGTTGAAGATTAAGTGTTCTCCAGGACACCCCGGGAGAACATGTCACTTATTGGGAATATCAATTATTTTAGCTTATTGAACTGTCAGAAATATTGATTACTAGCAGTGTTTACCAATAGCATGTAATTAAAAAAGTTTTGGAGCAGACCTAACACAGGTGAAATTATCAAACAGAATTATGAGGGTTTGACAGAACAATTGTTGATCCCAGAGGAGTGCAGATCACAAGCAGAGTGAGCTGACACAAGTTTGGTAGCGGGCGATCGACGGGGCCGTCCATCCCGACTGTCTGCCCCTCTACCGCGGCTACATTCGCAGCCAGGTGTCTCTGGAGAGGGAGCATGCAGTGTCCACGGGCGCGGTTGATGCCTTCCGCGACCGCTGGGCGCCACAGGGGCTGGGGTGTATTATCGACCCCGATAATCACCTTTTGGTTTGACGTTTTAAGTTTCCTTTCGACTTTGTTTTTGGTTCGGGTTGTTCCCCCCTTCCTTTTGGGGAGCTGCCCCTTTTACTTTGTCCCTAAGTTAATTTGAGTTCGTTTACTTGATTGGTATCGAAAGAGCACACAAGTTTGGTGGGTGGGGAGGTTTAAGTATCAATACTTCTCTAAAAGTCTGCAGTTAGCATTTAACTAGTGTTTACTCAAAGTAAGTTAATAAATTAAACTAAGTTTATTCCAGCCTTCGGAAGGCTCTATTGAAAGCAGCTGATTTGTTAATTGGCTAACCAGTACAATCTAGTTGCAGTCACAGCTTCAAAGACTATGGCCGGAATCTTATCACTGTTCATGGCAGCAGGATATTCCCATCCCACTGCAGTGAACATAGATTTGGCTGGCCGTCAAATTCTCCGACTTCACTGTAGCAAGAGTTTGGCGTGAATGGCAGGTAAGATCACAACCAGGATTTGTAACTGGGTACCAATCCTGGTTGGAATCTGAGGAGGCGATGGCCTAGTGGTATTATCGCTAGACTATTAATCCAGAAACTCAGCTAATGTTCTGGAGACCCGGGTTCAAATCTCGCTACAGCAGATGGTGGAGTTTGAATTCAATAAAAAAATATCTGGAATTAAGAATCCACTGATGATCATGAAACCATTGTCAATTGTCGGAAAAACCCATCTGGTTCACTAACGTCCTTTAGGGAAGGAAATCTACCATCCTTACCTTGCCTGGCTTACATGTGACTCTAGAGCCACAGCAATGAGGTTGACTCTCAAGTATCCTCGGGCATCTAGGGATGGGCAATAAATGCTGGCAAGCCAGTGACACTCATGTCCCACAAATGAATAAAAAACCCCAATAAATATAAATGTCTGGATGCAGCTTTGTAAACAGATGGTGAGCAGAGAGTTTAGGGAGCTTGGTGAGTGGGGTGCTCCTTTTTTCTATTGTTTTCTTACTTCAATGCAGTGGAAGGAGCTGGTTGGTAAGCAATTAGGAATTAAGTAATTAATACATTAACTCTTAATGAAGGTGGTACCAACACTTAATAAGTGCAGTAATTTATAGCATACATAGGAATTATCCTAAGAAGGTAATTAAAATTAATTAATTAATTTAAGTAACAATGGTATACAGATATTATGTTGCAGCTGTGGAATGTGGGTGTTTCTGGACACCAACGCAATCCAGGACAAACACATCTGCAGAAAATGTAATTCCCAACCAGTATTATTGATTTAGAAGCCAAACTGCAGGTATCTCCAACACCTTACAGAGGGGGAGAAATACCTGGATGTCTTGTTCCAGAAGACAGTCATACTTCTTTGAATAGTGTTGTCTGTTTTAATTAGTGGTGCAGGACAGGAAGGTGTGACTGTGAATGAGGCAGATAAGGTGACCGAGCAGAGAATAGTGGAAGACCTTAGACATTGTAGTTGTCAAATAGGTTTGAGGTTTTTGAAACTTGTGTGGATAAAAGCAAGGTCTGCAAAGTGGATAGGCAGACTGGCAATGGCACCCTGGCACAGGAAGCCACTTAAGCATGGGGAGCAAAGATGCATGTAGTGCTGGTAGGGGACAGAATAGCAGGGGGATAGACATGTTCTTTCGAGAGAACAGCAAGAATCCAGACAGTTGTGTTGAACTCCCCAGTGTTAGGGTTTGGGACATCTGCTCAGGGCTGGGTAGGAACTTGCAATGGGAGCAGGAGAATCCAGTTGTCCATGTGGGTACCAATGACACAGGTAGAATTGGGAAAGAGATTCTGTATAGAGAGTATAAGGAGCCAGGCATTAAATTAAAAAACAGAACCTCAAAGGTAATAATCTCTGGCTTACTCGTTGAGCCTGGCAGTGCCTGCCTGATACCCTATCACTGCCCATTGGGCAACCTAGCAGTGCCAACCAGGCATACTGGCATGGCCCACTGGGCACCATAACTGTGCCAGGAGCAGTGCCAAGGGAGCGAAGCCAGAGCGAGGGTGGAGACAGAGTGGGGTGGAGGAGCTCCGCAGGGATGGGAGGGACGGAAGTCTACCAGTGGGGAGATCGGCGAGATTGGAGGGTAGTGAAGAGAACTCTGCGGGGGAGAGGCCAATGGCGGGGATGGAGGGAACTCTGCCAGGAGGGATTGGCTGTGGGGAGGGAGGGAGCTCTACAAGGGTGGCAATGTCTGTGGGGGCGTCCCAACATCTATGGAGGGTCCCCATGTCTGTGGGGTGTCCCAATGTTTATGGAGGAGGTGCTGATGTCTGTTTGGGGGGTAGAGGGGGTCCCGATATCCTTGGGGGACAGTGGTGGTGGGGGGGGAGGGGGGGGGGCAGGAGGTCTCCCAGCACATTGGGTGATCAGGGCACCTGTGCAATGGCACCCCTAGAGCTCAGCAGCTTGTTTCCCTGGTGAGCTGGTGGGAATTGCAAACTGGCACTTTTTTTGCACTAAGTGCCATAAAATTGCCTTTTCAAACTTGCTCAAACGAGTCTGAATCGCACCCATTTTCTGGCTTGTTCAGGACCTAGAATGTTTTTCATAAAATTCCGCCCTAATAATTTCTTTAAAAAAGAAAAAGAGTTAACAATGTGAGTGTTGGTCTATGGAAAGTGATTCTGGGGAATTATTTATGGAAAATCAGGGCATTGGGATTCTCCTGATGAATCCTTCACCATAAACCCCCCCGTGGCTCACCATGCGTGGCCCCTGTGCCAGTCTCCCCCCCCCTCCCCCCACCCTGCCAATCACCACCCCTTGCATATACCCCACCTGTCAATCACTCCCCTGCTGATTAACCCTGTCTACAGAGTTCCCCCCCTACAGAGCCACTCCCCCTTGCTTACAACCCCCTGTCAGTCACCCCTTGTCTGCAGTATCATCCCCCACCCAGAGCTCCTCCCTTGCCACCCGCATCATAGCCCCAGGCTGCACCCCCACACAGGCTGTACCCCCACCCCCCAACCAGGCCCTACCCCCTTGACACTGCCCCAGCAAGGTTATTATGTCTGGTGGACAGTGCCAGCGTGCCCAGTGAGCACTGCCAGGCTGGAACTGCCTGGCCATGTCCCCGACGACCCAGGAACTTCAATGGCCTCTGATCCCCCCGCTGAGGCCATGTCTGTTCTCCACTGGTGGGGACCAGTTGTGATTCTTGCCGCTGAGGTCCCACTGGCAAGGAGGTAAGTTCAAGTGAAGCTAGGTGATGCCATGTGGGACTTGTTAATGTGCAAAACATGTCATTAATATTTAAATCAGCTTTGCATCCTTTTTGGACACGAAGCTGATGCTGCCGGCAAAACAGCGACAGTAACACTGCGTGCAACGAGAAACCGGGCACGAACCCAATTTTTCTTTCCACACGCAATTTTTCTGGCTTGCCGCACCGATCAGCTGGTGCGGCAAACCAGTAAGATCGCACCCAACGTTTTTTCCCAGGATATGTGATCAGTCTGTACCTTTACAAGGGTAAATCAGAGATTCTTTGTCCCCAAAATAACAGAATTACAAAATATCTGGTACTGTTCGTTCTAAGGGGGAAAATATCCACAATCTCTATACTAAATCACTTGCCCAGCTCCCTGCAGGGGTACGATTCATATTAGCCATGATTAGAGTAAAGAATACCTTATACAGTGGGTGGAACCTTACCGAAAAATGGCACAATTTCAGGCTCTGACTGCAAACCACTGTTTGTGTCTCCAGGGAAACAGACAGGTTTTCTTGACAGGTCTTATGACACTTTGTCAGGAAAAAAGCATGGGGGGGGGGGGCGGGGGAGACAGGTTTCATGTCATTATTTTGGGGGGCAGGGCCAAAACATGCCAGTAAAACTTAGCACCCTGATCAGACCAAGAAATAACTCCCCCCCCCCCCCCCCCACCACAGAGGTCTCAGGGGCTCCCCCATACTCCCATCTCCTCCACCAACCCCACCGCGATCAATGCCAGCATCTCTTCCCCCCCCCCCCCCCACCCCCTCGGTCAATGGTGGCATCTCACCTCTGCCCCCAACCTTACCCCCTGATCAACAGCAACTTCTCTTCCCCCCTGATCAACACTGGCATCTCTCTACCCCCCACCCCCCCATCCCAATCAACATCAGCATCTCTCTCCCTCTCCCCCACCCATCAACGGCATCTTTCACGCCCCCCCCAATCAGTCATCACTGGCTTCTCTCTCTCTGTATCCCTGCGAAATATACATGATCCCCTCCATGAGGCTCCCCCTGGGGCCCTGCCTCAGTATATGTCCCTCTCACCCAGGGGCTATACTCACCTTTGTGCCCCCAGAGGGACCCCCACAACAGATTCACGTCTGGGTTATATCCGCTGGAGTTTAGAAGAGTAAGAGGTGGCTTGATTGAAACAGATAAGATCCTGAAGTGGTCTTAACAGGATGGATGTGGAGAGGATGTTTTCTCTTGTGGGAGAATCTAGAACTAGGAGGGTCGCTGTTTAAAAAATAAGGGGTGGCCCATTTAAACCGGAGATGAGGATAAATCTGAAGATCATGTGAATTTGAAACTCTTCTTCAAGAGGCAATGGAAACAGAGTCTTTGAATCTTTTTCAGGCAGAGCTAGATAGATTCTTGGTAAGCAAGCGGGTGAAAGGTCATCGGGGGTAGGCGGAATATGGAGTTGAGGTTAGTCAGATCAACCGTGGTATTAAATGGCAGAGCGGAATGGGGCTGAATGGCCTACTCCTGATCCTAATTTGTAAGTTTGTATTATGACATATCGGCTCTATCACCAAGGCAGCCGACATTCACAGCTAGGGATGTGCAATAAATGCTGCCTAGTCAGCGACACCCACATCCTGTAAGTGAATTAAAACAAATCATCTGACTGTACCCTTGCCTGAACCATTCACTGCTGAAACCATCATCCATATTACTGTTACCGCTAGACATAATTGTTCCAATGCTTTTCTGGCCATCCCCTCCCCCATTCTTCATCCTATATACCTCAATTTTAAAATTCCTATCTTTGTTTTCAAATCCCACTGTGATCCTGATCTCCTTCAGTCTTAGCTGTCTCTCAAGATATCTGGGCTCATGCAATTCTGACCCTTTGATCAGTCTGAATCCTCTGGTGACTGTGCTGTCAGTTGCATGGGTCTTTAGGATTCTCCTCAATGCTGGCACCTTTGATGAAGTTTCTGGTCAGCTGTCCCAATATTTTTTTCATCTGCTCACTGTCAAATGTTTGATAATTGCTCATGTGTTGTCAGAAATGCAAATTCTTAAAATAATTGGTAAAAGAACAAGATGAGGAGAAATTCTTTCTTAGCGGGTTAATATCTGGAACACACTTGTACTCTATACCCCTAATGGATGGAATCAGATTCAATCAGACCTTCCAAAAGGCAATTGGACATGTAGTTGAACAGGACTCACTTAGAGTTATGAGGAAAGAGGAGGTGGGAATGAATTATCTCTTTCACAAGCACCAGCGGAGGTACAACTATCCAAAAGGTCACCTTTTGAGCTGTATGATTCTAATTCAGGAAAGTGAAGATTTTCTTTTTACAATTCAGTTCCACATAATTCACAGAAAACCATCTTTCCCAAGAGAGCAGGATAGGCTGATTTAGCTCCCCGTCAGTACTCAAGTAGCTGATCTTTGCCACAGAGGCTGGACATTTCCCTCCTGCATCTTTGTTAGGTGGGGCTGTGATGGTGAATAGAGGAATAGAAACAGCCAGATTCTTAATTCTTGTTGCAATTCAGTAATCCCCAATTTAAAAGGTGTTTCTGAATACAGGCTTACCCAGGATGTCCCCTGTAATTAATTGCCTTCTGGAGTTAACCTGGCTGAGAGACCAGAGGGACTTGCATCTATATAAGTGCTCTTATCAGTCAGTGCCCTCAGGAAAGTGGCAGAAGAGAAACCATATGTTGACTGTGCGTCCCAACTTAACAGCAGCCGAAACATAAATGAATACAACAAAGAGACATCCAGAAAATTTTGGCATAGTTTATTATCAGTAAAAGATAACAACAGCATTTAAACTTTTTGAATGCACTGGTAACAGGAAGCTTCACTTAGTTGATGCTTTTTAGAAAAAGGACAAGATTTTAAAAAATGAACTTCGTACAATATAATACTGTAGTCACTGGAACATCTGTCCCTTTGCAACAGCTGGAAATTGCAATGCACAGAGAGATAATGGGATAGACAAGGTTTCAAAAAACAGGAGGGATTTTCCATCGAGATCAATACATTGTTGCTCACAGATTGTTGTTACTGCAGCGATGCTTGCAAAATATTTCAGCCGGCTTTTAACAGAGTCGCTGACTGAGCCCTGACCATCACTCTCTGGTTTGAGATCTGACAATAGTTTTGGCAAATTCACGGTGGTGTTGAGAGCTGTCAACAGCTCGGAGCTATATTAAAACTGAGATAGTGACCAGAGGCCATCAGGTTCTGATAGCCTCCTCCCTGGCCCACAACAGCTCACACACATTGCACACTACAGGTCAAACTACATTTAATACTTCGGAACACATCTAGCTCTAAACTATTATTACTGTGTGTTATGGTGAATACAGTGCCTCATGCACTTTGCATTAGCGAAGAAACAGCACAATGTCGGACTTGGGTTCTCTTGGAGTCTGGTAAACCCATCACTGGCCCCCAGCAGTGTCACTCTTCTCGTAGATGTAGCTTCCAACCACTCCAGTATTGACCCCTGGAACCACAGTAGGGAAAGGTTATGAGCGATTCGAGATTGGAGAAGATGCACTGCTGTACAGTATCTAACTGCAGAAAGACCCTGCTGTTCTACTTATAATGGGCTGTGCTCAAATCCCTCCATGGCCTTTCCTCTCCCTATCTCCGTAATCTTCTTGAGCCTTGCAGGCCTTCAAAACCTCTGAGTTCCTACAATTCTGGCCTCTTCAGCATCCACGATTATCATTGATTCACCGCTGATGGCCTTGCCTTCAAGACCCTAAGTTCTGGAATTCGTTTGCTAAACCTCTCCGCTTTCTTACCTCTCTCCTCCTGTAAGACAAATCTCAAAAACCTTCCTATTTGACCAAGATTTTGATCACCTTTCCTAAGGGTCTTGCTTTCATAGAATCATACAGTGCCGGAGAGGTCCTTCGGCCCATTGAGTCCACGCCGATACATTAGAAACACCGGAACTCCCACCTAATCCCATCTTACAGCACTTGGTCGATAGCCCTGAATGTTATGATGTGCCAAGTGCTCATCCAGGTACTTTTTAAAGGATGTGAGGAAGCCCGCCTCCCAGGGAGTGCATTCCAGACTGTCACCACCCTCTGAGTAAAAAATGTTTTTCCTTACATTCCCCCCCCCTAACCCTCACCTTGAACCAGTGTCCCCTTGTGACTGACCCTTCAACTAAGGGGAATAGTTGCTCCTTATCCACTCTGTCCATGTTCCTCAAACTTGTATATCTTGATCAGGTCGCCCCCTCAGTCTTCTCTACTCCAACAAAAACAATTCAAGCCTTTCCAACCTCTCTTTATAACTTAAATGTTCCATCCCATCCTTTCAAATTGTTGTCTGATACCAGTCCTGTAACGTGCCTTGAAATTTAAAAAACTACAACACCCCAACTGTATGTATGTAATACCTTTAACCTAATAAAACATCCCATGGTGCTTCTCAGAAGTGTTGCGGGTGTTATATAAATGTTTTCATAAGGAAGTGAAGAGAATGGGCCAACTTGAGGCTCAAGTTACTCCTCGAGTTCCTAACCAAACTGCACTGACAGTGTAAAACATGCTGAGAACAGGACTGGAAATGGCCTTGCGTTTCTAATAGAACAGCAGTTTACAGAAATTGAAACACTGATATTCCTTGTTTATTAATAAGCACAGATAGAAGAGATGGAGGCTAAATTTAGGGAATACAATGAGTGTTTTGCATGTGACTCTGGTGTAGGAACATATTGTTCTGTCCAATAGTCAACTGATTTAAAGTATTGTACTGTCCAAGTGTCTCTCTGTGCAGGCTGATGGGCCAAGCCAATTAAAGATCGAGGGATATTTTAAGGTTACATAGCTTCCGTCCGGAAGAACAGACTGTGAGAGTACACCAGCATGTTTGCCCTTTAGTCAGTGGTGAACTCGTTGGCTCGGTCACGTGCATCTAATGGATGGCGGCCACATTACCAAAGAACATACTCAATGGCAAATTTGCTATTGGGAAAATACCATAAGTTGCCCATGTCTGCAATACATGCACGTCTGCAAGTGCGATCTCAAATCGCCCAGGGTCGGAGTCAATATGTGAGAAGTCCTTGCTGCTGCTGACTGGAGTACCTGGAGACAAGCAGTCAGGAAGGGCATGGAAGAAGTAGAAGACAAAAGAAATGACCAGGTGGCAGAGAGGAGGCTGTTGGTCACTGGGTCCCAGTGAGACAGAGATCAGGTCTAAGCACAGGTCATTAGGATCTTAAATCACACAGGATCAGTTTTAGATATCAGTGGAGTGAATGAAAAGAGAATGAATGGCTGGTTCTCCACCTATTTTGGGTTAGCATCAAGAATCAATTCCACCTCCATCATAACTCTTTTAATTTGACCCATTTTACCTTTTGGTCCAAACAGGATTCCGTAGCAGGGTTTGTGGCAGTAGGGTTGTCCATCATGCTGCATAGAGACAAATGGAAAGAACATTTAGCATGTAGACAACAGCTACATACACTGGTTATATTCAAGTACCAGCTGCTCAGAAAGAACAATCCCGTCATTAACACATTGCTGTTTATGAGATCTTACTTTTCCAAATTACAAGGTTTTCTACATTACAACAGTGACCACACTTTAAAAAATACTTCATTGGAACTTCCTGCGGTTGTGAAAGCACTATAGAAATGTTGCAAGATGCATGGTGGAATGGTTAGGTCACTCAACTGTACCATAAAGCTCACCCTCAATAAGCTGGGCTTTTTGCTGCTACATGTTCTTGTGAAGCCGAGAGCTCCATCCAGTGGCAAAAAGCGTAACACTGCTGAGACCCTCCTCACAATAAATCCCTCCTCACTTTAATGCTCTAGTGCTTGTAATTTAGAAGATGATGATGTGAAGGCACCAGAGTATTCCAAAGTTGCCTTTCAATATGTTGCGAGTGTTGAGTTCCCTGTGATGAGGACAGCCCAGTGGCTGTGGGGAATACAGCAAGCCGGAGCTTCCATCTCCGACTAGGTAAGTGTGAGCTTGTCCTCATTTGGAAGCACAGAATGGAAGATAGTGAGAACTAGCTCAAGCACTACACTCCACTTGATAGTCTTTTCCCTGTACCTTTCTTTTGCACTTCTGCCAATTTCACTGACTGGTATACAGACCAACACTTGGCTATAAAGGAGTCACCTCATACCTTAACAAAACCCTGAGGACAAGTCACTCTCTAAACCCAACACCAGTTTGCAACAGCTCCCTGCAGAGCCCCGAGAACAGACCACTCATCCACCTTTACAAAGCAGCTGTAATGAGATAGAGAAGGGAAGAGAAGCGGGCCAGAAAACAATCTTTGTCAAAATATGGATGACTTTCATTGACCTTTTCTTAGTGGAGAAGTACATACTTAGTGTAAATCAGCAGGTTACAATTGTGAACCTCCATGACACGCAGATAGTAAGCTATGTAAACATCACCGTCCATTGACAGAGTACTCTTGATCTCCTAGCACAGAGGAGAAAAAGTCCTGACATTTTAGAAAAGTCAGGCAGGAAATGGGCTGAGATGTCGGCTAACAGCACGAGTAAATTGCCAGAAAACATCTGCTTCAACACAATCTCTCCTGGTGTTCGGGAAGGATCTGACATCAGAGTCAGTTAATGCCTGGAGGTGGTACAAATTGCACAGCTAATGAACAAATGTGCTCAAACAGGAACAGAGCTCCACGAGTGAATATCAATCATAGAGAGGCTGTCTATTTACTGGAGTCCCTGTTACCCTGTCTCATGTTTTGTAAAGCTTTAAACACTGTCGGTGGCCTGCTGTTTTCCCCTCTATTGCTGAAGAGGTCATTTAACGCTGGGCCGCTGATTACAGTGCTGTACCTCCGCCATTTTTCAGCACCTGAACTACGGCTCAAGAGGCAGTCCTATGTGGGGGGCATCACATACAATCTGATCTGTATAGGTATCAGCCATGGCCCAGTGATGGCACTCTTGCTTCTGAATCAGAAAGTTGAAGACCCACTCCAGAGACATGAGCACGTGATCCAGGCAGGAAATGTCATTCAGTAGGCAGTGCTGCACTGTCAAACTGTCATCTTTTGGTTGAAATGTTAAGTCAAGGTGCTGTCAACTCAGCTGTATGTGAAAAATTCCACAGCCATTGGAAGGGAAAATAGCAGGGGAAGCGAGTTCTCCTCAGTGCCCAGAAAGGAAAATAGACTTATATTTATATAGCACCTTTCATGACTGCCAGATGTCATGTATAAAGTCAAAAATGGCAACACGAGTGCAGTCTCATGAGCCTGGTTCTAAATCCAGCCAGGTGCTTACCTAAATCTGTTCTTTCTGTGATATCTGTAAATGTTTCAGCAGGTTTGTAATCACGCACATCACAAATCATATTCCTAACATTCCCCAGTGTTGACCATGTTGGCCTATAATAGGTATCTAGGATATAGCCTGTGATAGTTCAGTAAAACATAGGCCTCCTATAACAAGGCTACAGAAGCAATGCATCGCTTCTGTGTATCCCCAGCAGGGTCACACTGATAGGCACAGAATGAAGGCCTTTCTATCATAACATTAATTGAACAAGCATTCATTTCAGAAACATTCGACTGAGGAACAAATGTGCCTGGGCCCTGCCAATAATTAAAGCAATGTTAACAATGATTTAGTTGAATTCTTTTTTAGTCCCATAAAGGTCAAGTATCAAAAATCTACAGTGACTTTCTAAGAAGCCCAAAAAATTTAAATTTAGTTCTTAACTTAGAATATAGTTTTTTTCAAAATGTCATTGACCCTACAGAGCTGATGTCCTTACTGTTGCTCCTTGAAAGTGGAGTCACAGGTGGACAGAGTGGTGAAGAAGACATTCAGCATGCTTGGTTTCATCGGTCAGAACATTGAATACAGGAGTTGGAATGTCTTGTTGAAGCTGTACAAGATATTGTTAGGCCACACTTGGAATACTGTGTGCAATTCTGGTCACCCTATTATAGAAAGGATATTATTAAACTAGAAAGAGTGCAGAAAAGATTTACTAGGATGCTACTGGGACTTGATGGATTGAGTTATAAGGAGAGGCTGGATAGACTGGGACTTTTTTCTCTGGAGTGTAGGAGGCTGAGGGGTGATCTTATAGATGTCTATAAAATAATGAGGGGCACAGATCAGCTAGATAGTCAATATCTTTTCCCAAAGGTAGGGGAGTCTAAAACTAGAGGGCATAGGTTTAAGGTGAGAGATACAAAAGTGTCCAGAGGGGCAATTTTTTCACACAAAGGGTGGTGAGTGTTTGGAACAAGCTGCCAGAGGTAGTAGTAGAGGCGGATACAATTTTGTCTTTTAAAAAGCATTTAGATAGTTATATGGGTACGATGGGTATAGAGGGAATATGGGCCAAATGTGGGCAATTGGGATTAGCTTACGGGTTTTTTTTTAAAAAAGGGCGGCATGGACAAGTTGGGCCGAAGGGCCTGTTTCCATGCTGTAAACCTCTATGACTCTATGACTTTATAAGCCCTTGCTCCGCGTCCACAGCGCTGCAATTATGATACAGCTTGCATCTCGATAGCATTTCTCAGAACATCAAGATGTCTCAAAGTGCTTTACAACCACTGAGACATTTCTGAGGTGCAGTCACTGTTGCAATGTGGGAAATGTGGCAGTTAATTAGTGAACAGTAACCTCCCACAAATAGCAAGATGGTAATGCCCAGATAATTTGTTGACTGGGGGGTAAATATTGGCACACAGTGGATTACTCAAATAAGTGCAAAACATTGCAGATGCTGGAATTCTGAAATAAAACAGAAAATATTGGATAAACTCAGCAGGTCTGGCAGCATCTGTAGAGAGAGAAACAAAGTTATTGGTTTGATTCTGAATGACTCTTCGACAGAGCTGGAGAGGGGTAGAAATGTGATGGGTTTTATACCTTTGAAGTGAGGGGGTGGAGCAAAATAGGAGATCAGGGATAGGCTGGATATCAGGAAAAATTAAATGACAAAGCTGTGATGGACACAAGACAAAGGGAGTGTTAATGATAGTGTTAGAGACTAAAGCAGGTGTTACTAGTAGCAAAGAGGTCTGATGGCAGAATTTGTTAATAGCAAAACAAGGAACAGCACTTTCTGAAAGCAAAGCAGGAGGACAAGTTGCATACAGGCCCTTGGTCTCTGGAGTAGGCCTGAACCCACAAATATTTGAATTCAGAGCTATGACTGCCACATTACAATTGAGATCTATTGCAAGGTTTCTGTCAAGCTCATTCTTTTCTAGAAACTGATAGTTCGTTTTGATCGTCCTTTCCACCTTTGGCCTTTAAAGCCAAACTTGGTGCTACCCAATCATTACATCAAACTTATCTCCTCAACATTAACAGCTGCAAATTGGATTAACCTTTTTTTTCCCCACAACATCTGCTAATTCAACAGCAACAACAATCTTGGACCTTTAAATTAGTAAAATGTCCCAAGGTGCTACACAGGAGCAATCAAGTGATGACCAAAAGCTTGGTTAAAGTGTTAGATTTTATTAAGTGTCTTAAAAGAGGAAAGCAAGGCAGCGATGTGTAGGGAGGGAATTCCAGAGCTTAAGGCCCAATAGTGGTCTGATTAAAATTCAGGATGCTGAAGAGATCAGAATAGAGGATTGTGGGGCTAGAGGAAATTACTGAGATTGGGAGAAGTGAGGTCTTAGAGAGGTTTGGAAACAAGGGTGAGAATTTTAAAATGAAAATGTTATTTGACTGGGAGCTAATGAGGTCAGTGAACACAGGAATGGGACATGGTGAGAGTTAAGATACTGGCAGCAGAATTTTGGATGACCTCAAGTTAATGGAGGGTAGAATGTGGGAGAGCAGCCAGGAGTGCATCGTTCAGTCGAGTGCAGAGGTAATAAAAATACGTCCCTATTATCCGATCCTTCCATTTCTGACAGAGACTCTGATTTTGCCAAGTCTCTTAGAGACTCGGTGAATAAAGGAGGTTTTAAAAATGGAAAATACATTTTGTGATGAGGGACTAGATTGAACTCCTAAAGGCAGTGAAGGTTAAGTGAGAATTTGATAGGACAGATAGGGAGGGTGGACAGATAGGGAAAAACAGTTTTCAGTGACAGAAGAGTGGTAACCGGAGGAGAAATGTAAGGTGGTTAAAGAACCAGAGGAGACATAAAATCATAGAATCATTACAATGCAGAAGGAGGCCATTCAGCCCATTGAGTCTACACCAACTCTCCAAAAGAGCATCCCAACCAGACCTTCCCCTCTGCCATATCCTTGCAAACCCTTGCTTTTACCATGGCTAATCCACCTAACCTACCCATTTTTGGACATTGGTGGGCAATTTAGCCTGGTCAATCCACCTAACCTGCACATCTTTGGACATTGAGGAGCAATTTAAATGGCCAACCCACCAAATCTGCACATCTTTGGACTGTGGGAGGAAAGCGAAGCACCTGAAGGAAACCCATGCAGACACGGGGAGAACGTCCAACTCCACACCGTCACCCAAGGTCAGAGTTGAACCTGAGTCCTGAAGCAGCAGTGCGAATCACTATGCTGCCCCAAATGTGAAAAAAAATTATTTTTAAAAACAGCCGATTGTGGTGATCTGGAATGCTGTGTACGGAAGGATGGTGGAATCAGATTCAGTGATAGCTTTCAACAGGAGCTTTGATAAACACTTTGTAGAAACATTTGCAGGAGAGTGGGACTAATTGGATAATGCTTTCAAAGACCCGATACATAGGCTGATGGATTGAACCGCATCCGTCTGTGCTGTGAAATTTATTTAAGTTATTTTGTTAACTGTCATCAGCACAGCAATCCTCACAACACAAGCCCTGATCCCAATCTTAGACCACTTTTCATGCCTATACAGGAACAGAAAGATATTCAACACCTCGAGCCTGTTCTGCCATTCGTTAAGAAATGACAAAGCTGTATTCCTTTCCCTTCCGAGCCTGATGTTGTACATTCAACTCCAGTTTGTCATCTCAATCAGCAGCTAAGTGTGAACTTTAACATTTTCATAGAATCCCTACGGTGTACAAGGAGGCCATTCAGCCCATTGAGTCTGCACTAACAACAATCCCACCCAGGCCCTATCCCCTGCTTGTCCCAATGACACAAAGGAGCAGTTTAGCATGGCAAGTCAATCTAACCCACACATCTTTAGATGGAGTTAAGGAAAGGGATCCCTCGCAACATCTTCCTCTCCTTGTATGTTGGTGAGCAAACTGCTGGGCTCCGTGAGCCTGCCTCCCAAATACGGTTGGTGAACTTCGGCCCATCTAAGCCCCAGCTCGGACAGCAAGTGTCAGACCAAAAACCATCCTGCCTGACTAATGATTACTTGGAAGCAATGGCGATTCTCATTGTGCACCACTCCCAGGAAGGTGACTGTATCAGCCTCCTGTTAAAGATATAGTACCCCACCCTGTTCACCTCCAAAGTGCCGCATTCAAACTTTTGGCTGCTAGTTTTTACTTTTATCACTGGACATAAACAAAATGGGCAATGGCGTTGGCAGGGTTTTTCTACAACTTATAATGAATGCTGTTGAAAGTAAGATTTTGCATTTATATAGTGCCTTTCACAACCTCATGACATCCCAAAGTATTTTACAGCCAGTGAACATACCTTTGAAATGTAGCACCCTGTTGTAATGGCCGGAATTCTCTGTCCTCATTCACCAGCGAGAGCGGAGAATTTGGCTCTCAGCCAAATCTCCATTCACTGCAGTGGGACCAGAGACCAGTGGGACCAGCCATGGGTGAGATCGGAGAATTCCGGCCAATGTAGGAAACGCAGCAGCCAATTTAAACACAGCAAGCTCCCACAAACAGCAGTGTGATAACGACCAGATCACGTGGCAGCACAGTGGTTAGCACTGCTGCCTCACAGCGCCAGGGATCCGGGTTCGATCCCAGGCTTGGCTCAGTGTGTGTGGAGTTTGCACGTTCTCCCCGTGTCTGCATGGATTTCCTCCGGGTGCTCCAGTTTTCTCCCACAGTCCAAAACATGTGCTGGTTAGGTGCATTGGCCATGCTAAATTCTCCCTCAGTGTACCCGGACAGGCGCCGGAGTGCGGTGACTCGGGGATTTTCACAGTAACTTCGTTGCAGTGTTAATGTGAGCTTAATTGTGACTAATAAATAAACTTTAACTTTTAACTTTTGTTTTTTTATGGTGTTGATTGAAGGATAAATATTGGCCAGGACACTGGGGAGAACTTCTGCGCTCTTCTTCAAAATAATGACATGATATTTGGCTTTTAAACAATGTCATGTTCTTTTGTTTTGGATGTTTATTGGTTACTGCAGATGTTCTGCTGTGCTGTAGTGAAATACTGAAAGGAGATACTAGAAATATCTTTGGAAACCTGGATTTAGGCTAAGTGAATTTGCGTCGTCAGTGGACTGAAACAGTCACAGAATGCAGCCAGGGAGAACTGTGACAGGGACAAATATTTGAGGCATTTGACTGTGGCAGAGGCTGAGAACACAGAATGACCTGCACTGTGATACTAAAGGGAAAAGGCCAGGTTTCCCACGGCCTCAGACTTACTTCACGGATTCTGCTCCCGTCACTCTTGGCTAATTCTTAACTTCCATTCCAAAATTAAAGTTTGAACCTCTGACCTTCTGAAGAAGTTGCCAAGTGAGTGCGGGTTGGCTGAAATAGAGCGAGGTGGCTTGCTGAATAAGCGGATATCACTGCCTGTGAAGGCATGTGAGGTGATGCAGCTCAGCAACAACAATGTGCATTTATACAGTGCCTTGAATGTTGTAAAATGATCCAAGGTACTTTTCAGGAGACCAATTAGCCAAAATTTGATAGCAACCAAAAAAGAATGTGCTTGTGCAACACCTCAATGTTTTACCAAATTAAAGGCATTTTATAAAATGCAAGTTGTTGTTGTTTGTTGACCTACTTCTCTATTTACCTTTTTAGAATTGTGCAATGTTCCCCCGGATTATAAAACTAGGTCAGCTTCAGTGAACAACAACATCTGCAGCTGGATTAGGATGGAAGTTACATTTCCCACAGCACATCAGCAGCCTGATTCATCTGCTGAATAGCTAAACAAATGAAACAGATTCACAAAAAAGACCCCAGGCCTTTGAAAGTACGCTGTGAGAACATCGGCATACAAATGCTTCGAAGCATTCACAAGGATTGCCTTCATCCACTATAACAACTCAGGCACTAACCTACAGAGCATAATGGGAAAAGAAGCATCATGGAAATTCGACTATTATCCCAAATGCTCATTTCTTACACAGGATTGTTTCAAGGTTCATATTGTTTTGGTGACTCACCAAATCTAATTACAAAACTCAAGCGCTTGATCAAAGAGATAGGTTTAAAGGAACTCCTTTATCAAAAAAAAAGGAATGAGAGGCATAGATGTTCAGGGGGCAAAGTCTTAGGGCCCAGGTAGCTGAAGGCATAGTTATCAATGAAGAAGCAAAGGGTCAAAGATATTGTTGAAATTCGGCAAGGGTGGGGGGGAAATGTAGGTCAGCAAGCACAAGGATGATGGTTCAGTCCTGAAATAAGAGATTTAGAGAATATACAGTGCAGCAAATATTATCTGGTTAGTCAGTGGATAGAGGATTGGCTAACTAAAACAAAGCTGGGATAATCGGGTTATTTTCAGATTGGCAAATGGCAATTAATGGGGTGCCACAGTGATTAGTGCTGGGGCCTCAACTATTTAAAGGCCAGATTTATGACTTGGATGAAGGGACTGCATCTATTGTAGGCAAACTTTCTGACAATACAAAGATAGGTGGGAAAGCAAATTGTGAGGAGGATACAAAGAGTTTGCAAAGGGAAATAGCTAGGTTAAGTGAACGAGCAAAAATGTGGCAGAAATATCAGAAAACGTGAGGTTATTCACTTTGGCAGAAGGAATGGAAAAACAGAAGAGACACTACAGAACGCTGTGGTACAGAGAGATACAGGTGTTCTTGTAAATGAAACACAAAAGGTTAGTATGCAGGTACAGCAAATGATTAGGAGAATGTGTGGGATTTTGGTATTTATTGCAAGAGGGATGGAATATAAATGTAATCGTTAGAACTTTACAGGCTGGTTGTGAGGCCACATCTAGAGTACTATGTACTGCTTTGGTCTTCTTATTTAAAGAGGGATATACTTGCATTGCAGGCAGTTCAGAAAAGATTCACCAGTTTGACTCCTGGGATGACAGGGTTCTCTAATGAAGGAAGTTTAAGCAGATTAGGCCTGTATGAATGGAGTTTTTAAGAACAAAAGGTGATTTTGTCGAAACAACAAGAATCTGAGGAGCTTGACAAGGTAGATGCCGAGAAGGTGTTTGCTCTCGAGGAAGAATCTAGAAGTAGGGAACATAGTTTCAAAATAAGGGGTTTTCCATTTAAGACAGAGATGGGAAGTAATTTCTTCACTCAGAGGGTTGTGAATCTTTGAAATGCTCTTTCCTTGTGAGCAGTGGAGGCTGGGTCATTAAAATGTATTCAAGGCCGAGTTGGATAGATTCTGATTGACAAAGAGAGTCAAGGGTACTGGGGGGGCCAGATAGGAAAGGGGAGTTCAGGCAAGGTCAGATCATCCATGATCTTATTGAATGGCAGAGCAGGCCCGGGGGACCATATGACCTACTCCTGCTCCTATTTTTGATGTCCTTATGCTTCTCTTTTTCTTGCACTTCGCCTTGTGTTGGAGCTTGTGAGAATAAATGCTTCATTAGAAGAGTGGACAAAAATAGCATATAGCACATGAAGGGAGATAGTGACTGCAGGCTCCAACTATCCATCTGTCAACCAAGGATTAGAATCCTGGTCCCATAAACCACAAGTGAAACTCCTGACCTTTCACTGTTTTGCTATTGTCATACATTTCCTTCCAGTTTGGGATTTTTAACTTTTATTTGTTCTTTGTACAAAAGCTAGAATTCTGAAATGAGCGGCATCTGCACTGATGTCAACCAAACACCACTAAAAAGAGAATAATTGGGCAGTCACCTCATTTGCTCTTCAAGAGACCTTGCCATTTACAAAATGGCTGTCACATTCACCTACATAACAGCAGTGACAAAAAAGGGAGAGACTTTCATATCCATAGCACCTTTCATGACAGAATTTCTTAAAGTGTTTCACAGTCAAGCACTACTCTCACCTGCCTTCACCAAGCCCAGTATGACCTTGGATGGATGCAAAAGATATCTTTGCATTACTTGAAGGGCATGGGCAATTCTTCTCGGTATCCTAGACAATGGGCAGGATTTTCAAGCCCTTCCCACCAGTCTTATTTCTGTTTATGAGAGTTTGCTGTGTGCAAATCGGCTGTCACATTTCTGCCATTACAACAGTGACTACACTTCAAAAGTACTTGTTTTAAAGTGCTTTGGGGAGATCCAAGGCTGTGAAAGGCACTATAGAAATACAAATTATTCCTTTGTACTGTCAAGAGCTATGGTGAGGGCCATGCTTTCATTTGGATTCTGCCCTGCATTATAGGTCACTTTCTATGTTTGTGACTCACCTCATTCTAGCACATGAACCCACATGGTGATGTTTTAAAGCGATGGGTCCATGGGTTAATGTAGAGTTAAGGCTACATTCATTCTATATCCAATCATTAAACTGCAGGCCATTAGCAATTCGGTTCTCATACAATCTGCTGGTGTGAAATGGATTCATTCTTAGTCCACTTTTGAGTGTTGAATGTGGGGAACCCTGTGCTCCAATGGTGAAGCCCAGTGTACTCCTGATACTGGATCTCATTATCAGGAAGCATGGTTGAAGATTGGAGAGTAGCCCTCAGGTAACTGTGTAAGGAATGAGCAAGGTGGACAATTGGTAGCCAGGGTGGGGGGGGGGGGGGGGTAGAAAATTAGCAAAGGGCAGTTCTTGTTCTTTGAATGCAAGGTTGAGGGTACACTTCTGATGCTCAGGATTTCACGTTTAGTTAAGTATCCTTGAAAACCTGGTCTTGTTGTTTGCGGTCTTACAGGCGGTCCCTCTAAGGAACTTTAATTGTCCTGTTAGAATCATAGAATGCCTATAGTGTAGGAGGCCGCCATTCGACCCATCGAGTCTGCACTGATTCTCCAACAGTGCATCTTACCCAGGCCCTAACCCCATAACCCATGTATTTACCCCACTAATCCCATTAACCTACACATTTTGGGACATTAAGGGACAATTTAGCATGCCCTGCACATCTTTGGATGTTAGATAGCATATCAAGCCAATCTAGCGGGGTCTCAAACTGGACAAGGCCCCTTATTTGCATCTATGGTGCCGAATACATGTTTCGGGGTGAGGTAAAAGTACTGTTGGCCTTTACTAATATGGTAGGCAGTATACTGCTGCCTGCCAGATTGGAGCTTTAGTAAACCATTTTATTGCTAGGACTTGAATTTGTCACCAGTTTGCTCTGATATAATTCTCTGCTCACCTCTGCATGTCCTCCTGAATTCAGAGTCTTGTTGCAACGTTCACAGCGCAGGCAAGGACGGTGCCAATCCTTGCCCAGTGATGTCACCTTCTCAGCTGTGAATAATAAAAAGAGAACACAGTTTAGAAAATACATTCCTTCTAACTTCAGCACAATTCCCATCTGACTGAGAAAGAAAAGTCTTGTAGTTGAGGCAAAGCGAGGTGTGGACATCTGCCCACATGGAGATGGGACTGAAAAGTCATTGCTCTCTGCCATTGCAACTCAAAGCATGGTTCATTCTCGAGCTCTAGAGAGATCAAACTACAACCCTGCAGCCTTGATTCTCCAACTCCATGCCCCTACTAAACTCATCTCTCACTGGTATCACTACCAAAGTCTGTGTCTGCTACCTGCCAGTGAACAATTGCTCATGTGACATATTGGACTCACCAAAGTAGACCTTCTTCCCACACCGTGGGCACATGTTGGGCTCCCCAGCAAAAGTGGTCATGCTTGATGCTGAGAAAGATAAGAAATCCATTCAAGGGTTTGAAAATATGTTGAAAATATCATACACTATCAACCTCAAACGTACACTTATATCGTACCTAGCAAATAGAACTCCCCAAGCCGCTTACAAACGTAACAGCAAAAAACATTAGAGTGGCCCCTTGAAGCTGATCTTTTTACTTCAATTCAATTTTCCTGTGAGCTCCTCATATCCCTTGATTCCCTGAGATCAAGACTGGGGCGGCATGGTAGCAGAGTGGTTAGCACTGCTGCTCTACAGCGCCGGGGGCCTGGGTTCGATTCCCGGCTTGGGTCACAGTCTGAATGGAGTTTGCACATTCTCCTTATGTCTGCGCGAGTTTCCTCCGGGTGCTCCGGTTTCCTCCCACATTCTGACAGAGTGCCGGTTAGGTGCATTGACCTGAACAGGCGCCGGAGTGTGGCGACCAAGGGAGTTTCACAGTAACTTCATTGCAGTGTTAATGTAAGCCTTACTTGTGACTAATAAATAAATAAACAAAAACTAAAATATATTCACCAATGGAGGATCCACAACTCTCCGGGGTAGAGAATTCCAAATACTCACAACTCTTTCTCCTTATTACTCCTCATCTCAATCCTAAATGATCAGCCCCTTATCTTGAGACGACGTTCCCGTGTTCTTAATTCCTCAGCCAGGGGAAACTCAGTGTCTACCCTATTGAACATCTTGGGAATTTTGTACATTTCAGTGTGATCACCTCTCATTTTTTTAAACTCCAACCATGGTTCACGTGATTGTTTGCACACAAAGTTTGACATCAAGATGCATAATGGGGAATTAGGGCAGATAACCAACAAATTCCTTCAAAGGGATGGGTGTTAAGGTACATCTTGGTGGAAGAAAGGTTAGAGACGGAATTCCAGAGTTAGGGCCAAGGCAGCTGGAAATGGTGAAGAGATAGAAATATAAATGCGCAAGAGGCCAAAATTGGAGGAGTGCACTGATTTTGGAGGATTATGGGGGTGGGGAAGATTACAGAGATAGGGAGGGGAAGAATATATGGAGGGATTCAAAGACAGGATGAGAATTTTAAAATTGAGGGACTCCCCTGTTCCTCAACAGGCAGAGAGCTGGTGAGTGAATGGAACTTGGTGAGAGTTAGGAAACAGGCTGAAGGACACACTCCTGTCACAAGCTACAATGTTTTCCTACACAATAAATGTTTAATGTCTATTCTGGGTTTCCATAGCAACTCAAGAATTCAGAACATAAAGCCAATCGCACAAATAAACAAAGGAATCTGTCACCACACAGCGACAGCGAGGTGCATTCTGTGCCTTTAGCTGTGTAACTGGACTTGCATCATTCATTATTCATCTTGCCTTTGATGCTCAGAACAGGGTCACTAGGCTGGAATGAAAGCAAAGCTACTGTTTGGGTTATACGAGAAGCCAGAGATAAGCAGGACAATCACCCAATGCTGGAAATACTCTGCAAGTTGCTGAGAGAGAGAGAATAATAGAGAGATTGACATTTCAGGTGAAAACCCTTCATCAAACTGGTTACTGCTGGGGGTAGAAACGCACTATGGGGACAGACCCAAACTAAATAGGGAGTGGCAAATAGTTTAAAGTCAAAAATATAAACTCCTGTAAAGAAAATTCATGGGGGTAATTAGAAGAAAGACTTGCATTTTGATAGCACCTTTCACAACCTCAGGATGTCGCAAAGCTCTTTACAGCTAATGAAATACTTCTAAAGTGTAGTCACTGCTGTAATGTAGGAAATGCAGCAGCCAATTGTGATAATGACAAAATAACCCAATATTGATTGAGAGATAAATAAATATTGGCCAGGATACAGGTGAGAACTTGTACTCTTCTAAATAGTGCCATGAGATCTTTTATACCTAGCTACGAGAGTGGACAGGACCTTGGTTTCAGGTCTTATCTGAAAAACAGCACTTTCGACAGTGCAACATTCCCTCAGCACTGCAGTCGAGTGTCAGGCTGGATCATATGCTCAAATCTCTGGAGTGGACTTTGAACCCACGACTTTCTGACTCAAGAGAGGGCATGCTGCTCACTCAAGCCATGACTGATAACTTAATTGCCTGTAAAGCAGATTGAAAAATGCAGTAAAGACATGGGTGCATACACTAGAACTGAAGCCCCAGTCCTCTTACCTTTGCTGGGGCCTTTAGGAGGGGCTGTGGTTTTCGGCGCCACTGACTTAGGAGCAGGATCCTCAGGAGCCGTGGCCGGTTGTACGTTGGAGGCTGGTGGAGGTTGGTCATAGATGAAGGAGCCAAAACCTCCAATGTTCACACCTGAAAACAAGAGGCAGGAACAAAGTAGGAAACAACATGAACAAAATCAGTAGCCCCCAACCAGAAAACTAACATTGATGTCCACCATGTTATTTTTCACAAGGCTACATAACCTTGGTTTGTATGCCCCTCAGCTTTGGAGACTGATCTGATCTGATCAACATATTTAAAATACGACACTATTTGATAGGTTAGATGGAGAGAAAGCTGCATCTTGCTACAATCTCATCTCATGCTACAAAGCTCCCCCTCTGGTTGGGGAAGTCCCGATCAAAAGGGGCACAACCTCAAAATCAGAGATAGGCTGTTAAGGGGTGAGGTCAGGAAGCACAACTTGAAACAAAACATTGTGGAAATCTAGAACTCTCCCCCACAAAGGCCTGTGGATGTTTGGGGGGGGGGGGGGGTAGAATGGGGGGGGGGGTCAATTGGAGTCATCAAAATTGAGATTAATAGATGGTCAGAAAAAGGGAATTTTATTTCCCATACAAAATAGTTCTGACGAGGAATACACAATTAAAACCTCAGTGGAAACAGATTCAACTTCAGCACAGGATGAGGCTGTTCAGCCCATTGGGCCTGAAAGGGATGTCCAATTTAGTATCACTCCCCACCTCTTTCCTCCTAACCCTTCAAATAAATTGTTTTTAAGTACATATCCAATGATTTGTTAAAAACTGACAGAATTTAATCCCATTGCCCTTAACAACCCTGTGTGATGGGTTTTTTTATTTCATTGGTTTCTCTCTAACTTGTTTGCCAGTTATTTTAAGCGATTAACCTGGTTACTGATTCAGTAGTAACTTCCAAAAGGGAACTGGATAAATACTTGAAGTTGAAAAATTTGCCCGGCAATGAGGAAAGAACAAGGAGTGGGGCTATCAAAGAGCTGGCACTGGTGTGATGGGCTGAATGGCCTCCTTCTGTGATTCCAACATTGGTTTCAAGTACCGGATAAAGAAATTTTGTCAACTCATTAAACAGGTGGCCAACAGTGGATACTTGACACCCTTGTCTCTAGCTAAGTGACACCTTCCTGCTGGGAGCACACACTCACCTTTGGGTCCAAATAATGTTGCGTAGCAAGGTTTGTGGCAATATGGCTTATCATCATGCTGTAGAACAAGAGGAGAGATATATTTAGTGAGAAATAATTAAAACAGCATAACAGTTGCTCACAATGTAGCAGAGAACAAGAAAATATGCAAAACAAGACTCTTTCTTGATAAATGACAAAATAAATAGATCAGTTGCATAAATAGAGGGAATTCTAGGAATGAAGCATGTTTTCCAGGTTCACCAACGTACAACCTGGCAGCATTGCATCAGCATCACCCGGCAATGCAGTGGGAAGATTCTAGGTGTGTCGGAGTGAGGCTGGATGGGAGAAATAAGTGGCCAGAATCCCACAGCATTTTGGGACACAAGTTTCTGCCAAAGATCTAAAGTATCAGTTTTTCTTCAAGATGATTCTCCTGATCAGCAACCACAATGTCAACAGAAAGCCTTGGGATCTGCGTCCCCAGTTTAATGTTTCTAAGCTATATCAGCACTAATGTGCTTGATCAAAGAACCCCTATAGGAATCCAATGCTTCAGTTTTGTCATGCACAGGTGGAGTTGGCTGTTGCATGCCACAAAGACAGTGTGACTCCAGAAATTTGTTCACAGCGAAGACCGACTACAAGAATTTGTAAAATGCATCTCAAATTTCCCGAGACTTGCCCCTAAAATCACTTAAAAGGACCATAGAATCTCACAGCACAGCTGGAGGCCCTACAGCCCATTGTGCCAGTGCCAGCTCTTTGCAAGGGCTATCCAATTAGTCCAATTTCCATGTTCCGTCCCCTTGGCCCTACAATATGTTTCTATGTATTTATTCAATTCCCTTTTGAAAGTTACTGTTCGATCAATTTCCATTACTCTTTCAGGATGTACCTTCCATATCACAACTCAATGCATAAAAACATTCCCCTCATCTTTCCTCCACTCCTTTTGCTAATTATTCTAAATCTATTGCCCTCTGATTACCAAACCTCCTGCCAGTGGAAATAGAGCCAATAAGGAGAAACTATCAAAATCATTCATAATTTTGAATCTCAATTTCTTCCCAGCTTCTCCTGACTCTCCAGATAACTGACGTCTCTCATTACAGCAGTGACTAAAAATCATTGGCACTATATAAACGCAAGCCTTATTCTCATTCCTGGTACCATTCTAGTAAATCTTCTCTGCATTCTCTCCAAGGTCTGCACATCCTTCCTAAAGTTCATGAATTGGACACAATACTCCAGCTGGGACCTCGCCAGTGATTTATAAAGGTTTAACATAACTTCCTTGCTTTTGTACCGTCTGCCTCGATTAATCAAGCTATATGGTTTTTTACAGAATATAACAGATCCATTTGCTCCTCTATAAACTGTAACCTTGAAATTGCAGTTGGTGGGATTAATATATAAACTGCATTCCTTATGTGTGGTGTTAACTCACTGAAAATAAACAGTGAATGCCGATGATAAAAATCACTGTCCAAGGATTTTCACATGACTGAGTTAAGCTTTCATCCACTAATGGTGCGCACAGAAATTTCTGGACTGAGTTACTTGTAAATAGCTGCAACACGTTTAATCAGAATTCTATGAACCCATTTAATACTTGTGTTCAGTTATGTTTATTCTCCTTGATCTTCCCTACGTTTCATTGTCTGCAGCTGTCAAAAATATTCCTTTCACTCAGATTTCATCTCTTGTGCTGCAGATGTTACCTTTGCTCTTGAGAACTTCAGGATACCTTTTCGTCCTTGTACACAACCATGGGCAGATTCCAGTTTTTCACTGTGTCCAGGTTTGGTCTCCTCACATGGTGGATGATATTGAGGCATAGAAATGATAGAAACCCTACAGTGCAGAAAAAGAGGCCATCTGGCCCATCGAGTCTGCACCGACCACAATCTCACCCAGGCCCTACCCCTATATCCCTACACATTTACCCGCTAATCCCTCTAACCTACGCATCTCAGGACACTAAGGGGTAATTTTAGCATGGCCAATCAACCTAACCCGCACACCTTTGGACTGTGGGAGAAAACCGGAGCACCCGGGAGGAAACCCACGCAGACACGAGGAGAATGTGCAAACTCCACACAGACAGTGACTCAAGCCGGGAATCGAACCCAGGTCCCTGGAGCTGTGAAGCAGCAGTGCTAACCACTGTGCTACCGTGCCGCCCAATAAAAATAGAAAGGATTGCTATGGTTCAGGTTAGAAATTCTTAAGTGTTTTATGAAGCTCACCTGAATCATAGGTTTTGCATCTTGAATTTGGCTAGGATAAGCACAAGATGCTTCACTTCAGGTATAATTCAAGTGACCCACTAGGGAGCTTTTATCAAAAATAGTTTATTTAAGAATGTACTTAACATGTATAGTAAGAAAACTAGTAAGAATTTTTATCAATTACAAACAACAAACAAACAATCATGATAATCTTGATCAACTGGGCCAGTGGGCTGACGAATGGCAGATGGAGTTTAATTTAGACAAATGCGAGGTGATGCATTTTGGTAGATTGAACCAGGGCAGGACTTACTCAGTTAATGGGGGGAGGGGGGTGCGTGGGGGGGGGGGGGGGGGGGGTGCGTTGGGGAGAGTTACAGAACAAAGCGATCTAGTAAGTTAATGGGGGGGGGGGCGTTGGGGAGAGTTACAGAACAAAGCGATCTAGGGGTACATGTTCATAGCTCCTTGAAAGTGGAGTCACAGGTGGACAGAGTGGTGAAGAAGACATTCGGCATGCTTGGTTTCATCGGTCAGAACATTGAACACAGGAGTTGGGACGTCTTGTGAAGTTGTACAAGACATTGGTAAGGCCACACTTGGAATACTGTGTGCAATTCTGGTCACCCTATTATAGAAAGGATATTATTAAACTAGAAAGAGTGCAGAAAAGATTTACTAGGATGCTACCGGGACTTGATGGATTGAGTTATGAGAGGCTGAATAGACTGGGACTTTTTTCTCTGGAGCATAGGAGGTTGAGGGGTGACCTTACAGAGGTCTATAAAATAATGAGGGGCATAGACAAGGTAGATAGTCAATATCTTTTCCCAAAGGTAGGGGAGTCTAAAACTAGAGGGCATAAGTTGAAGGTGAGAGGGGAGAGATACAAAAGTGTCCAGAGGGGCAATTTTTTCACACAGAGGGTGGTGAGTGTCTGGAACAAGCTGCCCGAGGTAGTAGTAGAGGCGGGTACAATTTTATCTTTTAAAAGGCATTTAGGTAGTTACATGGGTACGATGGGTATACAGGGATATGGGCCAAATGCGGGCAATTGGGATTAGTTTAGGGGTTTTACAAAAAAAGGGCAGCATAGACAAATTGGGCCGAAGGGCCTGTTTCCATGCTGTAAACCTCTATGACTCTATAATGTATAACCCTTAACAATGATATCTACAATGTTCCAATCAAACCAATCCTGTAGACAAAAGACCCTTTTCACAGGTTTAACACAGCACAGACTAATGCTCATGTGATACTGGGATCGAGGCCGTTAGTTGAATCCTGCAGTCAAATGCTCTTGAGACTCAGAACAGCTTGAAGACAAGACAACTTCCCAAAACACCAGAGAGACTCTGGTCCAGCACCCAGCAGATTTCTTTCCTTCAGGAAGGAAAAACCTTGCTTTAAAGATCACCAGCAGAATTTCCAAATAAAACAGGGAGAAGGAGAAAACATTTCTTTTTAGCTTGCTGTCCCTTCTAAAAACTGAAACTCAAACCTGCAGCTCCAAATGGAAAATGAAACAAAAAACCTGTCCAAAAACACATGACTGTCCTCCTAACAATGCAGGATCGTAAAACTAATCCCAGAGTAAATGGAAACAACCCAATTTAAACCACTTAAGTAGCAATAAAAGGACTCATCGTAGTCAGCCTGGCAACATAATGACATCAGCTAAGGCTGTGAGCTGAGAAACACTGACTGTGAGAACTGCAGAGATCATGATCTAAAAAAAACACATCTCTTAAAGGTACATTAATGTCACAGGATGCAGAGGAGGACCATGAGATTAATCTCCACTTTATAGTAATTTAGTTACCCAGATAGGTACTACACCAAAGTATCAGAGTCAAAGGGGCAGATTTTTGCTACTAAGGTCAATAGCTCAAGTTGGGAATTTCACAACTCATCCACCTCAGTAAAAAGTACCCTGAACTACACGATTTTTGCTGAGGAGAGTAGGGGCTTTGCAGGATGTGGTTGGACCTGCTGACCCCAGAAGCTTGGCTTTAAGCCGCTCTCCAAATTTTCCCATCTTGTCCACGGTGATGACTGCCACTGGCGTGGTCAGAAAATCCCAGCCAGGATCTTTATCAACCTCACCAACCACCTTATTTCAAAAAAGACTTTGGACTTGTAACAGATCACATGGGTTAGTCAACCATTTTGTTGCCTGTTTTTAAAAACAGCAAGAATCAGCTCTGCAGAGCCAGAGCCATTATCAGAAAGCCATCAGCCCAGCTACAGTCAACTAAGCAGCAAATAATAACAAATAGCAATACCATGAAAGTGGGAGAAGGACTCTCCCAACCTGTTCCATCCTAAAGTTCACCTGAGAACTAACTTCTTGGAAATTAAACTACAAGAAGCCTCACAGCTTATTGGAAATCCGCTGCTTATAAGTCTTTCACTTCAATTAAAAGGACCAACTATCTAAGAAACTATAGGTCTGCCATGAAAGAGAGACTGAGATAATTATATTATGTAATTGTATTATTTTTGTCTTCATCTGTATCTAATCCTTGTGACAGTATTATTGTGTAGAGATTGAATGAGTGAAACATCACATATTTAAAACCTCTGGGGCAAGTGTGTGATAATAAATAGCATTTATTTTAAAATGTGCAGAACAAACTTGCTGCTGGAATTATTTAAATTGGGAAAATCGCTTCAAGGGTAAGAAAGTACTCACAGACACAGCATCTACAAAAACACATTCATCACAGACACAAGGAAAACACAAATTCTGTCTGTGACGATTGCATTGCTGAAGTGATCGACTATCTTGTATTAAAGATCCATCAACAAAATAGCAACAGGAGGACGACATTTGGAACTCAAACCTGTTCCATCATTCCATGAGATCATAGCTGATCTGTAACCTAACTCCATTGTCTTTACCCTATATACATTAATACTTCGGAGTCGGGAGATAATGATGCAGCTTTATAGGACCCTCGTCAGACCCCACTTAGAGTACTGTGCTCAGTTCTGGTCGCCTCATTACAGGAAGGATGTAGAAATTATTGAAAGGGTGCAGAGAAGATTTACAAGGATGTTGCCTGGATTGGGTGGCATGCCTTATGAGGATAGGTTAAGGGAGCTCGGTCTTTTCTCCTTGGAGAGACGAAGGATGAGAGGTGACCTGATAGAGGTGTACAAGATGTTGAGAGGTATAGATCGGGTGGATTCTCAGAGGCTTTTTCCCAGGGCTGAAATGGCTGCTACGAGAGGACACAGGTTTAAGGTGCTGGGGAGTAGGTACAGAGGAGATGTCAGGGGTAAGTTTTTCCACTCAGAGGGTGGTGGGTGAGTGGAATCGGCTGCCGTCAATGGTGGTGGAGGCAAACTCGATAGGGTCTTTTAAGAGACTTCTGGATGAGTACATGGGACTTAATAGGATTGAGGGCTATAGGTAAGCCTATATATAGGCCTAGGTAGGTAGGGACATGACCGGCGCAACTTGTGGGCCGAAGGGCCTGTTTGTGCTGTAGTTTTTCTATGTTCTGGTTTATAAAAACAATGGGCCTAAGACTCTTTCATTGATTATAAAAGCTTAGAACACTGGACCTCATTATATTTTCTTATAGCAGAGCAATATTTTCACACAATGTGACTGCATTAGTAGCATGAGGCACTTCTCTGTCTCAGAGTGGTTAACATCTCTCTGTGCTGTTCAGCCACACTGGTAGGTTTAACATATTGTGGATTAGTCCTGTCAGAAACATTGCAAGGCAGACCTTAAGAATGCCAAAACTAATATTATAGTTGGGATTGGAAACACATGCCTTCCATTACTAAATACTGCAACAGCCCAGCATTCAAGCAGCTCCTCTTCCTGACATCCTGGGGATTTAGGCCATTTATCATTAGCACAGTAAGATATCTAAGTAACATGATAAGCAAGGAGGCACAAGTAGGCTGGTGAACCAGTCCAACCCTCTACTGAGAGAAGCAACTTGACAGTACCCGATACGGTCAATCATCTTAATTCACAGTGACCAGCAGACCACCAAGTTCAAGTTTGGATACACACATTAGAAGCTTCTGCACTTATGGGAAGACATTGAGAGCTCCTGTTCAGGCTCTGCGTCAGGTCTCTGGAGGGAACCAGTCTGCTTCATAATTAGGCAGGCCCAGTCAACAGGCACCCTGGTGGATTCAACTGTCACCCTTTCACCGAGCCCACCAATGTTCTCTTGTGCTGATTACCCTCAACACCCCACAACTTCCACTCAGCAGTTGTCCAATTTCCTCCAACTCAGAACCTGCCTTCCTCACATTGACAGAAATAACTCCCCCTCCCCCATTTTCTCAATGTCAACCTTATAAAACCCTTCATAATTTTATAAGTAATCTACAAGCCATCTTGCTCTTTTCTAAAGAGCCCCAGCCTGGTTAGCCTTTCCTGATAGTTGTAAAATGACCAGATATTCACACTGAATGGTTATTAATCACATCCAACTCATCTTTGTTAATGGGCATTTACTCATTGTGTTTACATTGTTTATAATCTCAACATGTATGCCTCACATTAAGTTATTTTTCCTAGGCCAGAGCTCATTCAATTCATTTCCTTAGCTCCCTGTGAACAGGTCAGTCGCTTCACTGATCAACTGATTCCGAGGTTGATGTCATCCGGCATATTTTATAATTTCAGCAGAAGCATTTTACTCCTCGTTTGTAGTGAAGGAATGGGAGCTAGGTGATTGGGTGGAGGCTCATTGGAAATAAACTTTGCGGATGATTCCGTCAACAGGACACAGCATCAGTGAGGGGCCTGGTAACAGGGGCTCCTGAATAAATGGGTCCATCGGCTTTTGCAGTAACTCAAAAGACAAGCCTTGATTGAACGCAGGTTGTCCCACTGCTAATTCTGGCATCATCACCCTAAAGAAATAGGCACAACACTAACCAACTCCTCCCCCCACAATTGCAGGTTTGTAAGGCCAGTACTTGAACTCCATATTCTGGGCTTACACGGGCCTCTCTACGTAGAATCCCGACAGTGCAAAATGAGGTCATTTGGCTCATCGAGCCTGTACCGACTCCCCAAAAGTACATCCACCTAGCTCTCCCTTCCACTCTAAAGCTTTAGCTCGTGCATTTACCTTGGCTAATTCACCTAACTTAAGCATCTTCGCACACTAAGGGGCAATTTAGCATGGCCAATCCACCTAACCTGCACATCTTTGGACGGTGGGAGGAAACCGGAGCACTTGGAGGAAACCCACTGACATGGGAAGAATGTGTAAACTCCACACAGTCACCCAAGGCTGGAATCTAACCCAGGTCCCTGCGCTGTGAGGCGGCAGTGCTAACTACTGTGCTACAAAAACATAAAATGAATTGTCTTCCATAAAAATAGAATAGGGGTAAACCATTCAGTCCTTTGAGACATCCCCATCATCCATAAGATCATGACCCATCGCCTACCTCCATTAGAAACCTTCCCATACTATCCCCAAGTAATCAAAAATCCATCCACCCATCTTGAATAAACTCAATAACTAAAGCATCCTCAGGTCAACGTAGCACGAAAATTTCAAAGATTCACCCCCAAAACAAACAAGTCAAATTAAAACTATTGTACTTCAAAGCAATAACTACAGAAGACAAGAGCTTGTTCCTATTTCACTGAATATTTCAGAATAATTTTAAAGAATGAACTATTAAAGGTAATTGGCAAACTTGAGATTGTTTCAAGCTGCTATGATCTGGAATGTTCTGCACAGCACAATTACAACACAGCAACTATCTTCAACCCACTCCCCAGCTCTTGCCTCACAGCCTGCAAATGTTCTTTTCAGATAATTTCCAAATTGCCTTTTGAATTCCTCAATTGAATCTACTTCCACCACACGCTCAGACTATGCATTCCAGATCCCAACTCCACCACACTCTCAGACAGTGCATTCCAGATCCTAACCACTTGCTGTAAAAATGTTTTCCTCATGTAATCATTTGCCATTGACTTAGAATTAGTGTTCTCTGGTTCTCAATTCTTCCACTAATGGGGACAATTTCACCACCCGCCCCCCGCCCCCCCCTTCCTTTATTTTGTATGAATCCTTCATGATTTTGATCAAGTCACCACATAACTGAAGTTCCTCATCCCTGGAACTATTCTTGCAAATCTTTTCTGCATGCTCCCCATGCATTCACATCCTCCCTAAAGTGTGATGTCCTGCAGAATTGGGCACAATATTCTAGTTGAGGCCAAAACAATGTTTTATGGAAGTTCTTCATAGCTCCCTTGTTTTTGTACCCTATACCTCAATGTATAAAAGCTCAAGATCCCAGATGCCTCTTTTATAACTTTCTCAACCTGTGCTGTCACCTTCAACAATTTGTGCAGATATACATCCAGACATCTTTGTTTTAGACCTCCTTTAGAATTGTGTTCTTAACTGTACGTTGTCTCTAGTTGTTCTTTTATCCAAGGTAAAATTTCATTTACCATTTGTCAACCCATTCCACCAGCCTGTCTATGTCTGCTTAAAGTTTATCACTATCCTCCTCAGTTCACAATACTTCCAAGTTTTGTTTCACCTGCAAATGTTGAAACAGTGTCCTCTACACACAAGTCCAGGTAATTAATAGGTATCAAGAAAAGCAGGATTTCTAATGCTGACCACTGTGGAACTGCACAATATGCCTTCCTCTAGTCTGAGAAACAACCACTCAATGCTCTTGCTTTTGAAAAATAATTACTTCCTCCCTTCAAGATAAAGTCAAGGGCGCATAAGAATGTGTGACACTCTGGTTAATGTTCATTTAAAGTTGGTGTGCGCCAGTCAGCATTGTGCAGTTGTATCCGAGGTCAACGGTTTTCTTTGTTGAATTCTGCAGCACAAAGGATGGAACCAGGAGAATGGCAGCTTGCATGGAAGCTCCGTGTGGGGGTTGTGCGGTGGGATTGTAATGTGTGGAGAACGGGATAGGGAACATGGAGGAATGGAAGAGGGAGGACAGATGACAGATGGTGGAGTCAGGAATGTGGAGGAATGGGAACAGCCAGTCAAATGTAGGAAATGAGACACCCAAATGGCTGTGTCGATATCCACTCCATCTGACGAAGGAGCTGTGCTCCGAAAGCTTATGGTATTTGCTACCAAATAAACCTGTTGGACTTTAACCTGGTGTTGTGAGACTTCTTACTGTCAGTACTGTCCACACATGGGTCCATCTCAGAGTGCTAGCTAGCAGAGAGTTCTTACAGGGCTTTGCATCTACCCACAGTGTTTCAAATATCCTTGCTGAGGGTGATCTCAGACAATATTCTTTAGAATGCCTGGAAGGGAGGGCCAGCTAAGCCTGCAGGTTTAGGCATGCCCCACAGAGTGACGAGTATGGCATTGGACACTAGCATCAATATTCAATAAAGAATGAATGCAAAAAACACATCAATGTTTCTTCTGCAATAAAGGAAATGTCCTTAATCTCTTTGTAAGCAACAATGTGCACCATGAGATGTGTCAGTACATTTTAGCTCTCTGGCTAAGCTAGTCTCAACAATTAATGAAGATGTTCACATGAATAAAGCGAATATAACCTGAAATATTTATAAGTGAAAGCCCCTTCACCATCTACAAGGCACAAGTCAGTATTGTAATAGAATACTCTCCACTGGATGAGTACAGTTCCAAGACCACTCAAGAAGCTTGACTGTTCTAAGACAAAGCAGCCCGCTTGATTGGCATCGCATCCATCAACTTAAACATTCACTTCTTCCACCACTGCTTCACAGTGGCAGCAATGGATACCATCGACAAGATACACTGCAGCAACTCATCAAGGCTCCTTCAACAACACCTTCTAAATCCAAGACCTCGACCACCTCAAAGGACAAGGGGCAGCAGATGCATTGGAACACCACCACGTCCAAGTTCTCCTCCAAACCACACACCTTCCTAATTTGGAACTTTCTTCACTGTCACTGGGTCAAAATGCTGGAACAATTCCTAACAGCATTGTGGGTACGCTTACAGCACATGGACTACAGCAGTTCAAGAAGGCATCTCACCACCACTTTCTCATGAGCAATTCGAAACAGTGACACCCTCATACATAGAATCTCAGGATTGTTAACAGTACAGAAGAAGGCATTCAGCTCATCATGTTTGCACCAGCTCTCCAAGTGAACAATTCACCTATTGCCATTCTCCTGCCTTCTTCCCATAGCCCTGCATATTCTTCCTCTTCAAATAATAGTCCAATTCCCTTTTGAATACCTTGATTGAACCTGCCTCCACTACACTCTCAGGCAGTGATTTCCAGACCCTACCTACCCACTATGAAAAAAAAATTCCTTTTGCTTCTTTTGCCAATTGCTTCAAATCTGTGCCCTCTCATTTGCGATCCTTTCATGAATCGGAACCCCATTTCTCCCCATCTATACTAACCAGACCCCACATAAATCTCCTCTCAGTCTTTTTTTTAAGGGAAACAGTGCTAACCTTTCCCATCTATCTTCACTCCTGAAGTTTTCCACTGCTGGCACTATTCTCAGGAATCTTTTCCGCACCCTCCTTAACGTCTTCACATATTTCCCAAAAGGCAGTGTCCAGAACTAGTGCAATACTCCAGCTGTGACCAAAGTAGGGTCTTAAATAGTTCATCATAACCAGAGGAACCCAACTCATGGAGGTGCAGCATCTCATCTTCCAATTAAGCACATTACAACCCTTAGGATTCAACATGGAGTTCAATAACTTTAGACTCTCTTCCATCTTAAACCCTTTAAAAAAAAATCCCATCCATGTATTGCCGCAATGCCAAGACCTAACACATTCTCCCCCTCTTTAATTCTGAAGATGAGTTAAACGGACTTGAAATATTAACTCTGCTTTGTCCCCCCACAATGGATGCTGCCAGGCCTGAATTTTTGTTGCAACCTCTGTTCTCGATTTAACGTAACCTTCTTGCCTTTGTACTCCAATAAAACCTAGGATCTTATATGCTTTATTAACCACTCTCAGCCCGTCCTACCACCTGACCTGACTAATACATATATACACACCAAGGTCCCTCTGTTTCTGCACCTTCTTTAGAATTGTACTCTTTATTTTATCATTACCTTTCTGTGCTCTTCGTACCAAAATGAATCACTTCACACTTTCCTGCATTTAATTTATATACGTGTTCTGTATAGTGCCCTGTGTATGAACATAGAACAGTACAGTACAGCACAGAACAGGCCCTTCGGCCCACGATGTTGTGCCGAGCACTGATGTCAGGTATATGTGGTGTGCGCATCCTGTGTACCATGTCAGTTATATGTAATGTGCTGTGTTGTGTGTCAGGTATATATGATATGTGCTGTATCCTGTGCACCATATAAGGTATATGTGGTACATGGGACCCAGTGTACTGTGACAGGATTACAATGTACGAGTGCATCAATGGTAATTTGACGGTGAGGTGATACCCTTCACATTTGGCCTTGCTCATTCTCAGCCAAGTTTAGAAATCTCAGTGGAAAGGTACTCACTGAAGCGTGACTCCCTGGTGACAGGATCTTGTTGCATCGCTCACATTTCAGACAGAACTTGTGCCAGTCCCTTCCCAGCGAAGTCACTTTCTCAGCTGAAACAATAGCAGTCAGTCAGAAACTTAGCTCAATTATTCATCAATTGAGAACAGACACATTAGCAACAGAGACAGCAACCCCACTTCTTTAATAGTTACACACATGTGGCTCTTAAGCTGCGAAGAATGAGATGAGAAACTCAAAGGATGTTAACTCCTTAATTTTTAAACCCCCTCATTTTTTATCTTCTCTTTAAGCACTCTCACATCTCCCAAAATAAGGGCAGAAATTCTGTCCTCAAGGCAACTATTAGAGATGCCATCTACAAAAGACATACGTTTGTATAATGCCTTTCACAGCTTTAGGGCATCCCTAAATGTTTTACAACCAGTGAAGTATTATTGAAGTATAGTCACTATTGTAATGCAGGAAACTCAGCAAGGTCCCACAGACAGCAAAGTGGTCATGACCAGATCATCTACTTTGAGATGTTGATTGAGGGATAAATATTAACTAGGACACCAGGGGGAACTATGCTGTTCTTTTCCAAATACTGCCATGGGATCATTTCTGTCCACCTGAGGGCAGACAGGGCTTCAGTTTAGCCTCTCAGCTAAAGGACTTCATCTCCAACAATGCAGCCCATCTCCAGAACTGCACTGTAATGTGTACAAGCCCCTGGAGTGGGACATGAGCCCACAATCTACTGACCCAAGAGAGAAGAGTGCTACCAACTGAGCAAAGCTGACACTCTGAGGAAGGTTGTACAAGACATTGGTAAGGCCACACTTGGAATACTGTGTGCAATTCTGGTCACCCTATTATAGAAAGGATATTATTAAACTAGAAAGAGTGCAGAAAGGATTTACTAGGATGCAACCGGGACTTGATGGATTGAGTTATAAGGAGAGGCTGAATAGACTGGGACTTTTTTCTCTGGAGCGTAGGAGGCTGAGGGGTGACCTTATAGAAGTCTATAAAATAATGAGGGGCATAGACAAGGTAGATAGTCAATATCTTTTCCCAAAGGTAGGGGAGTATAAAACGAGAGGGCATAGGTTTAAGGTGAGAGGGGAGAGATACAAAAGGGTCCAGAGGGGTAGTTTTTTCACACACAGGGTGGTGAGTGTCTGGAACAAGCTGCCAGAGGTAGTAGTAGAGGCGGGTACAATTTTATCTTTTAAAAAGTATTTAGATAGTTACATGGGTACGATGGATATAGAGGGAAATGGACCAAATGCGGGCAATTGGGATTAGCTTAGGGGTTTAAAAACAAAAGGGCGGCATGGACAAGTTGGGCTGAAGGGCCTGTTTCCATGCTGCAAACTTCTATTTCTTGTCTTCTCCCCCAATGGGGTAATATCTAGCAACCCCAAATATCAAATCCAGAATCCTGGAGAGGGAGAAACAAACTCAGATTCTCACTATGATCCTGAACCACAATGAATATAGTCCATTTTAAAAACCCCAAACCACTGATTTCACATAACTGGTTCATTCAAGTTAGTACTAAATAGTTTTCTGCGTTATTAACATTTTTCAATACTGGATTACTCAAATGTTCTCGAATGAAGGACTTTGAATTGCCTAGGAATATAGTATTAAACATCTCCGAATTCCAAATACTTGAACAGGAATATAACTGATAATCCGCAATTCTACATGGACTTCTGGATATTAATACAGAGTGGAGGGAATTTTCTCCTGGCAACCAATCTACAGACTTCAATTCGATACCCATCAGACTTAGAATGTGACCAATGCTTTGGCATTGGGCCGAAGTTTAGCTCTTTCATTGCTTAGCTTTGCAGATGTAGAGGCTCTCAGAATATACCTTTTCCTTAAAAAAAAAAGTACATAAAAATCCCACAGAAACCTTTCAAAGAGCAGGGGCATTCTCCCTGGTTAATATTTCTCTCTCAGTCAACATGTAAATCTGGTCATTTTCACATTGCTGTTAATGGGAGTTCGTTGTGTGCTAATTGGTTGCCGTGTTTCCCACATTACAACAGTGATGGCACGTCAAAAGTACTTCACTGGCTGTGAAGAGCTTCGAGACATCTGGAGGTTGTGAAAAGTGCTGTGTAAATACAAGGCTTTTTTTCTGATGTTGCTGCATGTACTGGATTCCCACAATCTCTTTCCAGAGCAAAGTGGGCAGAGACGTTCTCTCATTATCCTGGACAACATTCCTAGTTCATTCAAGTCAGGATTAACATCACTTTCCAGCTTGCAGTATTCTTTTATAACCAGATTCGTCAACAACTAAGAGTGATTGTTATGAAGGGCTTGGAGTGTAAATACAACTGATTAGGCTGGTCCATTTAGAAAGATCCAAATCAGGCTGCCTGGTATCAGCAGATTAGTTCAAGTATTACTAACAAACGTTCCTCACTAAATCATCCCTTTTAAGAAATATTATAAGGCAGAAGAATTGTATAAACAATTGGCAATCATTGTTCACAGCCATAGTCCAGAGACTCAACAGCTCTATCACAGAGGAAGCACCTTTCATTACCAAGCTCCTGGTTAATTGATCCCAGTGGAATTGCAATCCCACCATTTCCGACAAAATCTGCTTACAACACTGCGGCAGACTTCCCACAGTGTGTGTGTGAACTTGCTTTGTGCTAGAAAGATGGATGAAATATTAAACTAAAGTTTCATCTGCTCTCTTGGATATATGTGAAGAATCCCACAGCACGGTTTTGAAGAGTTGGATAAGCATTCCCCAGTGTCCAGACCGATCCCTCAGCCAACATCATAAAAATATATTAGTCATTATCACATTGCTGCTTGTGTGAAATTTCTATGCATTAATTGGCTGTCATATTTCCGACATTACAACGTGCAAAAGTACTGCATTGGTAGTAAAGCACTTTGGAACATCCCAAAGTTGTGAAAGGCATTATACAAGTATGGTCATCACGATAAAGTTGCCTAATCCCAAACAGCCCTCTTGGCTCCTTCCCAATATCCTTAAGGAGGTCAGCCCTGGTAGACCCATTGTTTCAGCTGCTCCTGCCCCATTGAACAGATTTCTTCTGATCAACTATTTTTCTCCCCTAGTCGTCTCTTCCCAATAAAATCTGTGACTCTTCTGATCTCTTCTGTAACTTTAACAGTTTTCAGTGTTCGGACCTAACCATCTCCTCTTCACGATGGGTGTCCACTCCATCCCTCACCGGGACGGCATAAGAGCATTCCACTTCTTCCCCGAAAAGAGGCACAACTGGTCCCTATCCCCATCACCCTCCTCTGCTGCTCATGAACAATATCTCCTTCAACTTCATTTACTTCCTTCAAATAAAAGGTGTTGCTATGGGTAACCACATGGGAACTACTAAACCTGCCCTTTTAGAAGATATTGTCCATATTCCTTGTTCCAGTCCTACTCAGGTCCTCTCCCTCATCTCTTTTCCCCTTTGTAATGAGTGTACCAATGTCACTTCCTGCTCTCATCTGGAACTGAAAGATTTCCTCAACTTTACTTCCAATTTCTATCCTCTTCTCCCCGTCACATGGTCTACCTCCAACTCTTTCCCTCCTGGACTTTTGTCTCCATTTTAGGAGATTTTGAATACTATTGATAGCCTACGGACCCATTGATTCCCACAGCTACCTCAACTACACTTTCTCATGCCCCATATGGGCGGCACAGTAACTAGCACTGCTGCCTCACAGTGTCAGGGACTCGGGTTCAATTCTGGCATTGGGTGATTGGGTTTCCTCTGGGTGATCCAGTTTCCTCCCACTGCCCAAAGATGTGCAGGTTGGGTTGATTGGCTTTGCTAAATTGTCCCTTATTGTCCCAAGATGTATGGACTAGGGAGATTAACAGGTAAATATGTGGGGTTATAGAGATAAAGCTGGGTAAGATGCTATTTTGGGGAGTCGGTGCAGACTTGATGGGCCGAATGGCCTCCATTTGCACTGCAGGGATTCTATAATTTCTTATTAAGACTCTATTCCATTCTCCTACTTCCAACATCTCTGTTGCATTTGATTGAATGACATAACCTTCCATACTAATGGTTCTGATTTGTCTTTCTTTTCTGTCAACCAAGGATCTTTTCCTACAATAGTTGGTAGTGTCCTCGACTATGTCAGTTCCATTGCCCCACTTTGGCTCTCACTCCTCTCCTCCCTCACTGAGACACGGTAGGGTTTCCTTCGTCTTCACCTCCCACCCCTCAAGCTTCAATGGATCATCCTCCATTTCTGCACATCTTGAATGTGAGGCCAACACCCCTCTTCTTTCCTGACAGCATTCCAAAGAGACTATTCCCTCTGTAACACCATGCTCCACTCCTCAATCATCCTCAAAGTCCCATAACACCTTGCCATGCAAGAACAGAAGTTGCAACACTCCTCCCACCTCCTGCTCTTCTCCAGCGCCCCCATTCCATTCAAGTGCAAGTGATTTATTTGAATTTACTGCATTTGCTGCTCATGATGTGGCTTCCATTACACTGGGATGCCTTAACACAAATTGTTCTGTGAAACACCTTCTCAAGCATGATCCCGAGCTTTCAGTTGTCTGCCATTTTAATTCTCTGACCTTTGCCTCCTGCACTGTTCCAAAGAAACTAAAAAATGAGTTAAAGGAACAGCACTTAATTTTTTGATTAAACACTTTACAGCTTTCCATACTCCAACATGGAATTCAACAATTTTGGTTTTTAACCTTTGCCCACATTTTATTCAGGCAACAGTAATTATTCTGTTATTCCATTCACATTTCCTTGACCCATATTTTGTTTCACGATGGTGTGTGGCTTGGTGGGGAACCTGCAGCTGGTGATGGTGTTGCCATGCATCTGCTGCCCTTGTCCTTCTAGGTGTAAAGGTCACAGGTTTGGAAGGTGCTATTGAAAGAGGTTTGGTGAGTTGTGTGGCTTCTATATGGTACGCACTATGCCACTGTGCACTGGTAGTGGAGAGTGTGAATATTTAAAGTGATGGATGGGGCTGCCAATCAAGCAGGCTGCTCTCTCTTCATAGAATCCCTACAGTGCAGAGCCTACAACAATCCCACCCAGGCCCCATCTTCGTAACTCCACATATTTACCCTGCTAATCCCCCTGACACTAAGGGGCAATTTATCATGCCTAATCCACATAATCTACACATCTTTGAACTGTGGGAGGAAACTCATGCAGACACAAGGAGAATGTGGAAACTCCAGTCACCCGAGGCCTCAATTGAGTCTGGGTCCCTGGCATTGTGAGGCAGCGGTACTCACCACTGCCACCATGCTGCCCTGGATGCTGTCAAGCTATTTGAATGTTGTTGGAGCTGTTAGTTTATTATCCTGTCGACTGTTGTGGCAAATTTCCTAGAATATATGGACAGAATGATTGAACACTGGAAAATATAAGCTGATGAGAAAGAGCCAGCCTGGATTTGTAAATGGTAATTCATGTCTAAGTGAGCACAGTTGAATTTTTTTATGGGAGATACCTAATGTGGTAGATGACAGGACATTTACGGATGATATTATTATGGACTTCCAGAATGCACTGAATTGGCTTCAATTAAAGAAATATATTAGGGAGTAGAATGGGGATAATGGGTATCTACTCAAATTGGGATGTTGTAACTAGTGGTGTCCCTTAAGGATCTTTACTGGGAATTTTTGGATGAAATGATCAGAGTTTACTCATTGAGCTAAGTTAGGTAGTCCAGTAAATATTGTAGCTGGAAGCAGAACATTGCAAAGGGACATTGACAGAATAGACAAAACTGTGACTGATGGAGTTCAATACATGACAATAGGAGGTCATCCAATTTGGACCCAAGAAAAATAGATCAGAGCATTTTCTAAATGGGCTGAAAATAGGAATAAATAGAGAAGTTTAGAGGTCGGAGGGCAGAAATTACGAAAAGCTTTTGTACAGATGCAGAAAAATAAATTTAAAAGGGCTAATGGAATGTTAACCTTCAACTCAGGGGGGCTGGAATCCAAAGGGGTGGAAGTCTGATACAGCTATACCAAACTCTGGTTAAACCACGTCTGGAGTAAACTGCATTTATTCCCAGGCACGCATCTTAGAAAGGATATATTGACCTTGACAGATGGAACACAGATGATTCACCAGAATAACACAGGGGCTAAAAGGGTTCAATTATGAAAACAGATTGCATAGATGTGGTGAACCATAGTTGGTTACCACTATGAGTGCTGAGCCATGGATGGTCAGCACTATGGGGTTTGTAGATATGTTACTGTTGTCACTGTTGGTGTTAGGGTTGGGCTGTTCTACCTGTTGATATTGTTCTGTGGTACACTCCAGTTGGCTCCGCCTACCAGGGGAAGTATAAAGGTCACTGCACTGCCTGGAGACCCTTTAGTCTGGGATTGTATTGTATATAGTGTGCTCCATTCTTGTCAGTAATAAAAGCCTTTATTTCCCCGGGTCCTATCTAGCCTCCCGAGTGATTTAATCGCGCATCAATAGACTTGGCTTGAATGGTATCGAAGATTGAGGGGGTGATCTAATTGAGGTGCTTAAAGAGATTAAAAGGTTTGATAGGATAAAAGAGCTACTGCTTTCCTGAATGGGGGATATCACCTTAAAATTAGGGCTTGTCCACTCAGCCAGATGTCAGTTAGCACAAAGGGTGGTGGAAATCTGCAGTGCTTGTTGAGGTTCAGGATGATGTTGGGGATGGGGAGTGGGTCAACGGAGAAATTCAAAACTGTGATTGATAGATTTATGTTAGGGATATTAATGATTATGGGACCAAAGTAGGTAGATGGAGCTAAGATACAGAGCAGCAATGTCATATTTGAGTGGTTGACAGGCTCGAGGGTCTGAATGGTCTCCTCCGAATCCCACGTTCCTCTAAATGCAAATTCCTCTTTTAATTCTTTTAAACAGCAACGCACAGTGACAAGGTTAGGGGAAGCTCAGTTATCAACTGACCACACCTGCTATTCGCAGTCCAAGGTTTTTAAAAACCAACATCTATTTAAAAAATAAAACATTGTGCCAGGATGTAGTCACTCATCTCCTAAAATAGCAGCAGACAAAACGGTGGAGTGATGGAAAAGCAGATATTGGAAATAATGGGAGGAAATAACCAAAGGGAAATCCGGTGCAGCAGTGCTGCAGAGTCTATTTTTCCTCAATAGAACAAGAAGTGTGCACGACATTTGAACCATTAGGTAGCAGTCTGAAAGAGAGAAAACTCAGCCTAATCCAAGGACCGGCCTTGCAGAGCATGGTTGCTACGGGTGACCAGTGAGATGACTGGAAGTCTGAATCTGAAGAGCTCTTTGAACTGTTTGGGTTCGCGGGTCTTTCACAGGCCTCAATGATTCTGAAGCGATGTGGAGATTTAAGAAAAAAACCGTGCATCACCCAGTCCTTTCAACTTGAAGCCCATTTTAAATAAATGAATAACGTGGCCTTTTGTTCTACAACTGGCTTAAGGCAGCTGTTGCCGCCTCCTACACACATTTGAACACAGATGCAGGCAAAACTCCCTGTTCCTGTCTTTATTCTGCACAAACATTTGGGATAGCAAAACAGATGTGCATTCTCATAGCATCTTTCACAATCCTCAGGACATCCCAAAGTGCTTTAGAGCCAATCAATTGTATTTTTGAAGTGTAGTTACTGTTGGGGGAATGTGCCAGCCAAATTAAAAGGTTCCAAAAACAGCACCACGATAATCTGTTTTTTTCTGATGTTGATTGAGGGATAAATATTGGCCAGAACACCAGGGAGAACTCTCCTACTTTTGTACAAATTATGGCATGACATCTTTTATTTAACGTCTATTTTTTCTCCACTTGAGGAGGCAGACGGGGCCTTTCCATCTCATTTGAAAAACAGCACCTCTGACAGTACAGCACTCACTCAATACTGCACAGAAATGTCGCCCTAAATTGTAGGCGAAGGTCTCTGGCGGTTGTTCTGAACCCACAACGTCCTGATCCACTGAGCTGCACTATGGCAGAGCTTAGAAATTAAATTATTAGTGATAACCCGTGGGCTGCTGCTGGTGGGGAGGTAAATAGTCTAACATTGAATGCAGTAGGCAGAGACCCCAGTGGAGATGTTACAGAGGGCAATGGACTATTGAGGTGAGATCTAGGCTCCTGGAGTCAACAATGGATTTTCTTCAGGAGAGAAAATAGTGTCCATGAAGCAATGGCACAGGCTGGCTTATTTCGCCAAGAAACAAGAACTTGTTGACATATCTGGCAAAGCCAATGGGCCAATTGGCATGTCGAGATTTTGCTATGTAATGTTTGGAATTCAGACTTCAGCTGTACACTACTGGGTGCAAAACCTAGACATTGTCCAGGATCTGTCAACATCTCTCAGAGATAAAGGAACTCTAACAGGACATGAATTCCAAATGAGCAAAGTGCACAAACCTGTCACTTTAATTGTTAATGATGCTCACAGGCAGATAGGCCTCGAGGGGAAACAACATCAGCATTGAGTGCACGTGACATGGTAGAGGTCTTTAAAATTATGAAGGGATTGAAAGGGAGACTTATTTTCAACTTGTGGGGGTGTCCAAATTTTGGGGGCCAGAAATATCAGATGGTCACCAATAAATTCCATAGGGAATTCTGGAGAAATATCTTTATTCAGAGAGTGGCAGGAATGTGGGACTTGCTACCACAAGGAGTAGTTGAGGTGTATTGATGTATTTAAGGAGTAACTATCTAGTTGCACAAGTGAGAAAGGAATGGAAGGATAGAATTAGATGAAGTAGAATGGGAGGAGACTTCAGTGGAACATAAATACTGGCATGGACCAGACTGAACACACAGCAAGAATCCGGCACAATGAAATTCTATCAGCTTCTAATGCCACTTCCCTAGCACAGCAGGAGCCAGCACCTGGAGAATTCTTAGCTGCACGCATGCGCCGTGTTCCAGACCACAGCTGCATGCCCCACCCATCTTCCTGGACTATCCTCCCAGACACAGAGTCTGCTCTCAGCAGCAGTTGTCCATTCTCCTTACACAGGCTGCATTCTCACAGTCGGGAATTCCTTCCAAACACCAGGCAGTTCACCACCCCCAGTTTCTGGGCACAACTGGCGGCAACTTAATCCTCTCTGGCGCCGGGGTGCCCATTCTGATCTATGGCGTCTGCCAGTTACAGTGCCGGGGGAAGGACAGGAGAACCGGAACAAATCTAGGGCTTCAAGTGAATCAGGCATCAGGCAAGGCTTGCAAACTATCAGCAGCACTGTTAGATGTAGTGTCCTTTTACACCAGAATAGTTCAATTTAATGCACCAGGCATCTGGTGCGAGAGAATGCTGACTGTACAGATAACCAGAGACAGAACACACACTGTGAAACTCCAGCAGCAGCTTCTGTCTCCTGTTGCTAAAAGTTTTGTATTTTTGTCCATTCATTTTTTAAAATAAAAATGATACAAGTGTATATACAGATGGGAAAATAAACGCCACAAAGTGCAACACTGAACATCATAACCATTAACAATCCCCTTATTCATGTGGTGTAGTGGTTATGTTACTAGACTAATAAACCAAAGAGTGTGAGTTTAAATCCCACCATGGCAGTTGCAGAATCGGAATTTAATTTAATAGAAAAACTCTGAAAATAACACTGGTGTCACAAAACTAAGATTATTGTACATACCGAGGTTCTATAATTGTTGTGATAAAGCTGGTTTCTCCTGCACAGCACCAGATGTGGCTAGAAATGGCAGTGAACAGTCTCAATCCCTCTAATCCCCTGGAATCCGGTTCCAGGTGATAACTCTGAACCTCAGCAGAATTGTTCTATTCTTCCACTCAGAATCTTTGACCCCCCACCCCACCCCCATTCGCCTGTTACTGGAACAATCTATCCATGCTCACCCACAGTTAAGATCCCCAAGCTTCACTCATCTCTTTACTAACCATTTCCTCAGTGTCACTCCCATTCCCAACTCTGCAACAAATGCTGATTCCCACACTCTGCAGTCTCCCACCCACCCCATTCCTCAGTCTCCCAGTCTCAACCCCGCCCATACACCAATTGTTCCCTCTCTCCCCGGCCTGATCCTCAATCCCTGACACCCACTTCCCCAAGGGAAGTTGGGAGAGGAGTAAGGAGGCATGCTTTCCCATGGAAAAGCGACCCTGTAGATTTTGAAGCTTTCAACAACTCACTCTGCTGTCAGATTATCAGCCACATTTTTTAATCTTATCTTTACCAACTTGACAGCAGGATACATCCAAGAGTCTGAACATGAATTGGCAAAACAGCAGTTGATGTAGATCATACTTTCATCAGCTTCATGTTGACGTCTTGCAAGTCCTGTATTTTATTATTGACTCTGTCTTTCCTATCTGCTGGGGAGAAGCAGGTTCCTTGCACCATCTTGTTTCAATCTATTTGTAATCATATCTGCTCTTTTCCACAAAGTATTCTTTATTCAGCGATCTATCCTGATTTACAAACAGGAATCTGGCTCTGGTGCTTTCAGGTTTTATGTTTGTTTGATTCCCTGATCCCCAAATGCAGGGGCTGAATGAAGATATAGAAATTTCCATGTTCTTGGGTTGAATGTTACAAGTTAACGATGATAAAAGGAGAAAGTTTAACACTCAGCAGGATCTCCAATGGGCTCATTCTGCCCTGAATAGTGAGATTTTGCGATTCTGCAACAACCCGTTATCCCTTGGCCCTGCTCACCAATCTGCTAATCCTTTCATCACATACTGCCGTCTTAGGAGATCCACAAATCTCAACCGCTACAGGTTCCTTATAAAGTTAGGTCCTTGACGTTAGCGGTCCTGTCACTTTTTGGGAATTGTTTTCATCTTGGTTTGCTTTTTGCACTGTGTAAGCTTTGCTTCAACACAACATGCACCCAGTGTTCAAAAATATCTAATGGCTGCAGGGGGTGTCATTGAGGTAGATGCTTAGTCAACTCACTTGCCATCAACAAGAAAACCACAACATATTAGAGAAATGGAAAACCAGCTGCGAGAAAATCCGGGGAAAAATGCTACCGCCCAATGATGCTCCATGCTCTGGGATAAAGGATGGAATCTCCCAGGAGATAAATATTTCCCATTTACTCGATCAAAATCAGAATTATACGATACCCTGTACAGTTCTGGTACTGTTGCCTTATCCAATAGTGTTTTGGTACTGTCCCCATACCCAGCACAATTCTATGTCACTTGTAGTTATTTATTGACAATATCACAAGTAACCACCGCAATTAACCCAGAAAGTAGCGGCAGTGGCACAAAGATATTGTCACTGGACTAGTAATCCAGAGACCCAGGGTAACACTCTGGGGATCCATGTTTAAATCCCATTATGGCAGATGGTGAAATCTGAATTCAATAAAAATCTGGAAAGAAAAGTCTAATGATGACCATGAAGCTGTTGTCGCTTGTCATAAAAATTCACTTAGAAACATAGAAACAGTGGTGCGTCCCAGGGATCTGTTCTGGGACCCTTGCTGTTTGTCATTTTCATAAATGACCTGGATGAGGAAGCGGAGGGATGGGTTGGTAAGTTTGCCGATGACACGAAGGTTGGTGGGGTTGTGGATAGTCTGGAGGGATGTCAGAAGTTACAGAGGGACATAGATAGGATGCAAGACTGGGCGGACAAGTGGCAGATGGACTTCAACCCAGATAAATGCGTCGTGGTCCATTTTGGTAGGTCAAATGGGATGAAGGAGTACAACATAAAGGGAAAGATTCTTAGTACTGTAGAGGATCAGAAGGACCTTGGGGTCCGGGTCCATAGGACTCTAAAATCGGCCCCGCAGGTGGAGGAGGTGGTTAAGAAGGCGTATGGTGTGCTGGCCTTTATCAATCGAGGGATTGAGTTTAGGAGTCCGGGGATAATGATGCAGCTACATAAGACCCTTGTCAGACCCCACTTGGAGTACTGTGCTCAGTTCTGGTCGCCTCACTATAGGAAGAATGTGGTAAAGATTGAAAGGGTGCTGAGGAGATTTACAAGGATGTTGCCTGGATTGAGTGGCATGCCTTATGAGGATAGGTTGAGGGAGCTCGGTCTTTTCTTCTTGGAGAGACGAAGGATGAGAGGAGACCTAATAGAGGTGTATAAGATGTTGAGAGGCATAGATCGGGTGGACTCTCAGAGGCTTTTTCCCAGGGTGGAAATGTCTGCTACGAGAGGACACAGGTCTAAGGTGCTGGGGGGTAGGTACAGGGGAGATGTTAGGGGTAAGTTTTTCACACAGAGGGTGGTGGGCGAGTGGAATCGGCTGCTGTCAGTGGTGGTGGAGGCGAACTCAATAGGGTCTTTTAAGAGACTCTTGGATGAGTACATGGAGCTTAATAGGATGGAGGGTTATAGGTAGGCCTAAAAGGTAGGGATGTGTTCAGCGCAACTTGTGGGCCGAAGGGCCTGTTTGTGCTGTAGTTTTTCTATGTTTCTAAAAATTCACTTGGTTCACTAATTCCCTTTAGGGAAGGAAATCTCCCGTCCTTACCCGGTCTGGCCTACATGTGACTCCAGATCCACAGAAATGTGGTTGACTCTTAAATGCTCTCAGGGATGGGCAATAAATGTTGGCCCAGCCAGCGATGCCCACATCCCATGAACAAATAAAAGAAATGGAAGCAAACAAATACAGATATAAAATTTAACTGTCTCCAGAGATTTGCAGATAGTAATCTACTGCCATGATGCAGATGACTAGAAAAGAATTCTAGCAGAGCTTTGATGATTTATGGTTTCAATTTAACTCCTTCATTGGGTTATTTACTCCCAGTCTGCTTCGGCTGGCTGCCCGACTTCCTCTCCTGCTTTAAGTTCTACTTTGCTTTGGCAAGAGTCACGGATAAGACAAGTGTATATGAGAACCCTGTTATCCTGTATAATTATCAACGTTCACCTTTATGGGAAGTTTTTGAGAATAAATGAGAAAGTGGCAGGTGGAGAATGTAGAACAGCAAATGGACAAATTATACAAATGGATCAGATTCAAAAAGAAAAATATCAACGTCTCTTCCCTTGAATTCTAGCCTCTTGAACATCCCCAATTTTAGCCTTTGGCTGTTCTGGTCCTCGGTACTGGCTTTCCCCTCTCTATACCTCTCAACTCCTTTAAGACACTGCTCAAAGCCCATTTTTTTTTACCAAGACCTGTCCTAACATCTCCTTATGTGTCCTTAGTGTCAAACTGTGTCTGATAAATGCTCCTGTGAAGCATCCTGGGATATTTCACTACATTAAAGATGTTGTTGAGGCTCTAATTATTTAAATGGTGGTGAAGATGGTGGAGGACAGGGGCAGCTTAGAAATCCCAGGGACACCGAGGTCCTCCTGGCATTAACGCTGAGACCGCCATCGATTTTTAAAATTCCATTTCTCACTGGTTAGCTGGCCAGATCGACAAAGTGGCCGGTGGGAAAACCAGTAACAGGAGGCTGCAGCCTGGGAGCCTTGGGACCAGCTGATCACAGAAGGATTACTATTAACCTACTGAGTCTGTCAAAGGGCAACACCCAGATTGTTAACCCCATTACTCTATTTCCCAGACGCCGCTCGCCCTGCTGTATATTGGGACAGACGGGGCAATCTGTGAAGTGTCTCTGTTTTACTGGCATTTAGAAACGTCCAACACCCTAGCAACGGGACATTAAAAGGTCATCCGTGTTCCGGCACAATACTGTCTTGTTTATTCTTTCCCTATTGGAAATTGAGATGGAGGCAGAGATTCCCACTGGAAAAATGAAAAGCATGCCAGCTCCAGTCACAAGGCGACCATATGACAGGTGTGATAAAGGCACCCTTGTACTCTTCCCTGTCACTCTGTCTATAGTTTGTTCCTCACAGGACCCCCACTCTCTTCCCATCAACTTCCATTCCCTTTAGCTAACCCCATTTCATCAAAAGCTTTTAATATTTTACTCTGTGGAAAACATTGGCAGAATGACTCCTAAAATAAACTATTCCTCACAATGAATAACAGACTGCCAAACCCAAACACTTGCACTCACCTTCCACCGCTACGTGACTCTGCTTTGAACCAGCGATTTTGTTTAACTATAGGGCATTCATTGAAAAATATTTGGACAGGAGTCAATCTGGTTATAGCTCAGCTGCTGTATTATGAAAATGCTCGCAGCCCACTCACTGCTAATAGTGATATCATAAACATAACATTCCCAAGGGCTCTGTGATTTTTACTCCCAGCCATAAAATAATCCTTCATTGTTGCCTCCTGAAAATTGAGCTATTATTAAGTTGGTATTCTGTTGCCATGACAACTCAGAATAGCCCATCAGCTCCATCCCAACTCTATTTAGCATTCCTCTGAGATTGGTATCATCTATCTAGTTATAAGTATACCAGATGACAGGATGAACTAAAACTCCAGAGGTTCCAATGGTATTCACGATCCACTCAACCTTTCATAATCTGTTTCCTACATTACAATAGTGACTGTACTTCAAAAACACTTCATTGTTGGTAGAGCCTTTGGGACCTACCTGGTGAGGGCATCAAAGACTCGGTATAAATGCAAGTTGGTCAGTAACCATCAGGGCCTACGGCCTCCATCCCACCATGCTCTGAAAGGGGGTGAAACTGAGCATGGTGCTTGGCTTAGCGGTTTGGTTTATTATACAGATATAGGCCCATAACTTCCAGGCTCTGGAGCACTAACTGGGAGATACCCAAAGATGTGCTAGGGAACCACACCTCGAGGTCCCCAAGTAAGGATTGCATGGGAATTGCCTGGAAAGTTCAAACTTCCTTGGGGCAATTGTTCTGCAATGGGAACCATCCCAAAGTACGATATAAATCACAAAATTCAGGTAGTTCCAACTGTCTTACAATAGTTTAATTCATGTTTAGTTTATTTATTAGTGTCATAAGTAGGCTAACATTAACACTGCAATGAAGTTACTGTGAAAATCCCCTGGTCGCCACACTCCTGCGCCTGTTCGGGTACACTAAGGGAGAATTTAGCATGGCCAATGCATCTAACCAGCACATCGTTCGGACTATGGGAGGAAACCGGGGCACTCAGAGGAAACCCACACAGACACGGGGAGAATGTGCAAACTTCACACAAACTAACCCAAGCTGGGAATCAAACCAGGCTCCCTGGCGCTGTGAGGCAGCAGTGCTAACCACTGTACCACAGTGAAGCAGTGAGTAACTAAAACAACTTCTAACTCCTGGGTAATTACACTACTGACCCCTCAACCCTGCCGCGGGACTTCCATCACCATCCCCCCCACCCCCACAGGATCCTTCCAGCCCTCAGGAATTGACCCTCACCACTCCCCCCAACCATCCCCAGCCCTCCACAGGACCCACAACCTAGGCGCTCCCCCACCCCTAACCCACGCCCATGGGCTACCCCCCCCCACCACTTCCAAACAGCCCCCAGGACTCCCTACCCCCACACTGACCATTTAACCCTCCCCACCCTCTCCCTTACTTTACAAACATACCTTCTCCCTGGCTTCTGAAAGTGGCCGGACTACTTTACAACAGCTAGTGCTGTTTAAAAAAAAAGGGGACGCAACCTCCGTACCTCAGCCTCCGCTGCCCTTACACAAGGCCTCAGGAACCCGCTGTATTACACAGTTCTCACCCAGCCTAAGATGGAAGATCAGGCGAGAAAAGAGCAATTGGATTTTGAGTTAAGACACTAGGAGTGCAATCGCAATCCGACTGATTGCCATTCTGTAGAAATTCATTGTTACATTGAAAAATGAGGGCACGAGTTTTAAATTGTTGCATGGCACCGCCGTGTTTCCAGCACAGTTCGACATCTACACTTGAGAGTTCAGTAAAATGCTAAGATGAAATCTACAGCTTTTTCCTCATTCACTACAATCTATTGTTCATACTTGCCTATCCATTTCTTTCTATCTAGCAAGATAAAGAAAGTAAGAGTTATTATTGCACAGAAAGAGGCCATTTCATAGAATCACTACAGTGCAGAAGGACGCCTTTAGTCCATCGAATCTGCACCGACTCTGACAGAGTGCCTTATCCAGGCTCTCCCCCACCCTATCCTGTAACCCCATACACCTACCATGGCTAATCCATCTAACCTACACACCTTGGGACACTAAGGGCAATTTAAAATGGCCAGTCCACCTTTTGTCAACCAAGCTGGCTCTCGACAGAGAAATCCAGCAATTCTCATTTCCCTGCTCTATCCCCTTAACTCTGCGAGTTGCCTAAACACTTGTTTTTATATAGCTACTTTCCTGATCTCAGGACATCCCACAGTGATTTACAGCCAATGTAGTACTTCTGAAGGTGAAGTCAAATGCTGTAACGTAGGGAACCCGGCAGCCAATTTTCACACATCAAGATCCCACAAATAGCAAAGGAAAATTAACCAGGTAATCTCCGAGTGATATTAGTTGAGGGATAAGTGTTGGCCAGGATATTAGGGATAACTCATTGTTCTATCAATAGTGCCATGTGATCTTTTGCATCTTCCCGAGAGGGCAGACGACAGTATCATCAGAAAAACAGCATGCATGACAGTGCAACACTCCCTCAGTACTGTACTGAAGTGACAGCCTGGATTTTGTGTTCCAGTCTCTGGAATGGGGCTTGAACTCATAACTGACTCACAGGTGGAGTGTGACCACTAAGATAAGAAGGTTGATAAGATGTTTTTTAAAATGAGTTGTTGAAAGGGTTTACATTGATGTATCTATAGTACAGTAGTTATGGGCAGCAGTTTAATGGCACATCCACAACTTCCTTCATTAAGGTGCCGCTACCCTAAGGCAGCCTCCAAAGTCCTGCTTTATCCATTTTTACTTCCTGTGATTTACTACTGTACCAAATTACTCTGATTTGATTTTATAGCCTAGTGACAAGGCTGGATTACTTTATAGAAAGTGCTGAAATTCTATCACAGCGAGGCTTCAAGCAGTAGCTGCAGTGTTTAAAAGTTACTCTTGCTGTGATAATGCCACAAATTGTAAATTTTTTGACAATCATTATTACAGATTTCTAAAAAGTTGAAAGAATTTCTTTCCACCCCTCAGTCTGATGTTAATTGATGTAGCATTTCATTGCACCAGACAAAATGACTCCAGCTGTGTATGGATGGTAAGGCTGCACCTTCCCACTGACTCCAGTGACAAGTGTAAGCAATGTTCAGGAAGGTAAAAATCTCTGGTTACACTGTTAAATTAATGGGTTTCAAACTATTCCCTGTGGGCACACTCCCTGTAAATATTCAAAAACTCCAAAAACCCCTAGAAAACACTCCCACACTCCCAGAGCATCCCAGTAAATTTATATATAGTCCCCAGGATGCCCCATATGTGTTCAAACACTGCCAGGGAGCATCCTGACATACCCCTGGAGAAAGCCTGCAAATGCTGGCTACTCCTCAAATACTCTCCTATTCCAAAATGCTCTCCAACTTGACTCACTCCTCATGTTGCCTTCCCGTTAACAAAAAGCCTTTGTGTCTGCTCACACATTTTGAAAGTGTACACTAACCCAAAGGAAAATGGTGCAGTGAACATTATTGCTCTTAGAAGGAAACAGATATAATGGATTAGTAACCTAACAAATCCAGAGGTCAGAGGGGATGGACTGCCCATCTCTCAATGTGACTTTACACTCAAGTCACTGGAGTAGGGCTTGATCCCCCAACCTTCTGCCTCAGGTGGTGACAGTGCTATTAAGTGAACCAGGGCTTGTACCTTGAAAAAAAAACAAATTTATCACCTGCCTTGGTCTTAGTAGTCAACTGTCCAAACTCCCATGCACCCAATTGCTATGGCTGAGCTCACTAGGCAGAGACTGAGCAAACTTCTACAATGTGGGTAAGGAGCCTGCCCACAGAACCAGCTTCCTAGCAACATAGGAATTACTGGATGACATTGTTGGTTAAGCATTGCAATCAATCTCTTAATCAATGAGTCTACAACAGACCCAGACAGGAGATGAGGAAGACCTCAGTGGTGGAACCATAGGTCCAAAAGTCACTTGTTCCTCCCAAAAGGCCGCACTCACCACATTATGTTTCAAATGACTCAGATACCGAATCTCAAAATACCAAACGAAAACTGAGCCACAAAATTTATTGCAGATTTGAACAATGAAATAATGTAGTGTGGGTTGGCAAGAGGCAGAGTATTTCTGACGATTTGAAATGTCTACATTCTCAAGTCGCCCCATTGCTTCCTCCACAGGCTGCACGAGTCAATTTTTCTGCCCTTACTACTTATCCTCTTACATTTGCTGCATCTCTGCTGGATTTTGAACTCACTCCATGGTTCCCCAAGAGCATCGTGATTTAGAGCCAAATTGGACTTTGTAAAAATCAAGAACGCTCAGCAAATTGGACACTGCGACACTGCAAAATTTCCGATCTTGCTAATTTATCCCATCCGAGCAGAGATCAGAATCAATATTGAGGAATGTGTTCGTTCCTGTTTGTTTGTTGTTGCTGAGTTTACAAAATGTAAAAAAAAGTGAAGAGCAGGCATCAGGGGCAGCCAAGTTCTGACAATAAACTGAGGACTGTTTCTAAATAGAGCAACAGAGTCAGGAGCTACACAGTTTGGGAACAATAGGCACGACAGAATGTGAGAAGAAAATGTAACAAAGAAACATGTCACAAGCAGAGTGAGTTACACAGAGTGTATGTTATACACAAGACTTTTTATTTATCATACACAGATATATTTTGTACATTGCATTGACAGCCTCCCATATAGTGAGATAATGGTTTTTGCTTTGATGGACAACTCGGTGTTAAGCACTGCCTGGTGTGGCTCAGGAACTCTACTCTAGCCTGGCAGTCTCATCACATTTGCTGCAGAGGAAGACAGTGGGCAGAGGTGGTGCAGAAATTTCTGGCCTCCTGTTTTCTCTGGACCCTCCTGGCCAGCTGATCGTTCTGTTTCAGCTCACCTCTTCCAAAGCCCCTTCAGACTGGCGGGTGGCAACTACTCCCAGTTGTCATGTCAATGTCTGCCATTTTCATATTTCACTTGCGGCGGGGGGGGGGGGGGGGGGGGGGTCTGTGTACTGAAGGTATTAATGCCAGGAAGTAGTAACCCAGTGGCCCGTTCTCCATACAGAAGCTGTGTATATGCCATCATCCATCCAATGGACATGGCTGAGCCAATGCAGATGTTATTGTTTTAGCAATGTGTGTATGCTGATGTAATCAGTACACTCCAGACCCGCAGATTTGGTGACTTTGTTCCACCAAGAAATGCCGAGGATAGATCTGAGGCAGCAAAGGTGGAAATTGTTCAGCCTTTTCTCTTATCTGGCATATGTTGTCCAGTTCTCTCTGTGGTACAGAAGTGCACCAAGGACATTGGTCTGGTAGATTCAGTTTGGTGTTCTGAGTCAGGTTGTTTCACTCTCACTTACTCAGCTTGGATATAACAGCTGCAGTTTTTGCGATACGAGTGTTGATTTCAGCATCAAGTGACAAATTACAAGCAATTTTGGAGCCTGGGGTATGTGAAGCTATCAACAATCTCCAAATCACATTGTCAATGCTAATTGACAGTGGTATTTTATATGTTCAAATAATGCACACAATCAGATTCATGTGCACATAGAGTAAAAAGTATATTCATAACGAGAAAATCTGCCTGTAGATGGATGACAGCTGCTGTTAAGGCATAGATGAAACAATATTGTTGATGCAAACTCTGGGGTTAGCACCAAACATCAGTGCTGATGGAGCTGGGAGGAAGTTCTGCAGAGTGTACAAAATTGCACATATTCATTTGTGTGTCACAATGCAAGTAACTGCTGTAAATCATTTGGTCCTTCCCACACTACTCAATCTACTTGATTCCCAACAGTAGCAATGGCAATGTCAGAATGGCTGGAATCTCCAATAAAGCCCCAGAGACAGTATTGTTGGGGTAAAGAGAGGGACAATGCTCCTGGGGAGAGTGGAAGGAGGACAGCACAGACAGACCGTGTTCAGTATTTCCTGCAAGATTTTCTTTTCAAATATTTACCCAATACCCTTGGGCAGTGCATTACAGATCACAACTCCTTGTGCAAAATAAATTCTTCCTGCTTTGTCAATTATATGCAAGTAATAGTAATTCAACTCAATAGTCCTGGGTTGTAGATCAAACCAAATATCTGCGATCAATACAACTTCCCTTTCCCATATATTCCTAAAACCTTGTGCGCACCAATCACCTATCTGAGAACATAGCAAGAAATAACGTTGTAAACTTAAATCAGAAACTGTAGTTATTTTTCAATTTTGTGAAAAAATAATATCCGAGACAGATTAAACACACCAATTCCCTGCCCAGAAATATGTTTAGGTATATGGGTAACAGAAGTGTGTGTGTGTGGGGGGGGAAGAGAGCAGGAGTGTGTGTGTGTGCGTGTGTGGGGGGGGGGGGGGGGGTACAGGAGGGTGTGCCACAAAGAATCTCAGATACAACAGGGACTGAAATTCTTTTTTTAGCCAAGGGGAAGTTAGCATTTTGTTTTGCACCCAATTGTGATCTGACACACATTGTCTGAAAGGGGAGTAGAAACAGATTCAAAAATCAATTCTAAACAGAACTGGGGAAATAGGTGAAAATGTAAAAAAATAATAGTTACAGGGCAATGGCTAAAGAGGAAGGGAGGTGGATAGCTCTTTCAAAGAACCGACACGTACAATGGGCCGAAAGACTTTCTTCTGTGTCACACGATTCGAAGCAATTACCATCATAATTATGAAAAATCCGTTCATAACAGTAGGAAATCACATGTTTGCGCATCAAAATTTCAATTAATTACAGAGGGAAATGGGGATAACTCTCGCATTATTTTAATTGATTTTCCATCAAATCTCATAATCATATTAGGAACGGGGGGGGGGGGGGGGGTAACCCGAAAGTCTGTTCTGAGGCTGCATCAACAATATTATTTCATCTATGCCTTAACAGCCGCTGTCATTGCGAATTGCTGCGACTGATAATGTTGACTGCTGATATCCCTCAGTAAATATAAACCTTCTGATTCAAGCTGGCAAACAATTACAACCTCGCCCTGCTCCCAGCCACTGATGGTGCTGATCATTCCCCGGCGTTGTGGAAGATCATTCCCCACGGCAGCTTCTACTGTCGGCAATCCCTAGACCCAGAAATTTAATAAATGGCCTTCCTCCTCCCCCCCCCATCCAGGTGAAAATAACCAGGTGTCTGTTTCAGCTGCTCTCACACATCCCCATTCATGAAATAAGTTCCAAACCTCAATTGCAAAGGCGATTGTATAAATGTACGTGAAATATCACTTGCAGATATCAACGATAATAAATCCTCAGCACACACACAGGTCAACAGCAGCAGAAACACTTGCAGGTTTAGATTTTTCTAACCATCTCTTTCAACTAAAGGCGTGTATTATAGCCTGTCGCATTTTAATATCGAACCCAGCCTGTTTCCCAGCGCCTCGCTCACTGACTATCCTTCCATCTGAATAATGCCGTCACTATTAAGAATTCTTTATAAAACGATCTTTTGATAAATGTTTCTCTCACTAAAACTGCATTAAACAAAGAAAATATGAGTGCAACTGGGAGCCTATCACCAAGAGCCCACATCACCATAATAACCCTCTATCCTCCTTAATAAAGGGTCCTTGCAATTGGCAAATGAATGAATCTTTCTTACCGAAGTAGACGGTTTTGTCGCATTTCGGACATTTGGATGCCATGCTCAGTGATTCTGGTTCCGCTTTGCTGCTTTCCCTCCTCCTGTCTCACTGAATGATCCGTTCTCTGCTTCCAGCGACATCCACATCCACATCGCCCAGACTCCCACCTCCTCCCCCTCCTCAGTGGCTGCCTCCATCCTCCCTCTGCTTGGCTGCTCACTCCTGTCCATCACCACCAGATCCCCGCCTAGCGCCTCCCACTTATATCCAGAGGGAATGGTCCATTTGGGAGGTGCTGGATTTAAGCAGTAGATATCACTAGTGGAGATGTTAACTCATCCTCGTAGCTCGCTCATGGCATTTTGGGCACCGCCATTTGATGCTCCCGTGTTCCCCACCTAATGGCTGAATGCCTGGGGCAAAAGGATGGTGACAGGCTGTGGCTGTGTAAGACGGAATGATCTTGCATCTCAGGCACAGAATGTACAAAGAGGTAGAAATAAATTGCATTACTCTAGTGCCTGTCACATTCTCTAGACATCCCAAATGACTTCAACAGCCAACGGAGCGATATTGGAGTGAGTCACTGTTTTAATGTTGAAAATAGAGCAGCCATCTCACAATCACAACGGCATGGTGACAAAGTGGTTAGCACTGCTGCCTCACAGCGCCAGGGAACCAGCTTCAGTTCCAACCTTGGGCCACTGTGTGTGGAGTTTGCACATTCTCCCTGTGACTGTGTGGGTTTCCTCCGGGTGCTCCGGTTTCCTCCCACAGTCCAAAGCTGTGTGGGTTAGTTTGATTGGTCATGCTAAAGTGCTCCTTAGTGACAGGGAGATTAGCAGGGTTAATACATGGGGTTACGAGGATGGGATTGTTGTCCATGCAGTCTTGATGGGCCAAATGACCTCCTTCTGCACTGTAGGGATTCTATAGATTCTATCAGCAAGGTGGTAATGACTTTATTGACCTGATGTGGACCGGGGGATAAATATCAGTCAGAACACTCCTGCTGGTTTTTGAATAATGGTATGACAATATTTATTTATTTTATCTTTTGTATTGTCACAAATAGGCTTACATTAACACTGCAATGAAATTATTGTGAAAATCCCCTAGTCGCCACACTCCGGTGCCTGTTCAGGTACATGGAGGGAGAATTTAGCATGGCCAATGTGCCTAACCAGCATGTCTTTGGGACTGTGAGGGCTAACCGGAGCACCTGGAAGAATTCCACGCAGACAGGGGAGAACATGCAAATTCCGCACAGAGTGACACAAGGTCGGAATTGAACAAGGGTCTCTGGCGCTGAGGCAGCAGTGCCAATCACAGTGCCACCAATCTTAGTTAATAAGATAAATTTGAAATAAAAATCAGTCTCAGTAATGGTCACCAGACTGTCTTAAAAGCCAATCTGATTCATTAATGTCCTTCAGGGAAGAAACTCTGCTGTCCTTAGGTTGTCTGGACTATCCACGATGTGGAGATGCCGGCATTGGACTGGGGTAAACACAGCAAGAAGTCTCACAACACCAGGTTAAAGTCCAACAGGTTTATTTGGTAGCAAAAGCCACTAGCTTTCGGAGTGCTGCCCCTTCATCAGGCGAGTGGGAGTTCTGTTCACAAACAGGGCATATAAAGGCACAAACTCAATTTACAAAATAATGGTTGGAATGCGAGTCTTTACAGGTAATCAAGTCTTAAAGACACAGACAATGTGAGTGGAGAAAGGGTTAAGCACAGGTTAAAGAGATGTGTATTGTCTCCAGCCAGGACAGTTAGTGAGATTTTGCAAGCCCAGGCAAGTCGTGGGGGTTACAGATAGTGTGACATGAACGCAAGATCCCAGTCATCTTTCAGCGTCTGGAGGTGTCTGTTGCGATCCTCCTCATTGTGCTCAGATGCCCTCATAAAAGATGCCTTCATAAGAACAGGATATGGCGCTCGACTCATCGATCGACAGTTCCGACGTGCCACTGTGAAAAACGGCACCGACCTCCTCAGAAGACAAACACGGGACACGGCGGACAGAGTACCCTTCGTCGTCCAGTACTTCCCCTGAGCAGAGAAGCAATGACATCTTCTCCGGAGCCTTCAACATGTCATTGATGAAGACGAACATCTCGCCAAGGCCATCCTCACACCCCCACTTCTTGCCTTCAAACAACTGCACAACCTCAAACAGACCATTGTCCGCAGCAAACTACCCAGCCTTCAGGAGAACAGTGACCACGACACCACACAACCCTGCCACAGCAACCTCTGCAAGACGTGCCGGATCATCGACACGGATGCCATCATCTCATTTGAGAACACCATCCACCAGGTACACAGTACATACACTTGCAACTCGGCCAACGTTGTCTATCTGATACGCTGCAGGAAAGGATGTCCCGAGGCATGGTACATTGGGGAGACCACAGAGATGCTACGACAACGGATGAATGAACACCGCTCGACAATCACCAGGCAAGAGTGTTCTCTTCCTGTTGGGGAACGGGCATTCAGCCTCTGATCTTCGAGTAAGCGTTCTCCAAGGCGGCCTTCACGACACACGACAGCGCAGAGTCACTGAGCAGAGACTGATAGCCAAGTTCCGCACACATGAGGACGGCCTCAACCGGGATCTTGGGTTCATGTCACACTATCTGTAACCCCCACAACTTGACTGGGCTTGCAAAATCTCACTAACTGTCCTGGCTGGAGACAATACACATCCCTTGTCCTGGCTGGAGACAATATACATCTCTTTAACCTGTAAAGACTCGCATTCCAACCATTATTTTGTAAATTGAGTTTGTGCCTTTATATGCCCTGTTTGTGAACAGAACTCCCACTCACCTGATGAAGGGGCAGCGTCCGAAAGCTAGCAAATAAACCTGTTGGACATTAACCTGGTGTTGTGAGACTTCTTACTGGACTATCCACAACAAAGATGTGTGGGTTAGGTTGATTGGCCAGGTTAAAAATTGCCCCTTAGAGTCCTGAGGTTAGCGGGATTAGCGGGTAAATGTGTGGGGGTAGGGCCTGGGTGGGATTATGGTTGGTGCAGACTCGATGGGCCGAATGGCCTCCTTCTGCACTGTAGGGTTTCTATGATTTCTAATCTGATCAACCCTTAACTGTCCTCTGAATTCACCCAGCAAGCCATTCAGCTTGATCAAACTGCCATGAAAAGTCTAATAAGAATAAAACTGGATGGACCACCAGACAGTGATCAAGGAACCAGCCACAACAAAGCCATACCTTGTCCAGTTGACTCTGCAGAATTCCCCTCAGTAACAACTGTGTATCTTGTGACAAAATTGGGAGAGTTGTCTTTCAGACTGGTCAATTAACGATAGCATAAACTTCACTTCAGAGTACTGTTAGGTAGAGTACTTAAGAGGTAGTAGTAGGGGCAGGTACAATTTTGTCTTTTGAAAAGCATTTAGAGAGTTACATGGGTAAGATGGGTATAGAAGGATATGGGTCAAACGTGGGCAACTGGAACTAGCTTAGTGGTTAAAAAAAGGGCAGCGTGGACAAGTTGGGCCGAAGGGCCTGTTTCCATGTTGTAAACTTCCATGACTCTATGACTCAAGGAGATAGGTAAGTGAGGGAATTCACTTACCAAGGATTTGTCTGAGAGAGGGAAGAGGCAGCAAGACCTGAAGTCTGGAGGCATTTACTAAGTTAAGTAGGTAGGTGAGTTTTAAGGTTTCTTTTTCCTCTGGGAGTTTAACCCGGTCCTGGGGATTTATTAATTTTGTATTTCATTTATATCTAAACTAGTTAAACTACTTGATTTAACTGCAAATTGAGTGTATTTCTAAACTTCAAAACCTAATCGGTTAAAATAGAGATGGCAGGTGATGTGTCGTAGATGCAGCATGAGAGAACTGGTGGACAGCAAGTGTGATCCACAGCAGTGACGTCTGCAGTAAAAATCCACAGCTCGAGGAACTTCAGTTCAGAGTTGCTGAGCTGAAGGCTGAGTTCAGGGAGGGGGAAGGTTACCTGGACATTCTGTTCCGGGAGGCAGTCACAACTCTTTGGTAGGAATTTTAAATTTGGTTCATCATCACGGACAGGAGGATGTGACTATGAGTGAGGCAGGTATGAGTTCCAGAAAGTGACACTGGACAAGTCGCAGCCTTTGCAATTGTCCAGCAGCTAGAAGATTCTCTCAGCCTGTGAGAATGACAGAGGGGCTGTAGGGTAGATGAGCAAACTGACCACAGCACCGTGGTGTGGGGAGCCATTCAGTGGGGGGAGTGAAAAGGAATATTGTACTATTAGAGGCATTACAGTTAGGATGATAAGAACTGTTCTGTGCAGCCAAGAGCCAAAGGATGTGTTGCCTCCGCAGTGCCAAAGTTAGGGGTTGAAGAGGAAGGATCCAGTTGTCATGGTCCATGTGCGTATCAATGACATAGGCTGGACTAGGAAAGAAGTTCTGCTGATGGAGTATAGTAACTAGGGGCTAAATTAAAATACAAAACCACAAAGGTTGATTACTATACTGTGGATTAGTACCTGAGCCATGAGAAAATTAGCACGGAGCAATTAAATGAGAGAGCTGAACGCATGGCTCAAAGATTGGTGTTGGAGAAATGAGATTTGATTCATGGAACACTGGCTTCAGTACTGGGGAAAGTGGGAGCTGTATCGCTGGGACTTCACCTCAACTCCCCTGGGACCACTGCCCCGGAGAATTGTATAACTGGAGATGTGGTGAGGTTTTTAAACTAAATAGTGTGGGGTGGGGTTAACATGAGAGGAGATTTAGAAAGTTAACTAGAAAGGACAAAGTAATATTGTAGGGTAGTGATATGACAAAGGACAGAACGTAGAAATGTAATAGTACACCAGCAAATAGGGTCAGCACAGGGGAAAAATGTTAAAATTACAGAATGAAAGGCTCTTTATCTGAATGCACACAGTATTTGTAATAAGATGGATAAATTGGTAGTATATTTTGAAGTAAGTGATATGACATGATAGCCATTACAGCCACAGTGGGGTCGGTGAAATCTAACCAAAAAATGGCAGGGTGATGTTTCTGGCGAGAAAACTGACATATTTCTCTCCACACACTGTCAAAAAAAAAAATCAAGGGGCGTGATTCATGCTGTCAAATAGGGGGCGGGGCCTAAACAAACCAGAAAAATCTGGCTGCACAGAGATTGGGGTGCCATCTTTAAAGGGCGCCCTGATCAGAGAAGCAATAAACCTCTCTCCATCCCATTTCATAGGCTCCCCTCCCCATCTCTGATCGGAGCCAGCATCCATTCTGAGGTTATTTTAGACCTGGCTGTGTGTAATTAGACACAATTAATTAATAATTTCATAGTAAAGGATCCTCTAGGCAAGGGTGACAATAACATGGTAGAATTTCACATTCAGTGTGAGAATGAGAAATTTTGATCTGAAACTAGTGTCTTGAAGTTAATTAAAGGCAATTGCAAAAGTATGAAGACAGAATTGACTATTGGGGACTGTAAGATGGTAGAGAAGTAGTGGCAAATGTTTAAGGAGACGTTTCCTCACTCTCAACAAAAATATATTCCATTGAGAAAGAAAGATCACTATGAGAAAGATGTTCCATCCACGGTTAACTAATGAAGTTAAGGATGGTATCAACTTGAAAGAAAAGGCATACAATTTGCGAAGATTAGTGATAGGATGAAAAAGATTTGGAAAATTTTCAAAACCAGCAAGGGATGACTAAAAAAAGAGGGAGAAATTAGAATACAAGTGTAAACTAGCAAGACATATAAACACGAACAGGAAAAGATTCTACACGTATATAAAGAGGAAAATAACAGGTCAAGTGTCTGGTCTCTTAAGGGATGAGACTGGGAATTAATAATGGAAAATAAGGAAACGGAAGAGGCTTTGGCCGGGTATTTTGTATCTGTCTTCACGATAGAAGAAACAAATAGCATCCCAGTTACAAAAGGGCAAAAATCAAGAGGGGGGGGCGGGGGCGGGGGGGGCGGGGGGGGGGGGGGGGGGGGTTGGGGGGGAGTGGTAAGAACCAAAAAAATACTGGTAGGAAAAATAACGAGATTACAGTTCCTGGATCTGATGGTCTGCATCCTAGGGTATTAAAAGATACCATAGGGTATTAAAGGCTGCAGAGATGGTTGGTATATTGATTGTAATCTTCTAAAATTCCTTAGATTCTAGAAAGATCACAACAGATTGGAAAACCGCAAATATACTCCTTTTATTCAAGAAAGGAGGCAGGTATAAAACAGCAAACTGCAGGAGAGTCAACCTAACATCTGTCATTGGGAAAATGCTGGAATCCATAATTAAGGAAGAAATAGAAGATTTAGAAAATCATAATAAAACAATGTTAACACTGCTGGATTGTATGGAAGGGAAATTGCATTTGATAGATTTATTAAGAGTTCTTTGAGGGTGTAACCAATGGCATAGATAAAGAGGAACCAGTGGATGCAATGTATTTGGATTTCCAAAAGATAAGGTGCAAAGATAATAGCTTATGGTGTTAGTATGATATTAGCATGTATAGAGCAAAGAAGAGGAAAATAGAGCCAGGATAAATGTGCCTTTTCAGGTTGACAAACTGTAACTAGCAGAGTACCACAGGGATCAATGCGGGGGTCTACTGATAGATATTTATTGATATTAATAACTTGGATGAATGTCCTGAGTGTATGAAAATCAGATTTGCAGATGATATAATGTCATGTAGGAAATCACATTGTGAGGAGAACATAAAAATTCTGCAAATCGATGTGAATAGTTTATAGATAGGTTAACTGAGTGGACAAAAATGTGTTTCCTTCTCTTTGAATGCAAACAATTGAAGGAAAGCCTGGAATCAACTAGAGAACAGGCCGTCCTAGATTGGGTATTGTCTAATGAGAAAGGAATAATTTGCAATCTAGTTGTTTGAGTCCCCTTGGGGATGAATGACCATCATCTTGATAAATGATGGTATGAGGCACAAGTTAACTATGATGGACTCAGAAATGTTACTTAAAGGGATGATGGTAGACAGGCAATGGGAAACATTAAAAGAGCGGATGGGTGCAATAATTGTTTATTCCTGTCTGGCGCAAAAGTAAAATGGGAAAGGTGGCCAAACCATGGCTTATGAGGGAAATTAGAGATAGTATTATATCCAAGGAAGAGGCATAAATATTGGCCTGGAAAAACACCAGACCTGAAGATTGGGAGCTGTTGAGAATTCAGCAAAGGAGGACCAAGGGATTTGATTAAGAAAGGGAAAATAGAGTATGAGAGTAAGCTTACAGGGAACATAAAAACTGACTGTAAACATTTCTATAGGTATGTGAAGAGAAAAAGATTGGCAAAGACAAATGTAGGTTCCTTTCAGTCAAACAGGGGAATTTATAATGGGGAATGAAGAAATGACGACCAACTAAATACATACTTTGGTTCGGTCTTCACAAAGGAGGACACAAGTAACATATCAGAAATGTTGGAGAACACAGGGTATTAGTGAAGGAAATCGGTATTAGTGGAGAAATGGAATTAGGGAAGTAGATGGGATTGAAGGCCGATAAATCCCCTATGCCTGATAATCTACATTCCTCAGTATTTAAAGAAGTGGCCCGAGAAATAGTGGATGCATTGGTGTTCATCTTCCTAGATTCTATAGACTCTGGAACAGATCGGAGGTAGCTAAGGTCACACCACTATTTAAATAGGGAGGTGGAGAAAAAACAGGGAATTATAGACCAGTCAGCCTGACGTTGGTAATGGGGAAAATTCATCCATTATCGAAGATTATTTAACAAAACACTTGAGAAAACAGTAGCAGGATTAGGCAGTGTTAGCATGGATTTATGAAAGGGAAATCATGCTTGACAAATCTACTGGAATTCTTCAAGGATGTAACTAGTAGACTTGATAAGGGGGAGCCAATGGATGTGGTTTATTTGGACTTTCAAAAGGCTTTTTACAAATCCCCACATTAAAGATCAGTGTGTAAAATTAAAGCACATGGGATTGGGGGTAATGTATTGAAATGGATTGAAAACTGGTTGGCAGACAGGAAACAAAGAATACGAATAAACGGGTCATTTTCCGAAAGGCAGGCAGTGAATAGTGGGGTATGCAGCGATCGATGCTCAGACTTCAGCCATTCACAATATATTAATGATTTAGGTGAGGGAACTAAATGTAATATCTCCAAATGTGCAGTTGACAAAGCTGGGTGGGAAGGTGAGCTGTGAGGAAAACGCAGAAATGCTCCAGTGTGATTTGGGCAAGCTGACTGAGTTGGCAAATGCATGGCAGATGCAGTATAATGTGGATAAATATGGGGTTATTCACTTTGGTAGCAAAAACAGGAAGACAGATTATCGGAATGACTATAAATTAAGAGAAGGGAATGTGCAATGAGTCCTTGTACACCAGTCACTGAAGATAAGTATGCAAGTGTAGCAGGCAGTAAAAAAGGCAAATAGTATGTTGCCAAAAGGCAGTTGAGGCCAAAACATTGTATGTTTTTAAGAAGCAGTTAGATACAGCTCTTGGGACAAAGGGGATCAGAGGATTGGGGCGGTGGGGGGTAGTGAGGGAGAAAGGTGGAATCAGGCTATTGAGTTGGATGATCAGCCTGGATCATAATAAATGACGGGGCAGGCTCGAAGGGTTGAATAACCTACGCCAGCTCCTATTTTCTATGTTTCAGTTTTTCTCTTAATTCAGCTTTCAGGCAACAGCACACATGCTCTAGAACATTTTATGTTTCTTTGTTTCTTGCCTTGTCACCATTCTCTCTCTGCTTGGGAGACTAACTGTTCTGTCATTCAATCTCTCCTGCTGGCCAGCCTATCACTGACCTTCCTTTGTCTTATTCACACTAATGTTAACTCTGTTTCTCTCTTGGGAACTTCAATATCCATCATGCTGTTTGGCACCACCATTAGCCAAATTGACCGAGTGCTGAAGGACATATCTGCCAGACTGAGCCTGTGGCAGGTGGTGAGGGAGCCAACAAGAGGGAAAAAAAAACTTCTTGACCTCATTCTCACCAATGTACCCAATATAGACAGAGCTCAGTGGTCCCACAGCCAGCGGATCAGATCAAAACTCTGCAGTCTTGATACATCCAGCAGTCAATGACGATGTACAATTAAACAATCAATTTCTGGAGGAGGTGGTTCTGTGAATGTTCCCATCCTCAGTGATGGGGGAGTCCAGTAAGCCAGTGCAAAGAATAAGGTGTTAAGGATAAGGGTAACGCATTTGAAAGCATTTTCAGCCTGAAGTGCTGAGTGGATGATCCATCTTGGCCTCTTCCTGAAGTTCCGTGTCACAGAGGTCAGGCCTCAGCCAATTCACTTCACTCAATGTGACATCAAGAAATGGCTGAAGGCACTGGACGCAGCAAAGTCTACAGGATCTGATATCAGATAGGCATTTTGTGGTGAGTAACTCGCCACTGACTCCCAAAAGCCTGCCCAGCATCTGCAAGGCACAATCTGACTATGATTGCCACTCCTCAGAAGTCCTGGCCCAACATCTTGGACAGTGCAGCACTCCTTCTGTCCTGCGGGTGTATTCATCTGTCCAGGTTTCTGCAGTGGGACTTGAACCACAGCCTTCGAACTCAGGGGCAAGGGCCTTCATAGAGCCACAACTGATGCAGAAATTATCTATAACTGGAAGAAATTATTTCATGAGAAGACATCCGAGACAAGAGAAGGCTATTGAACCCATTTAGCTTAATCCACCAAGCGTTCCTGGGTGATTGCTGTAACATGGATCTGCCTCACTTTCCTCCTATTGATTCCCTACTTTAGGGCAGAATAAGTCCTCTCCCTAATCTGCCATTATAAAACAACGTGGTATTAAATATCTCTACCAGACTCCATCCTTCATCTCAATCAATATCGATCCAGCCGTAATTGAATAATGCAACAGGCACAAGAAGCTAAATGACTCTCCTCATATCGGTATTAATGAGACTTCCACCTTCACTGCATGCTTCTGCTGTATTCTCTGCTGGAATTACCTTGCCCAGCCAGGTGTCCATCGTGTTCTACTCCTTTGCTGGGAATGTTTCACTCTGCTTTGCTGTTTTCCAGCTGCTTCCTGTGGCCTTCAGAGTCCCTGGATCACCCTCCACTCGACAGTGTGGGGGAGGAAGATTCCACAAGCTCTACTCCAACCCCAATGTGCTTTTCACCTCTCGACTGTGAATTTAAAATCCTCTTCCTTGCGACTCATACAGAGCCTCCAGATCTGAAATGTTCGTGTCATACTTAAAAAAAGATGACATATGCATAGAGGCACAGGGCATGGTTGGGGTAGTAAACTAGCATTTTGCATCTGTCTTTACTAAGGAAGAAGATGCTGATAAAGAAGTCAGCAGGACTGGATCAGATGCATCTGAGGAAGTTGGGGGAAATAAGGTGGAAGTTGCAGAGGCACTGAGTACTGCCTTCTATCATTCTACAATTAGCACTGAGTTTTATCACCAAATCAATTCATGCAAATTAAAGAGCTTGACATCCAGAAATGATTGTTGCTCATCTAATTTTGCCCAGAGGATATCTGAAGCACAGTGGCTCTTCAAACACACTTCAGAGGACTACCCTTGAACATCCTATCTTGGTGAAAGAACCTAGTGGCAAAGTAATTCAGAGAATCTGTACATAAATCCCAAGCTCAAATTGTCCTAAACTAAGATTTTTGAAAAAAATGAAGAGGGTGGCAGATCTAGAGAGGGTGAGAACACTGGACTTAGTCCATTACATGAGGTTATGAAAGTAAATAAGTTCATTCATTCTAGGAATGAGGATATCGCTGGTGAGGTCAGCAGTTGTCCATTTCTAGTTGCTCTTGAGAAAGTGACCTTCTTTATAAAGCATTACTTTCTGAGGGGTGAAGGAGCTCCCACAGTGTTGTTAGGTTAGAAGTTCTGGCACAAACTGATGGCATGTTGCTATCCCTTAAATGCATATTATAACAGTCCATAAAGTCTCTGAAGTAGGGCTTGAACCCACAGCCTCTGACTCTGAAGGGGTTACTTACCACTGAACCAAAGCTGGCACAATAGGCTTACCTACCTGGCTCGTTCCAACAAAGAACAAAGAACAAAGAACAGTACAGCACAGGAAACAGGCCCTTCGGCCCTCCAAGCCTGTGCCGCTCCTTGGTCCAACTAGACCAATCGTTTGTATCCCTCCATTCCCAGGCTGCTCACTACTGGATTCAAGCTTTGCTGATTAATGAAGACACGTAGAAATCTCCAACTGGATGGACTGTCGAGCATTTGTTGTTGCTGTCTGTTTAAGAAACTGAAATTGTGCTTTCCTTCCAAATGACAAATAAATATTTCTCCACAGGTGGAGAAGGTGGTGAAGAAGGCATATGGCATGCTTGCCTTTATAGGATGGGGCATAGAGTATAAAAGTTGGGGTCTGATGTTGCAGATGTATAGAACGTTGGTTCGGCCGCATTTGGAATACTGCGTCCAGTTCTGGTCGCCACACTACCAGGAGGACGTGGAGGCTTTGGAGAGAGTACAGAGGAGGTTTACCAGGATGTTGCCTGGTATGGAGGGGCTTAGTTATGAGGAGAGATTGGGTAAACTGGGGTTGTTCTCCCTGGAAAGACGGAGGATGAGGGGAGACTTAATAGAGGTGTATAAAATTATGAAAGGCATAGATAGGGTGAACGGTGGGAAGCTTTTCCCCAGGTCGGTGGTGGCGTTCACGAGGGGTCACAGGTTCAAGGTGAAGGGGGGGAGGTTTAACACAGATATCAGAAGGACATATTTTACACAGAGGGTGGTGGGGGCCTGGAATGCGCTGCCAGGCAAGGTGGTGGAGGTGGACACACTGGGAACGTTTAAGACTTATCTAGACAGCCATATGAACGGAGTGGGAATGGAGGGATACAAAAGAATGGTCTAGTTTGGACCAGGGAGTGGCACGGGCTTGGAGGGCCGAAGGGCCTGTTCCTGTGCTGTATTGTTCTTTGTTTGTTCTTTGTTCTTAATCACTGGACTTTCATATCCTGAAGAACAAATATACAGAAAATTTGAGAGTCACCGTTTCTCATTAATGTGGGATATATTTAAACCCTGCTTCAAACACTTCTTGATCGTACGTAAGTTTAGCACACAAAATGGAACTGCGTATCAGTGGTTGGCTTGTCTTAGTAACATCCAGTCCTAATCACTGCCTTAACTGCTCATGAGATCATTGCCCTGTGATTAACAGTCCAAAATTACAACTGTATAATCAACTCACCAAAAATAGGATCAATGGTAAAATCATCATCTAATATCAGGATGCAGTAATACCAACAATCACTGAGACTAAGAGCATTTATTATTCTGTAGCCTACAAATTCATCAAGGATACTTATCATCAATACATTCAAACTATTAATTACTACAGTTCTGAGATTTGAGCTCATACTCCAGGCTGCCAAACCACTGCAGCACTGAGGGGAATATTGCCTATTGAATGAGATTTTAGTCCAGATGTTCCAAGGAGCATTAATTATTGTCAGATTGTCATTCCATCAAAAATTCCCCCTACTTGACCCAGATGCCCATTTCTTCCTGGACCTTCTTGCCAGAAATGTGGAGTGCAGCATTCCTCAGAGAGCTCCATTGCAGAGGGGTAGAGTCAGCAGGAAGATAGGACACACTCCCTTTTTACCACACTAGCTGCTATAGGATATGTTTAAAGGTTCAGTTTGAATGTTAGTGAATGGGTGAATGGGTAAGTGCGTAGGGTGGGTGAGGTAAGTGGATAAGTAGGTAGGACTGGTGAACTGGCAAGGTGGGGTGAGGTGGTAGGGGGTAATGAATTGTTGAGGGCTAGTCAGATGGTTGGAGGTACTTGGTGGGATCAGGGGTAGTTGTGTGGTTGTGGGCAGGATGGTGGTTGAGGGGGAGTTCGTGGGTCGGAGGTAATTGGTGTAGTATAAGGCTCTGGCACATAAAGGGTTAAATGTGCAACTGAACACAGTATCGGCCATACAGTGATGTAAGAGAATGCATGACCCATACCTCAGGGTCAGTGTAGTGTTAGACAGAGCTGTGTGTGGAAGCAAGCATGGAGGCAACTTCAAGCTTAGTTCTTTACTATGCCTATGTATATAATTTATTAATTAATATTGATTATTGAACTATGACAGACTATGAATACCTTAATAAGATCTACCAAACTACACTCAAAACCTTACAATAGAAAGACCAGGAGTTCTCTCAATGACCTGTCCATCCATCTTTAAAACAAAAACAGATTAACAAGTGTGGTTGATAGGTTTGGCATTTGTGGGATCTTACTGTGTGCAGTTAGCCAACAGAAGTAGCTGCAGTTCAATGATTGTGATCTATGCTTTAGGCATACAGGAAAGTGTGAAACAAATGTAAACTCTTTCTCAAAGTGTATTAAAAGATATGAGGAGATATTTTAATGTTGGATAATGATGAATGATGGGTATCAAATTAGACATCCATTTTACACCCTGCTCCATTTTCCTTTCTGGCCGAGGCGTATAACAGGTTGGCAGGTCCTGTCCAAATTGAACCCAAATTTGGTCAATTACTGAAGCTTAGTGATATTTGCCTTTTCAAGAGGACTTGGAACCGTATAGAGCAACACTATGTTAAATCAAGTGTGAAAATTGTTAGTCCCTCTGGTGTGTGAAATAAAAAAAACAGACAGATCATGTGGAATGAAGCCTGCTGGTGGGAACAGGTGCAGGATCAGTGAGAGAAGAGGAGGCTGCCTCATAAAACCACTAAATTGTAACAATAGCTCACTTTACATTTTAAAAAAAAATCAGCTTGCATATACTCAGTGTCATTAGAAAACATACAAAACTGCATTGAAATGTCCACCCTTATTTTGTTGTGTGTGTGTGTATGTGACTGAGAAATAATTAAACAGAATAAGACCTGCTGAGTTTTGCATTGCAGAGGGCAATGATGAGGGAGATGTATTTTCCCTTTGTTCTCAATGTAAAGTGGATGTCTGTGGTGTTCCATAAGATCACACTCGGACAATTACTGAACTATGGCAAGGAGAATTACACCAATATTTTTCAGCCACTGTCAAGCTCTGGTGCTTCCAAAGTTGTGTACACCTAGCCCCAAATGCTTGAAGAAAGCAGCAGTAACAGTAGGATAAAGGACAATGTATGCACAAAACCAAAGAAAGGTAGTGAAGGGTGTCGGGTCAAATTTGTCCTTCCAGCTCAGGCTACTACCACCAAGTTTTTTGATTTGATTTGTCACATGTATTATACAGTGAATATTATTGTTTCTTGTGCTACACAGACAAAGCATACCGTTCATAGAGAAGGAAAGGAAGGAGTGCAGAATGTAACGTTAAAGTTATAGCCAGGGTGTAGAGAGAGCTCAGCTTAATCTAAGGCAGGTCCATTCAAAAGTCTGATATCAGCAGGGAAGAAGCTGTTCTCGAGTCGGTTGGTATGTGCTCTCAGATTTTTGTATCTTTTTCCCAACAGAAGGAGGTGAAGAGAGTATGTCCGGGTGCGTGGGGTCCTTGACTATGTGGTAACCTAGAAACACGCCTGAGCTCTTCTTGCCAACCTCAGGCCCACACATCCACTATGCTCTGATGAAAGGGCACTAACCATAGTTATGATGAGGACATCACTGCCAAAGCCGGCATTTGCTGCCCATCCCCAATTGCTCTTGAACTGAGTTGCTTTGCTAGGCCATTGTAGAGAGCAGTTAAGAGTCAACCATATTGCTTTGTTTCTCTCTACAGCTGCTGCCTGATCTGCTGAATATTTCCAGCACGTTTTTTTCATAGAATCCATACAGTGCAGAAGGAGGCCACTCAGCCCATCAAGTCTGCACCGACAACAGTCCTACCCTATCCCCATAACCCCAAGTATTTACCCTAGCTAGTCCCCCTGACACTAAGGGGCAATTTACCATTGCTAATCAACCTAACCCGCACATCTTTGGATTGTGGGAGGAAATCGAAACACTTGATGGAAACCCACGCAGACACGGGGGAAACGTGCAAACTCCACACAGATAGTCACCCGAGGCCGGAATTGAACCCGGGTCCCTGGCTTTGTGAGGCAGCAGTGCTAACCATTGTGCCACCATGCCACCCATTGTTTTTATTTTCTTTGACTATTTTAACATTAATATCTTGCCGCCAATATTCTTGTGGAATGAATGAATTGTTCTGTGATCGAACCACGGGGCAACAGCTAATCTTACAAGGGAGGGTTTTTCAACAAATTGGTTTTTGTTCTCGCATTTGTGGAACCGACTAATCTACCGGAACATTGTGCTTATCGGTTTCTCTCAGGGTGGCAAGGTTTCCATTGAACCCAGTCCCCAGAGAGGAAGTTTTTGTTGATAAGCTGATTTACATCTCATATAAATGCTTATGTTGTATGAATATTGATGTGGTTTAGCCTCCATGTGAAAGTTCCCCTGTCAGATCTCGCTGAACTGGGCTATCTTGCAGCATGCATTGTTAGACAATTTCCTCGACCTGTTTGCTGGAATCACAATGACAGTTTAACTAGAAAAGTGAAACATCTGGGATCTTAACAACTGGACCAAGAGTCATCTCCTTAACCAGTGCGATTTAAGGATTAAGAAAGAAACAGGGGAATATCAGAGAAGGAAATCCTAGTGTCCGGATTGTCGGACTGGATGTACAATGGAAAATATGGGTCAGGACCCTTTTGACCCCATTTCAATTCTGTCCTTGGGTGACTGTGTGGAGTTTGCATGTTCTCGCTGTGTCTGCGTGGGTTTCCTCCGGGTGCTCCGGTTTCCTCCCACAGTTCAAAGGTGTGCAGGTTAGGTGGATTGGCCATGTTAAATTGCCCCTTAGTGCCCCAAGGTGTGTAGGTTAGGGGGATTAGCAGGGTAAATATGAGGGGATAGGGCCTAGGTAAGATGCTCTGTCGGAGAGTCAGTGTAGACTCAATGGGCTGAATGGCCTCCTTCTGCACTGTAGGGATTCTATGATAAGTCTGGGAGATGCTGTTGAAGAGGTACCAAGATGTGCCAAATTCTATGCTGAAGTCCTGATGCACAAACCTATGTGGGAATTGCTGGGGAAGTTTTAACTTTCATTGGGCAATTCTCCCCTCTCCAGGACCATCTGCAAATGTCTCCACCTCTGAGCTAGAGTCAGAGACTTGGAACAGTCCCACAGGACTTGTCTGGGAAATATTAGGCAGATTAAAACATAGTCTAACATCTGGTTGATTATGTAACTAACCCCCCCCCCCAATCACCCTCCCCCTCCATGACGACTCAACGAGCTTCACCAACCTCCTGTCCCCCCAATCCAACCTGACTACCCCTGGGCCCAACTCAAGTTCCCTCTTGACCGGATTACCTCCCTTGACCCTGACCAGACCTGACTACCCCCCTGACCACTTGACTACCAACCCGATCCTCTGACCACCCACCAACAACCCAATATCTCTCTGACCACCTGACTATACCCAGCCCAACTATCCCTGACCTGACCCCCCCCACCACCTGACTACCCTACCCATCTCACCCATATACCCACACATCCATCAACCCCCGCCATACCTCCTTACCCCTTACCTAGCTTACCCACCTACCCATTTACTCATTCAACTATACGCTCACCCGTCTACCAACCTTCATTCACTAACATTTAAATAGGACCTTTGAACTTACCATACAGCAGCTAGTTCTGTAAGAGGGGGCCATGTTCCAACTTCCCTTGACTATTGAACCGCGATGGAGTTCCATAGGGAACACTGCACATTTCTGGATAGCCGTGCTTGGAATGTCCTGGTAGAAATGTGCAGCAGCATTGAGTTAGGGGAGTTTTTGATTAGAGTGGCGATTATTGGCACTATTCGAAAGATCCCGGCCCTTGAGTCATAGGACACAATGTTAGGTATGGGGCCAGGGTTACTGCTGACAGCATGAAAGTCAGATGTGAGCCACTGCAGCTGTTTAATGTGCCTTCTGTGTTCTTATCCTCATATCCTTCAAAAAGAACTGACAGATCCACAATCTCAGATTCCACCCAGGTCACAGAGGTCTGCACATGCGCAATGGCGCCCTCTGCTGCTTTATCAAGCTGACTGATGAGTTAAGCCCCGCTCACTGCCTCTGATAGCTAGAAACAGTGGTGCCCATTTTTTCATGCACTAGGTGCATAAGATTGGGAGTAAAGATTCACCCCAAAAAACAGATCTGCAACTCTCTCATTTTCACGCTAGTTGGACTTTTGAATTTTTAGCCTTTGGTAAAATACCTACGGGAATAGGCAGTGGCAGGCAGCAATGGGAACAGCACTACTGTCACGGTACCCACCTGCAATGCCATCTCTGGGGGGGGCGGTGGGCGGGGGGGCATAAAATTCAGCCCATAGGATAAATTGCAGCACAGGAGGCGGCCATTTGGCCCATTAAGTCCATGTTGACTCACTGCAGAGCAATCCTGTCAGTTCCATTCTCCCACACTATCCCTGTATTTCCTTCAAGAGCATCATCCAGTTTTCTTCTTGTGGTGAACCATAGATGGTTATCACTATGTGTACTTGTACATATGTTACTCTTGTTACTGTTGGGGTTAGGGTTGGGGTGTTCCACCTGTTAGCATTGTTCTGTGGTACACTCCGTTTGGCTCCGCCTTCCTATAGGAGTATAAAGGTCACTGCACTTCCTAGTGACCCTTAGTCTGGGATTGTATTGTTAAGCAGGATGCTCTATTCTTGTTGCGAATAAAAGCCTTTATTCCCGGGTACGATCTAGCCTCCCGAGTGGATTAATCGCGCATCAATTTTATTTGCAACAAATTTTGTTCTGAGAAAAAGAAAATGGAGCAGATGCTGAAACCCGATTGGCTAACCTTGGATCCGCGTGCCGCGGGAGCGTCGAGCACTTTCGACCATTGATTGAAGTGTTTCCAGGATTACATCGACGCCTCAACAACTGTCCAAACCGACGCCGACAGATTGCGGGTCCTCCACGCAAGGGTAAGCGACACTGTGTATGCAACAATCCGTGATTCCCAAGATTACAAAGAGGCCATCGAATTACTCAAGAAGCTGTACCATAAACCGCCAAACGAAATTCATGCTCGTCACCTATTAGCCACTCGACGGCGGCAGCCCGGCGAAACGACGGGACAGTACCTGCGCGAACTTCAACAGCGAGCCAGAGCCTGCAATTGCAAGCCAGTGTCGGCTACTCAATACACCAACGATCTGATCTGAGATGCGTTCGTGGCGGGAATCGGCTCATCCTATATTCGCCTGCGGCTGCTAGAGCAAGGTAACTTGGACCTGGCTAAGACGGTAGAATTGGCTGATGCGATGGAAACGGCCTCCAGAAGTCTTGAAACTTACCCCACCGACCACGTGGGAACATCGTGGCAAGTACAGCCACCGACTCAACTGTACCCGGCGGCTCCTAGGAACTGCGCGATCATGCTCTCGACTTCAGACCTGACGGCTGCGGCAGCTCCTGGAGGCCCACGGTGCTATTTCTGTGGATGGGCGAAGCACCCTCGTCAGAGATGTCCGGCCAGGACGGTATTTTGCTCCGCTTGTGGGAAGAAAGGGCACTATGCAAAAGTGTGCCGAGCAAAGCCCCCTTCTAAGCCGAGCAGTGCTGCTTGTGACTCCCCAGGATCCGTCTCCTCGTCTCCGGCTTCGTCGATGTCTTCAGCCACGTGCGATTCACGGGCGCCGCCATTCCTGATGACGACAACGCAAGACACGTGCGACCTGCGGGTGCCGCCACTTTCAACGCCATCGACCACGTGCAATCCATGGGCGCAGCCATTTTGGTCGACACCGGCCGCAGAAGACCAGCAGGGGTCCTCGTCGTCGGCTATCTCAGCTGCCTGCAGTTACACTCGGGATCCAACAGTGGCGTCAATCATCCTGGACCAGGCCAAGCCTCACAGACTCGACAAGTCCATGATGGACATAGAGGTAAACAGACGCCTGACACATTGCCTGTTTGACAGCGGGAGCACGGAAAGTTTCATCCATCCGGATACAGTAAAACAGTGCGTTCTCCGCGTGCAAACTGTCAGGCAGACAATCTCTATGGCGTCGAGGTCCCGATCTGTTATCGTTCTTGGGAGCTGCGTGGTAACTTTAACGGTGCGGGGCACAGTTTATGAGAACTTCAGGCTCCTCGTGTTACCGCACCTTTGCGCTCCGGTACTCCTGGGGCCAGACTTTATGGTCCACCTGAAGAGTGTGACCTTGCAGTACGATGGGCCACTCCCTCCACTTTCAGTGGGAGAACTGCAGCCTCCAAATTGCCCAGCGCGCTCCACATGCAGTCTCTCGACACTCAAAATTACCCCGTCTTCCTTATTTGAAAATCTCGTGCCAGGCTGCAAGCCCATCGCAACTAAGAGCAGGCGTTACAGCGCTGAGGATCGGATCTTTATTCGATCTGAGGTTCAGCGGCTCCTCAGGGAAGGGGTCATTCAACCTAGCACTAGCCCATGGAGAGCACAAGTCGTGGTGGTCAAGACTGGAGACAAGCCCCGGATGGTCATAGACTATAGTCAGACCATTAATAGGTACACGCAGCTGGACGCGTATCCTCTCCTGCGCATATCTGACATGGTCAACCAGATTGCGCAGTACCGGGTGTTCTCCACCATCGACTTGAAGTCAGCCTACCAGCAGCTCCCCATTCGCCCAGAGGACCGAAAATACACGGCCTTTGAGGCGGATGGCCGTCTCTACCACTTCTTAAGGGTCCCTTTCGGCGTCACTAATGTGGTCTCGGTCTTCCAGCGTGAGATGGACCGAATGGTGGACCAAAACGGGCTACGGGCTACCTTCCCGTACCTGGACAACGTCACTATCTGCGGCCATGACCAGCAGGACCACGACACCAACCTCCTGAAGTTTTTACGCACTGCGTCTTGCCTGAACCTGACCTATAACAGGGAGAAGTGCGTATTCAGCAAGCACCGCCTAGCAATCCTCGGATACGTGGTGGAAAACGGGGTCATCGGCCCCGATCCAGACCGTATGCGTCCCCTCCTTGAACTTCCCCTACCCACTAGCATCAAAGCACTGAGAAGATGCTTAGGCTTCTTCTCGTACTATGCACAGTGGGTTCCCAATTACGCGGACAAAGCCCGTCCGCTCATAAAGTCTACCTCTTTTCCCCTGACAGCAGAGGCTCGCCTAGCCTTTGAAGGGATAAAAGCTGACATCGCGAAAGCCACGATGCACGCTGTCGATGAGTCCATCCCCTTCCAGGTGGAGAGTGATGCATCTGATTTCGCCCTGGCCACCACACTTAACCAGGCGGGCAGGCCCATCACCTTTTTCTCTCGCACCCTCCAAGGCCCTGAAATTCGGCATTCCTCTGTGGAAAAAGAGGCTCAGGCCATTGTGGAGGCCGTACGGCATTGGCGCCATTATTTGGCTGGAAAACGATTTACCCTGCTCACAGACCAGCGGTCCGTGGCATTCATGTTCAACAACACGTTAAAGGGAAAAATTAAGAATGATAAAATCTTGAGGTGGAGAATCGAACTCTCCACCTACAACTATGATATCATGTACCGTCCGGGGAAGCTCAATGAGCCCTCAGATGCCCTGTCGCGTGGAACATGTGCCAGTGTGCAGGAGGACCGGCTACAGGCTCTCCACAATGATCTCTGCCATCTGGGGATCACTCGGCTCTTCCATTTTGTAAAGGCCCGGAATCTGCCCTACTCCATAGAAGATGTCAGGTCGATAACTCGAAGTTGCCAGGTATGTGCTGAGTGCAAGCCGCACTTCTACCGGCCTGACAGGGCACACCTCATTAAGGCCACTCGTCCTTTTGAACGACTGAGTGTTGACTTCAAGGGCCCCCTTCCTTCGACAGATCGGAATGTGTATTTCCTCAACGTGGTTGAGGAGTACTCCCGATTCCCCTTTGCCATCCCCTGTTCTGACATGTCCGCTGCCACGGTCATCAAAGCCTTGCGGAGTCTTTTTACCCTGTTCGGCTACCCCAGTTATATCCACAGTGATAGGGGTTCGTCATTTATGAGCGACGACTTGAGGCAATACCTGCTCTCTAAAGGAATTGCCTCAAGTAGGACTACGAGTTACAACCCCAGGGGTAACGGGCAGGTCGAAAGAGAAAACGCTACAGTCTGGAAGGCTGTCTTACTGGCGTTAAGGTCTAGGGGTCTTCCAGTCTCCCGTTGGCAAGAGGTACTTTCTGATACGCTCCATTCAATCCGGTCCCTCCTGTGTACGGCAACCAATGCTACCCCACAGGAGCGGATGTTTACCTTCCCTAGGAAGTCTTCCTCTGGGACCTCACTGCCGTCTTGGTTGACGTACTCAGGACCTGTCCTCCTGCGGCGGCATGTTAGGGCCCGCAAGTCCGACCCTTTGGTTGAACAGATCCATCTCCTCCACGCCAACCCTCAATATGCCTATGTGGCATATCCTGACGGGCGAGAGGACACGGTCTCTATCAGAGATCTGGCGCCTGCAGGGGACCTGGAAACCCCCGTCACTCCCGCACCCCTGGTTAGGATTCCTTTGCCCATTCTCTCCCCTCCTGACACGGCGCGGGCAGCATCGGGACCTCCACTTTATCCTCTTACTCCCGTGTACAGCTGGCCTGAGTCCAGGAGATTGTCGCCACCTCGAGGTCCACCGGTGCGTGAGGAACTGGAGGAGTCACTGGACACCACCTTGGAGAGAGGGACACCACGGTCACCAGAACCGGCACTGGAGCCAGTGCTGCGGAGGTCGCAGAGACGGTGCGGACCTCCGATACGACTGAACTTGTGAACATATGGACAGTTCGTAATGTTTTTTTTACCCCACCAGCCTTTGTTTTTAAAGGAGGGGTGAATGTGGTGAACCATAGATGGTTATCACTATGGGGACTGAACCATAGATGGTTATCACTATGGGTACCTGTACATATGTTACTCTTGTTACTGTTGGGGTTGGGGTTGGGGTGTTCCACCTGTTAGCATTGTTCTGTAGTACACTCCGTTTGGCTCCGCCTTCCTATAGGAGTATAAAGGTCACTGCACTTCCTAGTGACCCTTAGTCTGGGATTGTATTGTTAAGCAGTATGCTCTATTCTTGTTGCGAATAAAAGCCTTTATTCCCGGGTACGATCCAGCCTCCCGAGTGGATTAATCGCGCATCACTTCTCAAATCAATCATCTCCACTTCCATCACCCTCATAGGCAGCAGCTTCTAGATCATTCCCACTCAAAGCAAAACGTTGTTCCTCAAATTCCCCCTCTATCTCTTGCCTCAAATTTTAAACTGTGTCCTAAATATCTTCAATGCAAATGAATTAGTATCAAATACAGAAAGGGAAAGAGCAAGATGGAAAGCAAGGCTGGAATAAGAGAGAGGGAGAGCAAGAGACAAAACTTGCAGAGAGGAAATGAAATAATTGTTTTTAAACTTAAATTGAAAATGTCCCTAACAATTGCTTAGTCACTGCAGGTGTGGGACTGCACAGTTTCATTTGCTCCCTTCGGGGGCTGGAGAAACTTGATTGGCATTACACTAATAATTACCAGATCATTAAAAAGACACTTACAAAATGAACCATGCCTTTTTGTGGTGAGTTTAATGAGCAATTAAAGAGCAAACACAGCATGAAACCCAGTCGGAGGTGTGCTGCCATTTTTGCAATTCCAATGGTGGAGCAGCACAAATCATGCAGCAAGTTGTGTTAAGACGTTAACAATGGAGAATCTCACTCACTACAACTTGCTGGGTAATTTGTACGTTTAAAATGGCAGCAAACTCTGGGTCATCAAGACTCTTTATTCCTTTCCTTCTGCTGTGAAGTCCGTTGCTGAACCATCATGCGTGCTGTGGTTTGTTTCCCCAGGCCAGGAGTACTTAATGCAGCCGGGGGTGTTGACAGCTCCTCATGCAAAGTCAGCTCAATATTCACCTTAATGTAGAGGAGAGAAGAGTAGGGCATCTCCCAACTCCACATTAATAAAACTAGGCACTGATCCTCACCTTCCAGACTCTTCTGAAGCCCTTGGCTAGTGTTCGAGCAGGCCAATCCTGCTGTTTCCTGAGACTTCTGGGGTCAGCAGTGGCACCCGTAACACACCAGTGCAATCCTAATGAGGCCATTATCCAATACTAGGCCCCAAATGTCAAATTCATCCAGACTACTCTCCATAATTCTCCCCATTTACAGTGTCGATCAGTCATCCTATGTCTCTACTCAGTCCAATTAAAGCTGTGATTGGTTGGAGTAACCTCACTGAACAGCTGTGTGGGGGGGAAATAACATTTAAAAAAAATAAATCAGTTCCTATTCAATAGATTCTCCTGTGAAATAAGATGTCTGCTAGAAAAGAGATTTAAGGTTGGATATAGGCCAGAATATTAGTTATAGTGGCACAGTGGCACAGTGGTTAGCACTGCTGCCTCACAGCACCAGGCACCCAGTCTTGATTCTCGACTTGGGTGGAGTTTGCACATTCTCCTCGTGTCCGTGTGGGTTTCCTCCGGGTGTTCCGGTTTCTTCCCACAGTCCAAAGATCTGCGGGTTAGGTTGATTGGTTTTACCAATTGACTTTTAGTGATTGGGCGACTAGTAAGGTGAATAAGTGGGGATATGGGGATAGGGCCTGGGTGGAATTGTGATTGGTGCAGACTCGATGGGCTAAATGGCCTCCTTCTGCACTGTATGGTTTCTAGGTTTCTAGGTTTCTATGATTCTAGAGATTTGACCTTCAAAATGGAGTGCACTGTTTACAAAACTCTAAATTTAATAACAATTACTAAAAGCACCTTGCTGAATAAGTGAACATTTGGAGCAGCCTGATAATATGAGTGTACCTGTGTTATTTCTCAAGGAAATTCATTGCGTAAAATGCAAATAATATCCTTTTCCTCGACACACTATGTTGGAGTTTTGATCTTTATATCACCAGAGACACTCACTGATAAGCTCAGTCAACTGACCAAAGATATTTACAGCTGTGGCCACCAACATTCTCCTGTTATTTTGCCCACAGTCTGCTCCTTCACATGCAGTGAATGTTAGCTCATCAAAGCTGAGGCCAGACCTATCCTCACCCAATACCCAAACCAGTCTTAAACATACACAGTCACTTTCACACACAAATATATACACTCAGACACACACACACAAACATATCCATAAGCACAAGCACATTCAAATATACACACTTACATACATTCAAATATATACTCAGTCATACATACATACAAACACACTCACTCACACTCAAAAATACTCACCCAATCAAACACACTGCCTCACATACACTGAAATATACACACTCACACTGGTCACAATAAGTGGTCTGCAAAAGAGGAAGTGAAACCGCCACCAGCACCCCTCTTAGCCATGATCATCACTATTTACATTCCCCTTGTCCTTTTGTCTCTGAGTGGCCCTCACTCCTGATGGGAATCCCGATTTTAGCCCCGATGCCTGATCCAGCTGGCAATTGGGATTCTCGCCATCGGCAAACGGGACCGGTGAATACCCCCCTATATTTGAGTGCTGAAAATGAAGATTGATGAAAATCACACAGCCCGTGGAAAATATTGGCAGAATAATTATTTATAAGAATTTAATAAAACTAAAGAAGCTATCTAAACATGTGATGTGAATCCTGCAACAATTACCATCAATTAAAAATCAGGCTACAGATGGTGTTTAAAGTTGTAGAGAATGTAATAATTTGTGGATGGCACAGTGGCACAGTGGTTAGCTCTGCTGCCTCAGTTCCAGGGACCTGGGTTCGATTCCCGGCTTGGGTCACTGTCTGTGTGGAGTTTGCACGTTCTCCGAGTGTCTGTGTGGGATTCCTCCCACAGTCCAAAGATGTGCAGGTTAGGTGCATTGGCCAAGCTAAATTGCCCATTAGTGTCCCGGGATGCGTAGGTTAGAGGGATTAGTGGGGTAAATTTGTGGGGTTATGGGGATAGAGCCTAGGTGGGATTGTTGCCGGTGCAGACTCAATGGACCAAATGGTCTCCTTCACACTGTAGGGATTCTATGATTCTAACGCAATTTAACTCTCTCACTAACCATCTGTTGTTGACTGTGCTGCTTTGTATAGTCCAAGTGAAGCAAATCACATCTTTAAATGGAGAATCCTTTTCATATAATTTAGAATTTCTCTGTATGTTTGTTTTCATTAGTGTTTCCACTAATGAAAAGTGGAACTCTTTCAAGGAACAAATACTGTGTGTCCTTAATAGGTATGTCCCTGTCAGGCAGGGAGGAAATGGCCAAGTGAGGGAACCATGGTTCACAAAAGAGGTGGAATGTCTTGTAAAAAGGAAGAGGGAAGCTTATGTAGGGATGAGGAAACAAGGTTTAGATGGCTCGATTAAGGGTTACAAGTTAGCAAGGAATGAGCTGAAATAGGGGCTTAGGAGAGCTAGGAGGGGCCATGAGAAGTCCTTCGCGGGTCAGATCAAGGAAAACCCCAAGGCTTTTTACTCTTATGTGAGGAGGTATTCTCGGGGAAATCTACTGAAGAGAGGTGGCAGTTTTTCAAGGAATGTCTGTCTAGGGTTCTACAGGACAATGTTCCGAGCAGACAGGGAGGAGTTGGTAGGTTAAAGGAACTGTGGTGCACGAAAGCTGTGCGGGACCTAGTCGAGAAGAAAAGGAAAGCGTACAAAAGGTTCAGAGAGCTTGGCGAAGATAGGGATCTAGATGAGTATATGGCTTGTAGGAAGGGACTAAAGAAGGAAATTAGGAGAGCCAGAAAGGGTCAGGAGAAGGCCTTGGCAAGTAGAATTAAGGAAAACACTAAGGCGTTCTATAAATATGTGAAGAGTAAAAGGATGAGACGTGAAGGAATAGGAGCTATAAAAGGTGAAGGTGGGAAAATCAGTATGGGACCAGTAGAAATGGCAGAGGTGCTTAATGAGTATTTTGCCTCGGTTTTCACAGAGGAGAAGGACTTGGGTGGATGTACTGTGGGCTTGCGGTGGACTGAAAAGATTGAGTATGTGGACTTTAACAAAGAGGTTGTGCTGGAATCTTTGAATGGCATCAAGATAGATAAGTCGCCGGGTCTGGATGGGATGTACCCCAGGTTACTGTGGGAGGCGAGGGAAGAGATTGCAGAGCCTCTGGCAGTGATCTTTGCGTCGTCGATGGAGACGGGAGAGGTGCCGGAGGATTGGAGGATTGCGGATGTGGTTCCTATTTTCAAGAAGGGGAATAGGGATAGCCCAGGAAATTACCGACCGGTGAGTCTAACCTCAGTGGTTGGTAAGCTGATGGAGAAGATCCTGAGGGACAAGATTTATGAGCAATGAGAGAGGTTTTGTATGCTCAAGAATACTCAGCATGGCTTTGTCAAAGGCAGATCGTGCCCTACGAGCCTGGTGGAGTTCTTTGAAAATGTGACTACACACATTGACGAAGGGAAAGCGGTAGATGTGGTTTATATGGATTTTAGCAAGGCGTTCGATAAGGTCCCCCATGCAAGGCTTCTCGAAAAAGTGAGAGGGCATGGGATCCAAGGGGCTGCTGCCCTGTGGATCCAGAACTGGCTTGACCAAAGGAGGCAGAGAGTGTGTATAGATGGGTCTTTTTCTAATTGGAGGTCGGTCACCAGTGGTGTGTCCCAGGGATCTGTTCTGGGACCCTTGCTGTTTGTCATTTTCATAAATGACCTGGATGAGGAAGTGGAAAGATGGGTTGGTAAGTTTGCCGACGACACGAAGGTTGGTGGGGTTGTGGATAGTCTGGAGGGATCCCAGAAGGTACAGAAGGACATAGATAGGATGCAAGACTGGGCGGAGAAGTGGCAGATGGACTTCAACCCAGATAAATGTGTAGTGGTCCATTTTGGCAGGTCAAATGGGATGAAGGAGTACAATATAAAGGGAAAGACTCTTAGTACGGTAGAGGATCAGAAGGACCTTGGGGTCCGGGTCCATAGGACTCTAAAATCGGCCCCACAGGTGGAGGAAGTGGTTAAGAAGGCGTATGGTGTGCTGGCCTTTATCAATCGAGGGATTGAGTTTAGGAGTCCGGGGATAATGATGCAGCTATATAAGACCCTCGTCAGACCCCACTTGGAGTACTGTGCTCAGTTCTGGTTGCCTCATTACAGGAAGGATGTGGAAAAGATTGAAAGGGTGCAGAGGAGATTTACAAGGATGTTGCCTGGATTGAGTGGCATGCCTTATGAGGATAGGCTGAGGGAGCTCGGTCTTTTCTTCTTGGAGAGACGTAGGATGAGAGGAGACCTAATAGAGGTATATAAGATGTTGAGAGGCATAGATCGGGTGGACTCTCAGAGGCTTTTTCCCAGGGTGGAAATGGCTGCTACGAGAGGACACAGGTTTAAGGTGCTGCGGGGTAGGTACAGGGGAAATGTTAGGGGGAAGTTTTTCACACAGAGGGTGGTGGGCGAGTGGAATCGGCTGCCGTCAGTGGTGGTGGAGGCAAACTCAATAGGGTCTTTTAAGAGACTCCTGGATGAGTACATGGGACTTAATAGGATGGAGGGTTATAGGTAGGCCTACAAGGTAGGGATATGTTCGGCACAACTTGTGGGGCCGAAGGGCCTGTTTTGTGCTGTAGTTTTCTATGTTTCTAATAAAAGAATGACCAGGGTGAGGTTAGGGCGGGTCAAGGACAGTAGTGGGAACTTGTGTATGGAGTCAGTAGAGATAGGAGAGGTGATGAATGAATACTTTTCTTCAGTGTTCACCAAGGAGAGGGGCCATGTTTTTGAGGAAGAGAAGGTGTTACAGGCTAATAGGCTGGAGGAAGTAGATGTTCAGAGGGAGGATGTACTAGCAGTTTTGAATAAACTGAAGGTCGATAAGTCCCCTGAGCCTGATGAAATATATCCTAGGATTCTTTGGGAGGCAAGGGATGAGATTGCAGAGCCTTTGGCTTTGATCTTTGGGTCCTCACTGTCCACGGGGATGGTGCCAGAGGACTGGAGCGTGGCGAATGTTGTTCCTCTGTTTAAGAAAGGGAATAGAAATGACCCTGGTAATTATAGGCTGGTTAGTAAGTTGATGGAAAAGGTCCTTGGGCATGGGATTTAGGACCATTTAGAAAGATGCGGATTAATCCGGGATAGTCAGCACGGATTCGTGAAGGGCAAGTCATGCCTCACAAATTTGATAGAATTTTTTGAGGAGGTAACTAAGCGTGTTGATGAAGGTAGGGCAGTTGATGTCACATACATGGATTTTAGTAAGGCGTTTGATAAGGTCCCCCATGGTCGGCTTATTATGAAAGTAAGGAGGTGTGGGATAGAGAGAAAGTTGGCCGATTGGATAGGTAACTGGCTATCTGATCGAAGACAGAGGGTGGTGGTGGATGGAAAATTTTCGGACTGGAGGCAGGTTGCTAGCGGAGTGCCACGGGGATCAGTGCTTGGTCCTCTGCTCTTTGTGATTTTTATTAATGACTTAGAGGAGGGGGCTGAAGGGTGGATCAGTAAATTTGCTGATGACACCAAGATTGGTGGAGTAGTGGATGAGGTGGAGGGCTGTTGTAGACTGCAAAGAGACAGATAGGATGCAAAGCTGGGCTGAAAAATGGCAGATGGAGTTTAACCCTGAGAAATGCGAGGTGATTCATTTTAGTAGGACAAATTTAAATGTGGATTACAGGGTCAAAGGTAGGGTTCTGAAGACTGTGGAGGAACAGAGAGATCTTGGGGTCCATATCCACAGATCTCTGAAGGTTGCCACTCAAGTGGATAGAGCTGTGAAGGAGGCCTAATAAGTGTTTGCTTTTATTAACAGGGGATTGGAGTTTAAGAGCCGTGGGGTTATGCTGCAACTGTACAGGACCTTGGTGAGACCACATTTGGAATATTGTGTGCAGTTCTGGTCTCCTCACTATAAGGAGGATGTGGAAGCGCTGGAAAGAGTGCAGAGGAGATTTACCAGGATGCTGCCTGGTTTGGAGGGTAGGTCTCTCCAATGCTGTAACCCCATGGCTGTAACATTTACCATGGCTAATCTATCTAACCTGCACCAACTCTCTGACAAAAGATCTTATTCAGATCCTTGCCGCTCTCCAACGCTGTAACCCCATGGCTGTAACATTTACCATGGCTAATCTATCTAACCTGCACATCTTGGGACACTAAAGGGCAATTTAGCATGGCCAATCCATCTAACCTGCACATCTTTGGAGTGTGGGAGGAAACCGGAGCACCCGGAGGAAACCCATGCAGACACAGGGAGAATGTGCAAACTCCACACAGTCACCCAAGGCTGGAATCGAAACGGGGTCCCTGGAGCTGTGACGCAGCAGCGCTAATCACTGTGCCACTGCCCTGATGACTTGCATTCTAGGATCCTAAAAGAAGGAGGAAAGGTTGAGGGAGCTAGGGCTGTTCTCTCTGGAGCGGAGGAGGCTGAGGGGAGACTTAATAGAGGTTTATAAAATGATGAAGGGGATAGATAGAGTGAACGTTCAAAGACTATTTCCTCGGGTGGATGGAGCTATTACAAGGGGCATAACTTTAGGGTTCATGGTGGGAGATATAGGAAGGATGTCTGAGGTAGGTTCTTTACTCAGAGTGGTTGGGGTGTGGATTGGACTGCCTGCAGTGATAGTGGAGTCAGACACTTTAGGAACATTTAAGCGGTTATTGGATAGGCACATGGAGCACACCAGGATGATAGGGAGTGGGATAGCTTGATCTTGGTTTCAGATAAAGCTCGGCACAACATCGTGGGCTGAAGGGCCTGTTCTGTGCTGTACTGTTCTATGTTCTATGTTCTTTAATTTCTTTTCTATACACCGTACATGTGTATATTTCAGTGTGCGTGAGTCAGTGAGCGTGTATATTTCAGTGTGAATCAGTGTGTGTATAATTCAGTGTGTGAATCAGTGAGTGTGAATATTTCAATGTACGTGAGGCAGTGAGTGTGCATATTTCAGTGTACGTGAGGCAGTGAGCATGTATATTTCAGCATATGTGAATCAGTGAGTGTGAATATTTCAATGTACGTGAGGCAGTGAGTGTGCATATTTCAGTGTACGTGAGGCAGTGAGCATGTATATTTCAGCATATGTGAATCAGTGAGTGTGTACATTTCAGTGTATGAATCTGTGAGTGTCTATATCTCAGTGTGTGAGCTAGTGAGTGTGTATAATTCAGTGTGTGGTAGATGAGTTTGGGTGTGGTAGGTGAGTGTGTATATTTCAGTGTGTGAGAGTCAGCGAATGTGTATATTTCAGTGTGTGAGTGAGTGTGTATATTATTGCTTGTGCATATTCTTGCAGAAACAGAGAGACGTGTAGGTGAATATACACAAACCGTTGAAGGTGACAGGACATGTTTTACTTGGAATTGTAGCATGCAGTTGTCATGTCACTGGACAAATGTTCCGGAGACAAGAGTTCCAATTCCACCGTGGCACCTGGGGGAATTTACATTCAGTTAATGACTAATTCTGTAATAAAATGCTGGAGTAGTGTTAGACAAACTATTGGGGCTAAAGGCAGGTCAGTCATAGAATCCCTACAGTGCAGAAGACGCCATTTGGCCCATCGAGTCTGCACCAACTCTCTGACAAAAGATCTTATTCAGATCCTTGCCGCTCTCCAACGCTGTAACCCCATGGCTGTCACAGTTACCATGGCTAATCTATCTAACCTGCACATCTTGGGACACTAAAGGGCAATTTAGCATGGCCAATCCATCTAACCTGCACATCTTTGGAGTGTGGGAGGAAACCGGAGCACCTGGAGGAAACCCATGCAGACACAGGGAGAATGTGCAAACTCCACACAGTCACCCAAGGCTGGAATCGAAACGGGGTCCCTGGAGCTGTGACGCAGCAGCGCTAATCACTGTGCCACTGCCCTGATGACTTGCATTCTAGGATCCTAAAAGAAGTAGCTACAGAGATAGTGGGTCCATTGATTGTAATTTTCCAATAATCCTTGGATTCTGAAAAATCCAATACTAGAGGATTGGAAAACTGCCAATGTGACACCCCTATTCAAAAAGGGAGGGAGGCAAAAAGCGGATAACTATAGGCCGATTAGCCTAACATCTATTGTTGGAAAAATGTTGGAATCAATTATTAAGGAAGTAATAGCAGCACATTTGGAAAATCATAACCTAATCAAGCGGAGTCAGTATGGCTTCATGCAAGGGAAATTGTGTCTGACTAGTTAAGAGATTTTCAAGGAAGTCTCAACCAGAGTGGATAGAGGGGAATCAGTGCTGTATTTGGACTTCCAGAAGGTGTTCACCAAAGTTCTCACAAAAGGCTAGGTCATAAGATAAAAGCCCATGGTGTTGGAGGTAGTATGATGGCATGGATGGAGAATTGGCTAATGGGCAGGAAAGCAAGTGGGGATGAGGGGTTATTTTTCACGTTGGCAACCTGTAACCAGTGGGGTTCCACAGGGATCAGTGCTGGGACCACAACTGTTTACAATATATATTAGTGACTTGGAGAAAGGAAGCAAATTTACTGTAGTCTATTTTGCAGACAATACAAAAAAGGTGGAGGGGCAAGTTGCAAGAGGCATACAAACAGTTACAAAGAGATATTGAGAGGTTAAGCAGGTGGGGGGAAAATGTGAAGTTGTTCATTTTGAAGGGAAAATAAAATAACTGAGTACTATTTAAATGGAGGAAAAACTGTAGAAAGCTGCAATACCAAGGAACTTAGAAATCATAGAAATCATAGCAAACCTACAGTGCAGGAAGAGGCCATTCAGCCCATCGAGTCTGCACCGACCACAATCCCACCCAGGCCCTACCCCCATATCCCTACATATTTTTACCCGCTAATCCCTCTAATCTACAAACCTCAGGACACTTAGGGGCAATTTTACAACGGCCAATCAACCTAACCCACACATCTTTGGACTGTGGGAGGAAACCGGAGCACCCGGAGGAAACCCACGCAGACATGAGGAGAATGCGCAAACTCCACACAGGCAGTGACCCGAGCCGGGAATCGAACCCAGGTCCCTGGAGCTGTGAAGCAGCAATGCTAACCACTGTGCTACCGTGCCGCAATTGGGGTAGAACATAGAACATAGAAAAAATACAGCACAAACAGGTCCTTTGGCCCACAAGTTGCGCCAGTCATGTCCCTACCTACCTAGGCTTATTTATAGGCTTACCTATAACCCTCAATCCTATTAAGTCCCATGTACTCATCCAGGAGTCTCTTAAAAGACCCTATCGAATTTGCCTCCACCACCACTGACGGCAGCCGATTCCACTCACCCACCGAGTGAAAAACTTACCCCTGACATCTCCTCTGTACCTACTCCCCAGCACCTTAAACCTGTGTCCTCTCATAGCAGCCATTTCAGCCCTGGGAAAAAGCCTCCGAGAATCCACCCGATCTATAGCTCTCAACATCTTGTACACCTCTATCAGGTCACCTCTCATCCTTCGTCTCTCCAAGGAGAAAAGACCGAGCTCCCTCAACCTATCCTCATAAGGCATGCCAACCAATCCAGGCAACATCCTTGTGTAAATCTTCTCTGCACCCTTTCAATCATTTCCACATCCCTCCTGTAATGAGGCGACCAGAACTGAGCACAGTACTCCAAGTGGGGTCTGACGAGGGTCTTATAAAGCTGCATCATTATCTCCCGACTCCTAAACTCAATTCCTTGATTGATGAAGGCCAGCACACCATACGCCTTCTTAACCACTTCCTCTACCTGCGAGGCCGATTTAAGAGTCCTATGGACCCGGACCCCAAGGTCCTTCTGCTAAGAGTCTTACCCTTGATATTATACTCCTTCATCCCATTTGACCTGCCAAAATGGACCACTACACATTTATCCGGGTTGAAGTCCATCTGCCACTTCTCCGCCCATTCTTGCATCCCATCTATGTCACGCTGCAGCTTCTGACATCCCTCCAACCTATCCACAACACCACCAACCTTCGTGTCGTCGGCAAACTTACCAACCCATCCCTCCACTTCCTCATCCAGGTCATTTATGAAAATGACAAACAGCAAGGGTCCCAGAACAGATCCCTGGGCACTCCACTGGTGACCGACCTCCATTCAGAAAAAGACCCATCTACAACCACTCTCTGCCTTTTGCGCTTTTGTACTTGCGCACAAAACACAGAAAGCTAGCACACTGGTGCAGCAGATAATCAGGAAGGCTAATGGAATGTTGGCCTTTATTTCAAAGGGGTTGGAGTAAAGAGTAGGGAAGTCTTGCTGCAACTATACAAGATACTGGTGAGAACACATCTGGAGCACTGTGAGCAGTTTTGATCCCTTTATTTAAGGAAAGATAATATTTAATTGGAGGCAGTTCAGATAATGTTCACTAGGATGATCCCCGGTATGGAGGGATTGTCTTATGAGGAAAGGTTAAACAGGTGGGACTCTAATTGTTGGAATTTAAAAGAATGAGATATGATCTCATTGAAACGAAGAAGTCTTAAGGGGCTTGACAGGGTAAATGCTAAGAGGAGGTTTCCCGTTATGGGAAAGTCTAGGACCAGAGAGGCACAGTGTCACAATAAAGGTGAACCATTTAAAGACTGAGATGAGGGGGAATTTCTTCTCTCAGAGGATTGTGTGTCTTTGGAACCCCTTGCCACAGAGGGCTGTAGGGGCAGAATCATTATGTATATTTAAGTCTGAAATGATTTTTGATCAATAAGGGAAATAAGGGTTACGGGGAAAGGGCAGGAAGGTGGACCTGAGGAATGTCGTATCAGCCATGATCCTATTGAATGGTGGAGCAGGCTTGAGGGGCCGAAAGGCCTACTCCTGTTCCTATTACTGAGACCATAAGATCATAAATAGTAATGAACATGAAATTACCAGATTGCTGCAAAAACCACCTGGTTCACTAATGTCCTTTACGGGGAGGAAATCTGCTGTTCTTACCATATCTGATCTACATGTGACTCCAGACTCAGAGCAATGTGATTGACTCTTAACTGTCCTCTGAAATGCCCCATCAATCCCATACAGAAAGCTGAAAAGGAATAAGATTGATCGGACTACCCGATATCAAGCCAGGCACTGGAAATGACAAAGGCACATTCAGCCCTGTTGACCCTACAAGGTCCACCTTACTAACACCTGGGGACTTGTGCCAAATTTGAAAAAGCTGTGACAAGTAACATTTGTGCCACACAGGTGCCAGACAATGACTATCGCCAATAAGAGAGAATGAACAGGATTTTAACTGCGGATTTCAGGATGTCAGGTTGGAATGAGGGTTCGAGCCCACACTTGCCAGCAGCAGAACCAGCTCAGCAATTTTACCAGAAGCAGTTTCCCAGTTGGCCGCCTCTGGGCTTGCCGTCCAATAAGGATGGCAGATGCTGCCAGCTCAATCACAGGGCAGGCAGCCTGTGGTGCTGTGATGGTTTCACCAACAGGGAAGTGAGTGCTGCTGTGGCAGGTTGGAGGCTGTGAAGGAGCGGGGTAAGGAAAAAATAATAATCAGGTGGTCAAACAGGCAGGCTCCTCCAGATGATAGCCCATTTGCGACCCGGGATTGTGTTTGCTGCCTGCGGCCCCCTCTTTGGGGAATTGCAGTCTCCAGCTCCAATGAGCCCTGGCTGCTGATGATCACAGGGAGACTGCCTCCATGAAGCTAGCAACCTCCCCAAATGCGCTGCTGGGTCACGGGTAAAATGCCTGCAGCCCTGAAGAATCGATCCTGATGGGGACCTTACATATTTAAATTAGCAGTCTATCACCATTCCGTAGACAGCTACTCACATCCAATCTCGCCATTGGGAAACCTAACTGCAAAGTGGAGCCATTTTGACAGTTCCCGCTTTTTCCCCGGGCCCCTGCCTTCCTAATTCCATCATGCTGGGGCTGGTAAAATCCTGCCTAATCTTATTACCTGCCATAGATGTACAATTGCCATCATTGAATCTCCCACCATCAATATCCTAGGGGTTACCATTAACCAAAAACTTATTTGAACCAGCCATATAAATATAGTGATTATAAGAGCAGGTCAGAGGTTCTTCAGAAATTCTTCAGACCCCCCAAAACCCTATCCATCATCTACGTGGCACAAGTCAGGGGTGTGATGGGATACTCTACGCTCACCTGGACGAGTGCAGCATCAACAACACCCAACACAAAGCAGTTTTCTTGATTGAGCTCCATCCACCACCTTAACTATTCACTCCTTGCACCACCAGTGCACATTGACAGAGGTGTACACTATATAAAGGATTCCCAAAATACAGGATGAGGAACTTCAGTTACGAAGATTGATTGGAGATGTTAAGACTGTTTTCCTTAAAGAAAAGAAAGTTGAGAGGGGATTTAATAGAGGGATTCAAAATCTAATGGGTCCAGATAGAGTAGATAGGGAGAAGCTGTTCCCACTTGTGAAACTGACAAGGACGAGAGGTCACAGGTTTAAACTAATTAGTAAAAGCAGCAAAAGTGATAGGAGGAGAAACTTTTCTTTTTAGGTAGAGAATGGTTAGGGTTTGGAATGCACTGCCTGAGAATGTGATGGAGACAGGTTCAATTGAAGCATTCAAAAGGGAATTAGATTTTTATCTGAAAAGTAAGAATATGCAATAATTCACGAAGGCTTCTTCGACAGCACCTTCCACACCTATGACATCTACCAGCTAAATGCTCAAGAGCAGCAAATGCATGAGAATACCACAACCTGTAAGATCTCCTCCAAGTCACAAAACATCACAGAATTGTTATGGCACAGGAGGCGGCCATTTGGTCCATCATATCTTCAGCTCTCCGAATGAGCAATCCACCTAGTCCCATTCCCCTGCACATTCTTTTATCATTGTTGTTCTGAACATTAATGACCCATGCTGCATATATATCAGACATTTGTAACCAGATGCAAACAATGGGTGTTATCATTTTACCTGGAATTTTCTGTGATTGCTGGGTGAATTGATTGGTGAATCTGGAAAGGGGAAAAATATCATGCAGGATTGAAGGGAAGGGTTAAATGGCTGCTGGGGGTGGGGTGGAATTAGGGACACCAGAGTCCCTGACCCTGAGTAGTCATTGGCTATGCATCATAAGAACATAAGAACATAAGAAATAGGAGCAGGAGTAGGCCATCTAGCCCCTCGAGCCTGCCCCGCCATTCAATAAGATCATGGCTGATCTGACGTGGATCAGTACCACTTACCCGCCTGATCCCCATAACCCTTAATTCCCTTACCGCTCAGGAATCCATCCATCCACGCTTTAAACATATTCAGCGAGGTAGCCTCCACCACCTCAGTGGGCAGAGAATTCCAGAGATTCACCACCCTCTGGGAGAAGAAGTTCCTCCTCAACTCTGTCTTAAACCGACCCCCCTTTATTTTGAGGCTGTGTCCTCAAGTTTTAACTTCCTTACTAAGTGGAAAGAATCTCTCCGCCTCCACCCTATCCAGCCCCCGCATTATCTTATAAGTCTCCATAAGATCCCCCCTCATCCTTCTAAACTCCAACGAGTACAAACCCAATCTCCTCAGCCTCTCCTCATAATCCAAACCCCTCATCTCCGGTATCAACCTGGTGAACCTTCTCTGCACTCCCTCCAATGCCAATATATCCTTCCTCATATAAGGGGACCAATACTGCACACAGTATTCCAGCTGCGGCCTCACCAATGCCCTGTACAGGTGCATCAAGACATCCCTGCTTTTATATTCTATCCCCCTCGCAATATAGGCCAACATCCCATTTGCCTTCTTGATCACCTGTTGTACCTGCAGACTGGGCTTTTGCGTCTCATGCACAAGGACCCCCAGGTCCCTTTGCACGGTAGCATGTTTTAATTTGTTTCCATTGAGATAGTAATCCCATTTGTTATTATTTCCTCCAAAGTGTATAACCTCGCATTTCTCAACGTTATACTCCATTTGCCATATCCTCGCCCACTCACTCAGCCTGTCCAAATCTCTCTGCAGATCTTCTCCGTCCTCCACACGATTCACTTTTCCACTTATCTTTGTGTTGTCTGCAAACTTCGTTACCCTACACTCCGTCCCCTCCTCCAGATCATCTATATAAATGGTAAACAGTTGCGGCCCGAGTACCGATCCCTGCGGCACGCCACTAGTTACCTTCCTCCAACCAGAAAAACACCCATTTATTCCGACTCTTTGCTTCCTGTCGGATAGCCAGTCCCCAATCCACTTTAACACACTACCCCCAACTCCGTGTGCCCTAATCTTCTTCAGCAGCCTTTTATGGGGCATCTTATCAAACGCCTTTTGGAAATCCAAAAACACCGCATCCACCGGTTCTCCTCCATCAACCGCCCTCGTCACATCTTCATAAAAATCCAACATGTTCGTCAAGCACGACTTTCCCCTCATGAATCCATGCTGCGTCTGATTGATCGAACCATTTCTATCCAGATGCCCTGCTATCTCCTCTTTAATAATGGATTCCAGCATTTTCCCTACTATCAATTAATAGTAGCATCAATTATCTCTTTTTTGAAGGTTGTGTATTAATCTATGACTGTTTTTCCTGCCAACCTTTGACTCGAATTTATTCAGCCCAGATGTGTTCCTACCCCATTGAAGTTGACTTTCTCCAAGGCAATTTTTCTTACTCTGGGTTGTTATTTGCCCTTTTCTACAGTCAGCCTAAAATGGATAATACAATGGTCACTCTCCCCTAAACATTATTGTGCAGACACTAAATTCATTCCCAAGAACCAGGTCCAGCTGTGCCTCCTTCCTCATTGGGCTGGAAACATACTGTAGAAAATGTTCTTGAATGGTCTTAAGGAACTCTTGCCCCTCTGTTCCCTTTACATTACTACTATCCCAGTCTATTTTTGGATAATTCAAGTTCCCCATTATAAGTTCTCCATAATTTTTGCACCTCTCTGTAATTTCGTTGCAAATTTGTTCCTCTACACCTTTCCCACAAGCTGGCCTGGAGAGTATGTTGAGCACCATACTTGCACCTTTTTCCCCCCGAGCTCTAACCAAATAGATTCTGTCCTTGATCCCCTCCCCCGGAGATATGTTCCCTCCCCAGAATTACTATGCTCTCCTTTATGCTGCCACTCTCCCACTTTTAGTCCTTTCCTGAACAGCTTGTATCCAGGGATATTTAACGCCCAGTACTGCCCTTCTTTGAGCCAGGTCTCTGCTATAGCCACACCTTCATATTTCCACATCGCAATCTGTACCTATAACAGTCTTACTTACCACACTCTGAACATTTATATACATGCACAGTAACCTTGGTTCAGACAACACTAATTTATCCTTTACTCTGATGCCACATATTAACTTATTATTCATTACTCAAATGCTATCTCTCTCTCTATGTAGTCTGTGCCCCTTGATATTCCTTTCTAATATTGGGTTAAATCTTACCAAAACATGGCAGAGTGTTGTTTCCGGCAAGATTACTGGTGTTTCTCTCCAGATATCACAACACTCTACCAAAAAAAAAATCAAGGGGGCATGTTTCACGCCATTATACAGGGGGTGGGGCCTCAGCGTGCCAGCAAATCCCAGCTGCATGGTGATCAGGGCACCATCTTCAAAGGGCACGCTGATCATAACCTGAGTAAACCTTCTCCCAAGCCCAGGCCTCAGAGGCTCGGCTCCCCAATTCTGAACAGAGTCGACACTTCTCTACCCGTCCCCCCCAATCATTGCATCCCTCCCAAATCATTGGCCCTTTCCCCCACCTCCAATCATTGGCCTTTCCCACTGATCATCAGCCGCTCCAACCCCCCACCCCGATCATCAGCCCCTTCTTCCCTCCCTCTCCCCTCAGTCTGAGCCAGCACCACCTCCACCCCCACCAAACCACACGGACATTGTGCCAACCTGTGCCAAGCGGCAGTGCCAGAAGGCAATGCCAGCCCACTGTCTGGCCATGTCCCTCTCTTCCAGGGGCTATACTTAACGCCGGGGTAATCCCCACAACAGGTTCTGGTCTGTCTTAACCTGTTGAAAACCACTCCACTGTCACGTCGGCGCAGTGTCAATATAAGGCAGGGAGTCAATATCAGGTGAGGGTGCAGGTTAATAACATTTAAATATATTCAAATTCATGTAAAGCAGGTTCACGACCATTATGGGTGTGAACCTGATGACATCACCAGCGAGGGGTGGGGAAGATCCAAAATCACGAACCCGCTGGCGAGAACTGCGACTTCCGGATCTTCCCATTTCCCCCACAGCCCGTCCCAATATCCCCGGAATCTTAAGACCTCCTTCCTTCTTCCATCTTTTCAACCACTCATTCATCTGTCTTATCCTCCAATTTCTGTACTCACTTGTGCATGGAACTGGGAGTAATGTGAAGATTACTACTTTAGAAGAGCTGCTTATTAATTTTCTACCATACGCCCCAAGTTCAGGCTGCAGAACTCCATCCCTTTTGCTACTTGTGTCATGTGGACCATGACTACTGGCCATTCACCCTCCCTACTCAGTATTGCTCTTTCAGACTTCCTTATATCCCATGGTGTATGACTTGGCTCTGACTTCAATCTCCAGATGAACCATCACTTTCATCAACATTTAGAACTGAATACTGGTTAGAGAATGAGATACATTCAGGGAATTCCTGCTCTACCGACTCATTCCTTTGTAGCTGTCTGGTAGTCACCATTTCCTTCTCTCCCTACATACTCTTAAGCTATGGGGTGACCACATCTATAAATGTTGTATCCATATAACTTTCAACTTCATGGATACTCCTCAGTGATGCCAGCTACTACTTGAGTTCCACAACCAGAAGGCAAGCTGCTGCATCTGACAACACTTTCTGCACAAATGGTTATCAAGGACATGGAAATAATCCTGGAGTTTCCACATAGCACAGAATGTGCACTCTCAAGGTTGAAGCAGCCCTGTCATTTCTCTATTTATTAACTGATAACTTTGTTACTGCAATTAAACCTTACTACTGGTAAGAAATCTTACCAATAGTAATAAAACATATTACTATGAATAAACCTTAGCAATAATTATAAACCCTCGAATATTTAGTATACCTTATTAGTGGTAATAAACCTTAAGAGTAAAAGATAAGACTTACTCACTTGTTACCAATAGTTAATATTAACTTCTTTTTTCAAATCGCCAGTTGCTTAGACTCAGTCCCTAAGCAGCAATTCTCACCAACCAATCACCTGATGTCTTTCCTGTGATTCTTTTTCCAAAACAGGGTGCTCCTGCTCCTTTCTCTGTCTCTTTCCCAATGGTACGTGCTATAGACCTTGCTCCTCAGGCTGTATTTATCTGCTCCCTGCTGTGTATCCCTCCACAGGTCCACACCTCACTCTGCCTCTCTCCCCCCCGAGGAAGATTGCTGCATGGAATGCTCTCCCTAACAGGATTGTGGGTGTATCTCCACCACATGGACAGCAACGGTTGCCCCCACTTTCTTCAGGGTATTTATTGATAGGCAATAAATGCCATCTTACCAGCAACACGCAAATCCTAATAACAAATAAATAAAAGTGAGAAGCATGTTCAAAAACAAATGGGATCCTTGATTTTATAAGATACAATAGAACAGGGGTTTCCAAACTTTTCAGTACGAGGGCCACATCGTATATTTTACACATTTTTGGGGGCCAAAGAAAAAAAATTAGTTTTATAAATGAACTGGCGATGATTAAGCCCGTGAGATCGAATGAAATTCACTGTTGAAACAACAGGTTTCAGAACGCAAGACATATGGGCGGCACGGTGGCACAGTGGCTAGCACTGCTGCTTCACAGCTCCAGGGTCCCGGGTTCGATTCCCGGCGCGGGTCACTGTCTGTGTGGAGTTTGCACATTCTCCTCGTGTCTGCGTGGGTTTCCTCCCACAGTCCAAAGATGTGCGGGTTAGGTTGATTGGCCAGGTTAAGAATTGCCCCTTAGAGTCTGAAGATGTGTAGGTTAGAGGGATTAGCGGGTAAATATGTGGGGGTAGGGCCTGGGTGGGATTGTGGTCGGTGCAGACTCGATGGGCCGAATGGCCTCCTTCTGCACTGTAGGGTTTCTATGATATCCACATATTTTCTGCACAATGCTTGTTGATGGATAATGCAATGCAGAAACATGGACTTTGAGAATCCACCAACCTCACAAGCTTTTGTGATTTGTCCAACCAAACCTTTCTTCACCCCAGACATGTTCTTTCCTCCATCAATTGTCACGCATTGCAGTTTATTCCATTCCAGGTTATATTCTAACACAGTTTTTTTCAATTCTTTGAAGATATCTTCTCCAGTTACTGTGCTGTGCATGCTATGCACTGATGCTAATTCTTGTGTCACATTAAATTCACTGTCAACGCCACGGATGAATACTGTTGTGATGTGTCACACACATCAGTCGATTCATCAAGTGCAAGAGAATACAACTGAAAATTTCTTGCTTTGTCTGCAAATTTGATGAAATATATTGCTTCCTATATCCTCAATTCTATGAGTAACAGTATTTGGCGCAAGACTGATGGTTTTGAACAGATTTGCTTTTTCTGGGCATAACTCTTCCACTGCTTCCATTATACACTCTTTGATGAGATCTCCATCGGTGAATGGCTTTCCTCTTTTAGCCAACACATAAGCTAGTTTGTAACTGGCCCTGGTTAAAGCTTCTCGGCCTTTTGGCTAAGATCAAGTGTAGTATGGATCGCCTGCACTTGGTTGAGGTCATTGGGTTACACTGAAGCTTCATGTGTTTCACATGAAGCAATTTTTAAAAGCGGCATCTCGGCCTTTTGGCTAAGATGCAAATGAGCCCAAGTCTTGGAGGAGGAACCTCCCCCTTCTCCAATCAGCTTGGCTCATGTAGATCAGGCCCAGGACAGGGTGGTTTGGTCGCTTGCCCTGTCTTGTCAGCCTGGATCTGAAATGTCTCAACTTGTTGAGACTCTGAATTGGATTTGATTTGATTGAATTGGAAAAGTATATAAAAAAAAGCTTCATTTTCAGTTATCTTCTGCGTAAAAAAACCTTGTTGGGAAAGCAACCTGCGTTGCATTGATTCAAATTTTTCCGAACACTGTGTTCCTGTGAACTGGGAATAACTTGGTTCATGTTTGGTCTCATAGTGCCGACGTACATTGTACTCCTTCAAAACTGCAACTGTTTTGTTGCATATGACACACAAGGCTTTATCACCTGCTTGTACAAAGAAGTACTTTACACCCCATTTTTCATTAAACAGGCGGCACTCACTGTCCACTTTTCTTTTATTTTTTTCCGTCCATACCTGAATTGCCGCCATCATTGTCATTGTTCTCGCTCATTTCAGACAGATGGAGCTTACGGATTGGATAAAGCAGCTGTCACTCAGTCAATGCAGAGCGGCAATTGGCTAACAGATGTCTCAATTGCTGATTCATTTAATGAACTGTCAGCCACAGGACGGTAGCTCTGATTGGACAATAGGCTGGTAAAGAGAGCGGGGGTTCCCATGGGTCCATCAGACACTGCGCGGAGCGGCAGCAAATGTCTGGCCTGTGGCTTCCGTCCCCGCGTCCGGATCCTGAGTCAGAGGCGGGGGTTCCGGACGCGGGAGTGTTTTCGGCAGCGGGAATCACGTCCCGCCCCACTGCCTGCGGGCCAGATGTTAGCCCGCTGCGGGCAGTAGTTTGGAGACCCCTGCAATAGAAAATGAAGGAATTAACTTTAGAAAACATTGGTGAGATCTCAGCTAGAATATATAGTGTTCAATTCTGCATTTTAGGAAGGATGTCGAGACTGCAGAGGAGATTTACTGAAATGGTACCAGGGATTAGAGTCTTCAACTGAGTAGAGAAATTTAGCAAAGGTGGGGGTAATCCTTAGAGCAAATTAAGGGAGAACTTTATTGGAGAGGTTCAAAATGAAGAGTTTGGATGGAGTAAGTATGGAGAAATTGCTGCCAGTGATAGAAAGGTCAGTAACCAAACTTAGTCTAATAGATAAAAGAACCAGAGGAGAGATGAAAAATGAATTTTGTGTGGAATTGTGATTTGGAATGTGCTGCCTGAAAGGTGAGTGGAAGCAGGTTCATAGCAACTTTCAAGAGGGAATTGGAATATTTATAAAGGAAAATTTTTCAAAGTGATGGGATAGGAGCAGGGGAGTGGGACTAATTGGATAATTCTTTCAAACAGCTGGTACAGACACAATGGGATGAATTACCTTCTCCTGAGTTGGATCATTCTATGACTCTTCTGGTCGGAACTTACTTGTTTAATTAATGTCTCATGCAACATTGGGAGCATTTTCAGTTTGCAAACCAGACTTGCCGATTCGTGGACCATCCAGTTGCTTTGCCACAGAGCAGACCAATTAAGAGCCACCTCGAGACCATCTAGCCAATTCAGGAGGTTGGGCAGGATGACATGGTCACTTTGTCAGAGGAAGAATTTTTAGTTAAAGGAACATGGCATGATTCAGAAGAACGCACCAGGACTTCAATTTCTGAGGCTGCAGCAAACACAGGAATAGACAGGAGACCTGGGAAAGTCACTTCCCAGTCTTTCAACTGTTAGCTGGAGGTCTAGCTAAAGGGCTGCAGTGACATGAGCCATCCCAAGGGGGTGAGGGTTGTGTGGTGTTAATGTCACTGGTCTAGTAACCCAGAGACCCAGGCTAAAGTCCCAATCCCACCATGGCAATTGGTGGAAAGTTAAATTCAATTAATCAATCTGGAACATAAAGTTAGCTTGAGTAATGATGGCCATTAAACTATCATTGATTGTTGTAAAAACCCATCTGGTTCACTAATGTCCTTTAGGGAAGGAAATCTGCCATCCTTACCCGGTGTGGCCTACATGTGACTCCAAACCCACAGAAATGTGGTTAACTCTCTATTACCCTGAAATTACCTTGCAAGCCACTCAATTCAAGGGCAATTAGGGATGGAAACAAAGGCTGGCCTCGCCAGCAATACCCACATCCCATGAAAGAATAACAAAGTGTGGACAACTCCTTCAACCAAGCCGACACGAATGGGAAGGACTATGGAAGGGAGAAGTATCAGTGTGACCCCTCTAACATGAAGACAGTGAACCAGGAGCATCCAGGCCACTAGGAGGGCAGTACATTGTCAGATGCCAAGCCCCACTTTGCCCACCATTTCTGTGCACAGTTAGCAGCTCTTTTGTCTTGCAGTCAGAAGGTTGTAGGTTCAAACCTCACTCCAGAGACTTGTTCTGTACACAAATTCTGAATCATTTCCGGCAAGTCTGCATTTCGCAAACAACCAACTAAGCCTCTTTTTTAACAACTCTGAGTGTCTCCACAGATGCTGCCTGACCTGTTTTTATTTCAGATTTCCAGCAGCTGTAGTATTTTGTTTTTGTCTCTTTTTTAATATGACCAAAGGAAAAATACTAATTGTTCTTCCCTCCTCTTCAAATAGTGCCATGGGACCTTTACATTCCAGGTCAACAACCAGGTACAAGTGAATTTAACACAGCATTCATCAATGTCCCACTCCATCAGCACTGAATGTGCAGGAGGACCAGCCGAACCTAATCTGTAATTAGCAAATGAACCCACAGCTTCTCAAGGAATGAGTTCTGCGGATCAAATCTCAGCTTTGTGCTGAGTGAAAAAGCATTCTGAAGGGAGAGGGTAAACAGCCAGTGGTCGTGGTACATATTGGTACTAATGACATAGGTAGGAAGTGTGATGAGGTCCTGCAGCGGCAGTTTAGGGAGTTAGGTAGAAAGTTAAAAAGCAGGACCTCCAAGGTTGTAATCTCAGGATTGCTCCCTGTGCCACGTGTCAGTGAGGCTAGACATAGGAAGGTAGTACAGCTTAACAGCTGGTGTAGGAGGGAGATATCTGGAGCATTGGGGTCTCTTCTGAGGCAGGTGGGATCTGTACAAGAAGGAAGGGTTGCATCTAAACAGCTGTGATAGGTATGTCCCTGTCAGGCAAGGAGGAATTGGTAGGGCTAGGGAACCGTGGTGCACCAAAAAAGTTTCTTTGTTGGTTAAAAAGAAAAAGGAGGCTTATGTTCGGATGAGACGTGAGCACTCGGGTAGTGCACTAGAAAGCTTTAGATTGGCTAAGAGGGAGTTGAAGAGCGAGCTTAGAAGGGCTAAAAGGGGACATGAGAAGACTTTGGCGGATAGGGTTAAAGAGAATCCTAAGGCGTTCTATAGGTATGTCAAGAACAGAAGGTTGGTTAGGGCAAGTTTAGGGCCAGTTATAGATGGCAGAGGGAAGTTATGTGTGGAACCGGAGGAGATTGGTGAAGCATTGAACCAATATTTCTCTTCGGTGTTCACGCAAGGGGACATGAATATAGCTGAGGAGGACACTGGGTTGCAAGGGAGTAGAATAGACAGTATTACAGTTGATAAGGAGGATGTGCAGGATATTCTGGAGGGTCTGAAAATAGATAAATCCCCTGGTCCGGATGGGATTTATCCAAGGATTCTCTGGGAGGCAAGAGAAGTGATTGCAGAGCCTCTGGCTCTGATCTTCAGGTCGTCGTTGGCCTCTGGTATAGTACCAGAAGATTGGAGGTTAGCGAATGTTGTCCCATTGTTTAAGAAGGGGAACAGAGACTTCCCCGGGAATTATAGACCGGTGAGTCTCACTTCTGTTGTCGGCAAGATGTTGGAAAAAATTATAAGGGATAGGATTTATAGTTATTTGGAGAGTAATGAATTGATAGGTGATAGTCAGCATGGTTTTGTGGCAGGTAGGTCGTGCCTTACTAACCTTATTGAGTTTTTTGAGAAAGTGACCAAGGAGGTGGATGGGGGCAAGGCAGTGGACGTGGTATATATGGATTTTAGTAAGGCGTTTGATAAGGTTCACCATGGTAGGCTTCTGCAGAAAATGCAGATGTATGGGATTGGGGGTGATCTAGGAAATTGGATCAGGAATTGGCTAGCGGATAGGAAACAGAGGGTGGTGGTTGATAGTAAATATTCATCATGGAGTGCGGTTACAAGTGGTGTACCTCAGGGATCTGTTTTGGGGCCACTGCTGTTTGTAATATTTATTAATGATCTGGATGAGGGTATAGTTGGGTGGATTAGCAAATTTGCTGATGACACCAAAGTCGGTGGTGTGGTAGACAGTGAGGAAGGGTGTCGTAGTTTGCAGGAAGACTTAGACAGGTTGCAAAGTTGGGCCGAGAGGTGGCGGATGGAGTTTAATGCGGAGAAGTGTGAGGTAATTCACTTTGGTAGGAATAACAGATGTGTTGAGTATAGGGCTAACGGGAGGACTTTGAATAGTGTGGAGGAGCAGAGGGATCTAGGTGTATGTGTGCATAGATCCCTGAAAGTTGGGAATCAAGTAGATAAGGTTGTTAAGAAGGCATATGGTGTCTTGGCGTTTATTGGTAGGGGGATTGAATTTAGGAGTCGTAGCGTTATGTTGCAACTGTACACAACTCTGGTGCGGCCGCACTTGGAGTACTGTGTGCAGTTCTGGTCCCCACATTACAGGAAGGATGTGGAGGCTTTGGAGAGGGTGCAGAGGAGGTTTACCAGGATGTTGCCTGGTATGGAGGGGAGATCCTATGAGGAGAGGCTGAGGGATTTGGGATTGTTTTCGCTGGAAAGGCGGCGGCTAAGAGGGGATCTTATTGAAACATATAAGATGATTAGAGGTTTAGATAGGGTGGATAGTGATAGCCTTTTTCCTCTGATGGAGAAATCCAGCACGAGGGGGCATGGCTTTAAATTGAGGGGGGGTAGTTATAGAACCGATGTCAGGGGTAGGTTCTTTACCCAGAGGGTGGTGAGGGATTGGAATGCCCTGCCAGCATCAGTAGTAAATGCGCCTAGTTTGGGGGCGTTTAAGAGATCCGTAGATAGGTTCATGGACGAAAAGAAATTGGTTTAGGTTGGAGGGTCACAGTTTTTTTTTTTTTTAACTGGTCGGTGCAACATCGTGGGCCGAAGGGCCTGTTCTGCGCTGTAATGTTCTATGTTCTATGTTCTATGTTCTATGTTCTAAACTGAAAGGGCATAAATATTCTGGCCGGGAGGTTTGTTAGTGTCACATGGGAGGATTTAAACTAGTTTGGCAGAGGGGTGGGAACCAAGGCAAAGGTGAATTAGCTGAAGGGGAACCAGAGAGTAGGGCCAGTAAGACTCAGAGAAAGAGCAGGCATGGTATGCTTGCTAATCAAAGAGAGTCTGGTGGACTGAACTGCATTTGTTACAATGCAAGAAGTGTAACAGGTAAGGCAAGCGAACTTAGAGCTTGGAACTATCATGTTGTTGCTATTACAAAGACTTGGTTAAGGGAAAGACAGGATTAGCAGCTTAATGTTCTAGGATACAGATGTTTCAGGTGGGACAGAGTGGGTGTAAAAGGGATGGGAGAGTTGCACTACCGGTTAAGGAGAATATCACAGCTGTACTCTGGGAGGACACCTCAGAGGGCTCATACAGTGAGGCAATATGGGTAGAGCTTAGGAAGAGGAAAGATGTAGTCAATGTTGGGGGTTTACTATAGGCCGTCCAACAGCCAGTGGGAGATAGAGGAACAGATATGTCGGCAGATTTTGGCAAGGTGTAAAAATAACAGGGTTGTTGTGGTGCGAGATTTTAACTTCCCCTATATTGACTGGGACTCACTTAGTGCTGGGGCGTGGATGGGGCAGAGTTTGTCAGGAGCATCCAGGAGGGCTTCTTGAAACAGTATGTAGATAGTCCAACTAGGGAAAGGGCCGTACTGGACCTGGTGTTGGGGAATGAGCCTGGCCAGGTGGTCGACGTTTCAGTAGGGGAGCAGTTCGGGAACAGTGACCACAATTCAGTAAGATTTAAGGTACTGATGGATAAAGATAAGTGTAGTACTCAAGTTAAGGTGCTAAACTGGGGGAAGGCTAATTACAACAATATTAGGCTGGAACTGAAGAATGTAGATTGGGGGCAGATGTTTGAGGGCAAATCAACATCTGGCATGTGGGAGGCTTTCAAGTGTAAGTTGATAGGGATTCAGGACCGGCACATTCCTGTAAGGATGAAAGATAAGTATGGCAAGTTTTAGGAACCTTGGATAACGAGAGATATTGTGAGCCAAGTCAAAGAGAAAAAGGAAGTATTTGTCAAAGCTAGGAGCACACGAAGCAAGTGTGGAATACAAGGAAAATAGAAAGAAACTTAAGCAAGGAGTAAGGAGGGCTAAAAGGGGTCACAAAAAGTCATTGGCCAGCAGGATTAAGAAAAATCCCAAGGCTTTTAATACATATATAAAAGAGCATGAGGGTAGCCAGGGAGAGGGTTGGCCCACTCAAGAACAGGGCAGGGAATCTATGCGTGGAGCCAGAAGAAATGGGCAAATTTCTAAATGAGTACTTTGTGTCAGTATTCACCAAAGAGAAGGACTTGGTGGATGATGAGTCTGGGGAAGGGTGTGTAGATAGTGAGGGCCATATTGAGATCAAAAAGGAGTAGGTATTGGGGGTCTTGAGAAACATTAAGGTAGACAAGTCACCAGGGCCTGATGGGATATACCCCAGAATACGGAGAGAGGCAAGGGAGGAAATTGCTGGGGCCTCAAGAGAAATCTTTGTATCCTCACTGGCTACAAAGGAGGTCCCAGAGGATTGGAGAATAGCCAGTGTTGTTCCTTTGTTTAAGAAGGGGAGCAAGAATAATCCAGGTAATTACAGACCGGTGAGCCTTACATCAGTAGTAGGAAAATTATTGGAGAGGATTCTTCGAGACAGGATTTACTCCCACTTGGAAATAAGTGGACGCATTAGCAAGAGGCAACATGGTTTTGTGAAGGGGAAGTCATGTCTCACTAACTTGATTGAGTTTTGAGGAAGCGATGAAGATGATTGATGAGGGTAGGGCAGTGGATGTTGTCTACATGGACTTCAGCAAGGCTTTTGACAAGGTCCCTCATGGCAGACTGGTGCAGAAGGTGAAGTCGCATGGGATCAGAGGTGAGCTTGCAAGATGGATACGGAACTGGCTTGGCCATAGAAGACAGAGGGTAGCAGTGGAAGGATGTGTTTCTGAATGGAGGTGACTAGTGGCATTCCTCAGGGATCAATGCTGGGACCTTTGCTGTTTGTAATGTATATCAATGATTTGGAGTAAAACGTAACTTGTTTGATTAGTAAGTTTGCGGACGACACAAAGGTTGGTGGAATTGCAGATAGCGATGAGGACCATCAGAGGATACAGCAGGATATAGATCAGTTGGAGACTTGAGTGGAGAGATGGCAGATGGAGTTTAATCTGGACAAATGTGAGGTAATGCATTTTGGAAGGTCTAATAAAGTAAATGGCAGAACACTTAAGAGTATTGATAGGCAGAGAGATCTGGGTGTACAGGTACACAGGTCACTGAAAGTGGCAACGCAGGTGGGGAAGGTAGTCAAGAAGGCATACGGCATCTTGCCTTCATCGGCCAGGGCACTGAGTTTAAAAATTGGCAAGTCATGTTGCAACTTTATAGAACCTTATTTAGGCTGCACTTGGCATGTGGTGTTCAATTCTGGTCACCACACAACTAGAAGAATGTGGAGGCTTTGGAGAGGGTACAGAAAAGATTTACCAGGATGCTGCCTGGTATAGAGGGCATCAGCTATGAGGAAAGGTTGGAGAAACTTGGTTTGTTCTCATTGGAACGACGGAGGTTGAGGGGCGAGCTGATAGAAGTCTACAAGATTATGAGGGGCATGGATAGAATGGATGATCAGAAGATTTTTCCCATGGTGGAAAAGTCAATTACTCAGGGGCATAGGTTTAAGGTGCGAGGGGCAAGGTTTAAAGGAGATGTACGAGGCAAGTTTTTTTTTACACAGAGGGTGGTGGGTGCCTGGAACTCGCTGGTGGGGGAGGTAGTGGAAGCAGGTACGATAGTGACTTTTAAGGGGCATCTGGGCAAATAAATGAATAGGATGGGAATAGAGGGATATGGTCTCCGGAAAGGTAGGGATTTTTAGTTCAGTCAGGTAGCATTGTCGGTGCAGGCTTGGAGGGCTGAAGGGCCTGTTCCTGTGCTGTAATTTTCTTTGTTCTTGAAGAAACTCTAAAGTCAGTCAGGGTAACAGAATCATAGAATTAAGATAAATGGCAAGAGAATGAATGTTGAGGAGACCTCATCAACGAGCTGGTGATAGGGATTTGGAGATGGAGGGAAGAGGCTGTGGTGGGGGGGGGGTGTGGTTATAGAATCATAGAATTGTTACAGCTCAGAAGGAGGCCCTATGGCCCATCGTGTCTGTACTGGCTCTCCAAACAAGCATTGTAGCTTAGTGCCATTTCCCTGCCTTCCCCCACACCCCTGCACATTGTAAGATCTATATATCCGTACTGTAGATCTCTCGGTTGCCTCAGTTATATAACTTGTCATTTGGCAGACACATTTTCCCAATGAGTTACCTGACATATATTTATTGTTGTTTCCCTTTCTGCACCTAGGTGGCGAATAGCAAGGTTTTTTTTCTGCTGATAGGACAGTGACCTGTTCCAGAGGGGAGTCAATCAAGCATGGCTGACCAGGAGTCTCTCCCGCTCATCCCGCCTGTCATTTTGGAAGAACTTTGCAGGTTGACACTTAACCTGTTTGGCTGCGTATGAACACACTTTCCTTGATCATCAAGTGCTGGGGTGGGTTTGAACCTGGAGCTTCTGACTCAGAGGCAGGGGTGCTACCCACTGCACCACAATATCTCCTCACACAAATCAAAGACAGTTTCATGGTCACCATTACTGAGACTAGGGGCGGGATATTCCGGCCACACTCGCCCCAAGACCGGAAAATCCCACCTGAGGTCAACAGACCTTTGCATGGTCCATAAATTCCACCATCTGCCCTGACAGAATTTGAACCCATAATCCTAAAGCATTAGCCTGGGCCTCTGGATTACTATTCCAGTGACATTCCCACTTTCACTCCAAACACATTTTAAAAAATTATTCATTCATGGGATGTGGGCGTCTGTGGCTGGGCCAACATTTGTTGTCCAACCCTTGAACTGAGTGGCTTGCGGAGCCATTTCAGATGGCAGTTCAGAGTCAACCACATTGGATCTAGAGTCAACTGTAGGCCTGACCAGGGAAGGAGGACAGATTTGGGACATTTGTGAGTCAGTTGAGGCTTTTTTAAAAAAAACAACAACCAACAATAGTTTCATTCCAGATTTTATTACTGAATTCAAATTTCAATATCTGCTATGATGGGATTTGAACCCTGGTCACCAGAGCATTACTCTGGGTTGCTGGGTTACTAGTCCAGTGACAATACCACTACACCACCCACTCCACCATACAATCCCCTAAACTAGGAGGAGGGTGCTGGGGAGAATCAGCCTGGGCTTGCTCTCCATATTCGTAAGGAGGAAAGCACAGGCAGTGCATTGTGTGTGAAGGTCAGCTGAAGGGAGAGTTCAGTTTGGCCGATTCCGCCTTCATTGAAAGTCAGTGTCGGGGACTGGATGTGAAAGATTGAGAAATCAGAGGGAGAGTGGTTCTGCGTAGGAACTACCAAAACCTCTCTAGGCGGCATGGTGGCACAGTGGTTAGCACTGCTGCTTCACAGCTCCAGGGACCTGGGTTCGATTCCCGGCTTGGGTCACTGTCTGTGTGGAGTTTGCACATTCTCCTCGTGTCTGCGTGGGTTTCCTCCGGGTGCTCCGGTTTCCTCCCACAGTCCAAAGATGTGCGGGTTAGGTTGATTGGCCGTGCTAAGATTGCCCCTTAGTGTCCTGGGATGCGTAGATTAGAGGGATTAGCGGGTAAAATATGTAGGGATATGGGGGTAGGGCCTGGGTGGGATTGTGGTCGGCGCAGACTCGATGGGCCAAATGGCCTCTTTCTGTACTGTAGGGTTTCTATGATTTCTAAATCAGAAAAAAAGAGGAAAGAAGCAGAAACCGATTTCATAGAAACACAAATGTTGCGATGGAACTGCGGACCTGGAGTGTGGGTGGAGCAGGTGAGAGTGTGGAGGTTGGGGGTCCCTGGTTAAAATGTGAATTCAAAGTAACGCCGACCTGGCCCCACTGTTAACGTGCCTGTCACCATGTTTCTGGGATAGGATATCAGGGTGTCCATGTTAAACCTTTAACATTTTTAAATTGGGATCTTACTGTGCAATTGCAAACCTGTTTTAAAATCGAGTGTTGCTGCCCATGTTCACCTGGGATCCAGAAACCGGCAGTGAAAGGGAGGTGGGATCTGCTAGCACTCTGCATTCCTTGTGGCCCAGCAGGAGGCCGGGCCCACCAGCCCCAGCGGGAGGCCGGGCCCACCAGCCCCAGCGGGAGGCCGGGCCCACCAGCCCCAGCGGGAGGCCGGGCCCACCAGCCCCAGCGGGAGGCCGCCTTCGGTCTCTCTGAGCGCCAATCTATAACCACACCCCCCCATCACAGCCTTTTCCCTCCATCTCCAAACCCCTATCACCAGCTCGCTGACGAGGTCTCCTCAATATTTGTTCTCTTGCCATTTATCTTAAATCTGTGTTGTGCTGTCAGGGGGAATTATTTCTGCTTACTTACTCCATCAGAACTCTATGATTTTATTAAGGACTTTATATATTATTTATTAACATCTACCCTCCTCTTTAAGGAAAGCAACCCCTATCCCAACCTCTCTGTCTCTCCAGATAGTTGTCCCCCGACATCTCCTCTGCAGCCTCAGTAAGTCACTTGCTGATCATTGATTTTAAAATGTAATAATTTCTATCCAATTAGTTTAAGTGCAGCCTGCTGCTTTGGCCTCGCTGTTGTTGCTGTTTCTATAGTAATGGGTGTGAAGTGATATTGCAGAGCAACCCCCTGAGAAAGCCATCAGTATGAGTGCAGTGGATAAGGGCAGTCTGCTGAGATGTATGCCAGCTGTCAGCTGTGAACAGCAGGAGCAGAGCAGACCTGAGAGTGCGAGCCAGGCCTCCATGTTTAGGCCAAGATAGGCAGCTGTCTCCATCCACCAAATACAATCCGAAGCCCAAACAGCAAACTTCCAAACAGTGTTCCCCAGGCCTGTACAAGTCTTTCTCAAAAATACTCCATCAAAGATTGGAATTACTTCCTCAGCCTGGGTCGCTGCTGTGTGGTTGTTATATTGGTGAATGTGTGTTACAGGCCTGAGACAGGTTTTAAGACCTCTGCATTTAGAAATACCAGAGCTGGTTCAGGCCATTTGGAAAATTGGATTAGTTTGTCCTGAATGCTATTGGCACAGGCCCCTAGGACTCTGGGTAACTTGGTCTACCCGGTCTAATCTGTGGTCATTATCAAGAATGCCACTGACTCGGGCACAAATTGTAAGCTTGCTAAAAATATACTTTTCTCAGCATGGAGGTTGGACGTCAAGAGAGCTTTACAATGTCCATGGCAGGGCTGAAAAGAGTCATCACCCACACAGCTCTTCCCCCACCCTTCCCCAATCAGCCACTCCCTGTCCCATCATCCCCAACCCCTCTCCAAATACCCTCTGCTTCTCCCATCATCCCCCTGCCTCTCCCAATCACCCCTAGTCTCCTATAACTGACGCCAGTTAATAGATGAATGTTGTACTGACCCATCCCTGTGTAGGGATCAATACCTCTGATCGCTCTGTCAGCAAGCTGATGTTAGCCCAACTCCGGGCTGGTGATCACAAAATTAGGATATCATACATGGTTTGTGATGAGCTGAATCCACTACAACCTGCCCCTCGACAAAACAATTCTTTAACTTGGCAGGTACTGTGTGAGAGCACAGGGGATGCAGTAACCCAATGGTGCCCATTCTCATTAGCAAGCACTGAGCTGAGCAGAAATGACAAAGAAAAAAATACAAGCCAAGGACACAAATAACCAACTCCTTGGCCCACCATACAATAATTACCTCCTTTGTCTCCCTGTCAGGATTAGTTCTGTGAACGCAACCACTTCAAAATGTCAGAGCATGTGTTGGTTCAATGGACAAGATGTCCAATGCAAAAGCAAACTGTTGACAAACAGTTGTAAATTATTATAAGGTTCAGAGTAGGAAGGAGCTGCTAGGAAACTGTCTCGCGACCTCTGGTTGGAGTGGGAGAATTTATTACAGTACAAATTCTTGGCAGTTCACATCAGGCATGAGCCTCCAAGTGCACATTTTTCTCTCTGAAAACAATGTCTAACAAATGGTTACTTGTTCTGCAATCCCATTCTCCCTCAACAAGTGGACATTTAGCTACTCAGTTAATTGCTGCTACTTTGTGTTAACCTCTGCAGAGGGACTGGAATATTATTCCAATACGGTGTGTCTTCCTGTCATATGGCCCTTATTTTATGCTCCATTCCCTTTCATCTTGTGCCCATCTGTATGACAGGATTGTCGAAGGAGCCAGTCACAAGCTGCCTCCGCAGTTGGCCATAAAGCAAACTTGGTCAAGCTGCTAGATGACAAGCATGAACAAGATAAGGCCACATCTCCACCCATTCCCACACCCCCACTCTGGGATGAGCTGTCTTCAAGGAAGTCAAGTGCAAACATCATCTCTGTTCACAATTAGGATTCAGGTTGAATGGTCAGATATTTATCAAATTAAAAGAAAGACTTGCCTTTCTCTAGCCCCGCCCTTGACCTCAGGCTGTCCCAAAGTGCTTGATAGAGTGTAGTCACTGTTGTAAAATTTGTGCACAGCAAGCTCCCACAAACAGCAAAGTGCCAACGAACAAATCATCTCTTAGCGATGTTGATTGAAGGATAAATATTGACAAAGAAACTGGGGAGAATGCTCCTGCTCTGCTTCGAACTGAGCTAGGTATTCACCTGAGGGGACAGATGGAACCTCAGCTTAATGTCCCATCAGAAAGATGGCGGGAAGGTCCCACTGGCATTAATTGTTTCACAGCACATTAGTCAAGCCCTCTGATCTCTAACCAATTTAGAAAAAGGTCAGATGTAATCGTACCATTTACTTGTTTTAAAATATAAGCACCTTTCTTTTTCTGTTTTTTCTCTCAGTGGACAGTTGCCTTGTTCTGGCAGTGGTACAAGAGTTTCCCACTTCAGTGACACTGTGTTTGGCATGGGTAGGTTATGCCATACCCAGCGCCACTCTATCTCCAAGCACGGGTGCTATATCTGTGTGCACGATTCCCGACACAAAGTACAAAGATATGCACATTCTCTGGGCCATACTTAAATCACCAAATCACAATGGTACACGTCCAGCATAGATCAAACTAAAGAGCTGCTTCCTGTACCAGAGGACAGAGATTAACACCTACAATTAATTATAACTTTATGGAGGTGGTGGGGTGTATTTCTCAGCTACCTGTTAGAAAAGTCAGTCACAAACCAACCAACTGTCAAAGAGGCTGCCCCCGTCATGATATTATGGTGCAGGTGGCCGCAACAAGCAGAGAGCGGGTCTGCTGCCCCTCTTGAAGGGAAGTCGTGCCCTCGAGAGCTATTGTCCAATCTGATTGGCCGGCAGCTCTTGCAGATCCAGCAGTGCCACGACTCCAGTAGTTGGTGCTACTGGGAGTGCAGCTGCTCAACAAACATGGAAGATGGACACCAGACCCAGGTAAGTCTTGGGCACGGATGAATCAGGTAGTAGGGAGGAGGTTGAGGAAGGTGGAGGGTAGGCTTTGGAGGCCAGACAGAAAGGCACAAAATGGACTGTGACCGTAGATGGCATGCCCCCAATGCGCACAGCGCACCCCTCCCTCCCTTTCTTCCCATTCTTTCACTGGCCTTCTCATTCTCACCTACCTTTGACTAGCCCCACGTATTACGGCAATAAGATGGACTGAGATCCTTAAGTGGAATTAATTGGCCACTGAGGGGACTCAATAGGCCTAAGTGGGAGGGAAGGTGCGAGTGGGCGCCTTCTCTCTCCTTTCAACCACAATGCCCACCACTCCTAGCATTATGGGGACAGGGTCGGAATGGATGGCAAGGCAGTGGCCTACCTAACCATTATATCTTACATCCCCCCCACCCCCACTAAAAACACACTTGGTGGAAGGAGGGGGTTTGGGGATGGGAGAAGTGAAGCTGTAAAATTCAGTTGTATTAGCTCAAATAAATGCAGTAAGCATTCCTGAGTCCTGCCTGCTTTAAATTTGCTTATCCCACTTTTGCACTGACCCCCCCACTCCAAGACAGGACAATCATCCCATTTTAGTGTTAATTAAACTATGATTCTCTCTGTTTCTGCTGCTGGTAGAAAGAATAATGTTGAACGGCTGGTTATAATCGCTTCAAATCATTGCTCATTATCTCAGACAGATCCCACCTCAGTTCTGATGAAAGATTACAACCTGAAATGTTGGGAGAATTCTCCCATTCTGCCCTCAGTGTATTTAGTGAGGGACATGAATGGTGAATTAAGCAGTCTAACTGAGCCAGATCCTGTCTTATTTTACTAAAATCTACTGTCCCCCAATCCAAAATCTTTTTTTGCAACTTGTCTATTTATTCATAACAGGTTCAAGTTGTACCATGTTGTGATCGCTATCACTAAAATGCTCCTCCACTATCTCCTCAGCCATCTGTGTGGCTTCATTTCCCAGAATTAGGTCCAGCACAGCTCCTTCCCTTGTTTTAAAGTTTATTGATTAGTGTCTCAGGTAGGCTTACATTAACACTGCAATGAAGTTACTGTTAAAATCTTTTAGTCGCCACATTCCGGCGCCTGTTCAGGTACACTGAGGGAGAACTTTAGCATGGCCCATGTACCTGGTCAACATGTCTTTCAGACTGATGGAGAAAACTGGAGGTCCCAGAGGAAACCCATGCAAACACGAGGAGAACGTGCAGATTCTGCATAGATACTCACCCAAGCCGGGAATCGAACCCAGGTCCCTGGTGCTGTGAGGCAGCAGTGCTAACCACTGTGCCACCCATTGGAACCTCTATATATTGGCCTAAAGAGTTCGCCTGAAAACATTTCAATAAATCCATTCCATCCAAGCTCTTAACACTATGTCTATCTCAATTAATATTAGGAAAGTTGAAATCATATATAATTACCTTATTGTAATTGTTTTCACACACCTCCATGAATTATGCATATATTTGCTCCTCAATTTCCCGCTATCTGGGGGTCTATAATAAACACCAAGCAATGTGGCTGCCACTTTTGTATTCCTAAGCTCTACCCACAAAGCTTCATTCGATGCTCTCTCCAAGATATCATCTCTCCTTACTGCAGTAATTGACTGTTTAACCAACCCCCTCCCCTGTCTCTCCTGAAGATTCTATATCCCAGAATGTTGAACTGCCAACCCTGCTCCTTCCTCAACCATGTCTCTGTGATGGCTACTATATCACAATTCCACACATCAATCCTCACCCTTAACTCATCCGTTTTACTTGTAATACTCCTGGCATTAAAGTATAGGCCATCCAGCCTTGTCTTACTCCCTTGAAACTTAATACTTATACTCCCCCAATTCGATTTTTTTTACTGTATTATGCTGTGTCCCTATTATGCTAACAGTCTGTATCCTGTCCCTCCGCTACACAGTATATACACAAGTTGTTATTGCCTCCCAAATCTGTGCCCGCTTTTCATTAGAACTTAAGAAACTGGAGCCAGAGTAGATCACACAGCCCAATGAGCCTATTCCACCATTCAGTATCATCATGGCTGATCCTTGCACTCAAACTCTGCTTTGACGCCTGCTCTGCATGTCCCTCGATTCCCTGAGAGATGAAAAGTCTGTCTCTCTCAGGCTTAAATATATCCAGCAATTGAACATCTACAACCCCCGGAGGTAACGATCCAAAGATTTGCTACCCTTTTCTAGAACTCCATGTTTGGATCTCTCCAATCAGGTTTCCACCCCTGTCACAGTACTGAAACACTTATCAAAGTGACAAATTACATTCTATGTGACTGACAAAGGTAAATTTTCCCTCCTATTCGTTCTCAAGCCTTTAACACAATGGACTAAACCATCGTCCTTCATCGCCTCTCCATTATCAGCAAGCTGGCTGGGACTGCTCTCACCTGGTTCCATTCTTATCTATCTAATCATAGCCAGAGTATCCATTGGTGATTGGGCTTGATTCATGTGTATTGATCAGGATCCCGATCTACATGTGTTAAACAAGATCTGGATTCATGTCTATTAATCAGGGCACGGACCCTATCTGTTGATCAAGATCTGGATTCACAGAGTTGATCAGAGTCCAGATTTACGGAATTGATTGGGAGCGATCTGGATTCATGCTGTCGTTAGGAATTTGGAATTTAACGAGGGTTACAGTGAACTTGAGATGAAAACAAAATAATAGACAACTGACAAAATTAGCAGATATCTAGAGGAAGACTGAGATGCGATTTGCCCAGTAACAATATTAGCAGGCATCTAGAGAAATTGAGGTGCGAATTGCCGTATCAGAAACATTTTTTTAAAACCAGAAACTAGGGGGCTATACAAATGATAAACTTCTAAATGCAAGGAATTTGAAAGATAGACAGTTGAATCCATAGGGTGGATATCAAAGGATATAACCGCTAGCATATTCATTGGGGAAGCAGGATAGTTTTCCATCCAATAGTCAAACAGGCCAAAATCTTCAGAGAGGCTAGTTCCATTTGTGATCAGAGTCACGGAGACCTGTTTCATCTAACCTTGAGAGCCACCACAGATTGCAGATATTCACCTCTAAAAGAAGCTGTTTTGTACCTGCACTGAGCCAGGACCAAATGGTTTCCCAGACATGGTCATCTAAGCTGTATTATGTGGTAACTATGAGCTGGATTTGACTCTAGAGTTACTGAAGTGGATGCTGCTTGGGAAAAGGGGTGGCATAGTGAGTTCAGAGAACATGGGTAAATTTTGGGAACAAGAGCTAATTTCAGATAGTTATTCATATGCTAGGTTTCATAGCCTATATTAATCTTCCTTCTTGGGTGTTTTTCTTTTCTTTTACTTCAATAAATACTCTATTAATTGTTTACACAACAACTGGACTTGTTCCTCACTGGATTGTATATTGTTCATCACATTATTCCCAACACTAAGAACCAGTGTTTCAAGTTATCCTTCGGGCTTTGAAATGCTCTCACAGGTAACATCAGCGGGGTCCTGAACAATGTTAATCAGGATCTGGATTCACAGCATTAACTAGGAAAGTAAGCTATGAGGAGCATTCAAAGAATATGCAAAAAGATTTATACAGGTTAGGTGAGTGGGCAAGTAAATGGCAGATGGTGTATAATTTGGGGAAATGTCAAGTTATCCACTTTGGTCAGAGAAATAGAATGAAAGAATAGTTTTAAATGGTAGGAAGTTGGGAAATATTCAGAGGGAGCTGGGTGTCCTTGTATAAGAGTTCCAGAAAGTGAACATGAACATGAGTGAACAGCAAGCAATTAGGAAAGCAAATCATACTTTCGTCTTTATTACAAATGGATTAGAGTACAAGAGTGAAGAAGCCTCATTGCAATTATAAAGAGCAATTGGCAAGACCACATTTTCGGCCAGATTTTGTGGTTCAATTTGGGCTGAAATAGAGATGGACAACTGAAAAACATGGCTGTGGCATCATGTGTGCTGATACCAGATTCCCATTCCTGGCATGAGAAATCTCTCTGAGGCTGGCAGGGAGTGCAGCCGACATTTCGGAATGAGCTGAAGATAAGCATGGCCTGAGTCAAGGGAAGTCAATAAAACTGGACAAGTTTCTGAAGGTAAGTCAAAATGCCGATTACAGGTGAAGGTGTTTACTCCTCTGAGTTGTAGTAGTCCACTGAAGGTCAGGGAGGAATTAGCATGAAGACTCTTGCCAGTTCAGGGGTGTCCCTCCGCTGCACAGGAGACTATCAGAGCAGTGAACAAGGCTGTTTGGACTCCAGGGAACACCAGAAAGCTGCAGCTGGAAATGGGTGCTCCACCATAAGAAGTAGAGCAGCAGTAGGTGGCACAGGTGACATGGGAGGGGCAGAGTCCAGAGGAGAGGGACAAAGGGATGACAATACCCTCAGCACAGGATCTACAGGCAGAGGTCAAGATGACTGGCAATGACTGAGAACCAGTGTCAAAGGATATTATAATTCCTGAGGCAGATGGTCACTGGTCCTGCACTCAACCCTGGAACACCTAGATAATAAGGCCACTATGTCAGACTCCTATTTATTGACACAGCTCAGCCTTCAATACCATTATTCCCACAAAACTCATCTCCAAACTCCATGGCCTGGGCCTTGGCACCTCCCTCTGCAACTGGATCCTGAACTTCCTAACTCACAGACTACAATCAGTAAGGATAGACAACAACACCTCCTCCACGATCATCCTCAACAACGGTGCTCACAAGGCTGTGTTCTCAGCCTCCTACTATACTCCTTATACACCTATGACTATGCGGCCAAATTCCCCTCCAATTCGATTTTCAAGTTTGCTGATGACACTACCGTAGTGGGTCGGATCTCAAACGATGATGAGACAGAGTACAGGAATGAGATAGAGAATCTGATGAACTGGTGCGGCAACAATAATCTCTCCCTCAATGTCAACAAAAGTAAGGAGATTGTCATCAACTTCAGGAAGCGTAAAGGAGAACATGCCCCTGTCGACATCAACGGGGACGAAGTAGAAAGGGTCGAGGGCTTCAAGTTTTTAGGTGTCCAGATCACTATCAACCTGTCCTGGTCCCCCTATGCCGACACTATAGTTAAGAAAGCCCACCAACGCCTCTATTTTCTCAGAAGACTAAGGAAATTTGGCATGTCAGCTACGACTCTCACCAACTTTTACAGATGCACCATAGAAAGCATTCTTTCTGGTTGTATCACAGCTTGGTATGGCTCCTGCTCTGCCCAAGACTGCAAGGAACTACAAAGGTCGTGAATGTAGCCCAATCCATCACACAAACCAGCCTCCCATCCATTGACCCTGTCTACACTTCCCGCAGCCTCGGCAAAGCAGCCAGCATAATTAAGGACCCCACGCACCCCGGTTATTCTCTCTTCCACCTTCTTCCATCGGGAAAAAGATACAAAGGTCTGAGGTCACATACCAATCGACTCAAGAACTGCTTCTTCCCTGCTGCTTCCCCTGCTGCCAGACTTTTGAATGGACTTACCTTGCATTAAGTTGATCTTTCTCTACACCCCACCTGTGACTTTAACACTACATTCTGCACTCTCTCGTTTCTTTCTCTATGAACAGTATGCTTTGTCTGTATAGCGCGCAAGAAACAATATTTTCACTGTATGTTAATATACGTGACAATAATAAATCAAATCAAATCAGATCTGCGCCCTCGTCAGTGCAAACCAAGTGACAGATGCTCTCTTTGCCAAGGTTAGAAAACATATCAGATGTAGCATCACAGGCTCAACAGGCATTGGACCAGTTGGGTAATGCCCTCCAATACCACCCTACAAGTGTCTCTGCTATTGTGGTGGTCTGCTGCACTCTCCATGATATGACCCTCCAGCGGGATGTGGGACTCGAGGACAGAGGCGCCCTGACAGGAGCAGGAGGTAGGAGAGGAGACGACAGATTTGGTTGCAGAGGGAGATGGTGGTGAACAGTGAGGTACCACTGCTGCAAGACAAGGTGGCATCATGCAGCCACCTTCTGGGGAGGATCTCCCTCCACTCGCTCATGACCTGTAGCATTAAATCCATGTTGGTATTGATGAAGTGAGGGTCTGCACGCCTCAGGATCAGGCCTCCAGCTCCCTTGTGACATCTCACCTCTCTGCTGGAATGGAATAAACCACAGATCTCTCCCTCAGGAAAACCAGCAGCCTCAGTAATGGCTGCCATGAGTTTCAAAATGAGCTCCATACTTAATCTGATCCACTTCCATTCCCACTCCCAATGGCTCTAATTGGACTGGAAACCTCTCTCTGGATCAATTCAGGGCTCATCTCTCCCAAAAATCTGAACTTTAGTCAGTCAGTTTCCCACTGGGGGTGGGATTTACACAGGGAAGGATATACTTACCTCAGAGGGAATGTAATCAAGGTTCACGAGACTGATCCCTGGGATGAATGGATTGTCCTGTTAGGACAGATTGAGTAGACTAGGCCTATGTTCCTTAGAGTTTAGAAGAATGAGATGTGATCTCATAGAAGCTTATAAAATTCTTAAATAGGATATATAGAGAAAATGTTTCCCCTCATAGGCGAGTTTAGAATGCAGGGTCACAGACTTAGAACAAGGGGTCAGCCACTTAGGATTGAGATGAGGAGAAATTTCTTCCCTCAGAGGGTTTTGAATCTGTGGAATTCTCTACCCTGGAGAATTGTGAATGCTCCAGTGTTGAATTCAAGACTGAGATTGTAGATTTTTATTTACAGAGGAAATCAAGGGCAATGGGAATAGTGTGGGAAGATATAGCTGAGGTAGCCATTATCTATCATCTTAATGGAGTAGGCTCAAATGACTGACTGGCCTATTCCTGTCACTATTATTTATAGAATCATAGAATTTTACAGAACAGAAGGAGACCATTTGGCCCATTGTGTCAGCACCGGTCCTGAAAGAGCTACCTAGCTAGCCCCACTCTCCAGCCCTACCTCCCTCTAAATTCATCACTTTTACATATGTATCTGGCTCTCTTTTGAAACCTCCTATGGAATCCACCTCCACTGCACTCCCAGGCAGCACATTCCAAATCCCAACAACACTGAGTGAAGAAGTTTCTCCTCATCTCACTCCTAGCTCTCTTGCTGACCACCTTGAAATTGTGACTCCTAGTCACTGACACCAATAAGTGGAAACAGAATATCCTTCTTTACTGTGCCAAAATTGTTCATAATTTTGAACACCTCAATAAGGTCGCCTCTTAATCTCCCTGCTCCAAGGAGAATGAGCCCAATTTCTCTAATCCTTCCTTGTGTCTAAAATTCCTCATTCCTGGCATCATTCTAGTAAATTTCCTTTGCACTCTCTCTAGGGCTTTAATATCCTTCCTTAAATAAGATGCTCAGAACTGAACACAATACTCCAAATGTGGTCTGACCATGATTTCTACAGGTGCGGCATCACTTCCTTGCTTTTATACTCTATGCCTCTATTTATAAAGTGGAGATGCCGGCGTTGGACTGGGGTGAACACGGTAAGAAGTCTCACAACACCAGGTTAAAGTCCAACAGGTTTATTTGGTAGCAAATACCATAAGCTTTCGGAGCACTGCCCCTTCGTCACATAGAGTGGAAATGTGCTCTCAAACAGTGCAAACAGACAAAATCAAGTTGCAGAATACTGATTAGAATGCGAATCCTACTGCCAGCCAGGTCTTAAAGGTACAGACAATGTGGGTGGAGGGAACATCAAACACAGGTTAAAGAAATGTGTATTGTCTCCAGACAGAACAGCTCGAGAGATTCTGCAAGCCCAGGAGGCAAGCTGTGGGGGTTACTGATAATGTGACATAAATCCAACATCCCGGTTTAGGCCGTCCTCATGTGTGCGGAACTTGGCTATCAGTTTCTGCTCAGCGACTGCGCTGTTGTGTGTCGTGAAGGCCGCCTTGGAGAACGCTTACCTGAAGATCCAAGGCTGAATGCCCGTGACTGCTGAAGTGCTCCCCCACAGGAAGAGAACAGTCTTGCCTGGTGATTGTCGAGCGGTGTTCATTCATCCGTTATCGTAGTGTCTGCATGGTTTCCCCAATGTACCATGCCTCGGGACATCCTTTCCTGCAGCGTATCAGGTAGACAATGTTGGCCGAGTTGCAAGAGTATGTACCGTGTACCTGGTAGAGGCATGGTACATTGGGGAAACCATGCAGACACTACGACAATGGATGAATGAACACAGCTCGACAATCACCAGGCAAGACTGTTCTCTTCCTGTGGGGGAGCACTTCAGCAGTCACGGGCATTCAGCCTTGGATCTTCAGGTAAGCGTTCTCCAAGGCGGCCTTCACGACACACGACAGCGCAGAGTCGCTGAGCAGAAACTGATAGCCAAGTTCCGCACACATGAGGACGGCCTAAACCGGGATGTTGGATTTATGTCACATTATCAGTAACCCCCACAGCTTGCCTCCTGGGCTTGCAGAATCTCACTAGCTGTTCTGTCTGGAGACAATACACATTTCTTTAACCTGTGTTTAATGCTCCCTCCACCCACATTGTCTGTACCTTTAAGACCTGGCTGGCTGTGGGGATTCGCATTCTAATCAGTATTCTACAACTTGATTTTGTGTCTCTGTGCACTGTTTGAGAGCACATTTCCACTCCATCTGACGAAGGAGCAGTGCTCCGAAAGCTTATGGTATTTGCTACCAAATAAACCTGTTGGACTTTAACCTGGTGTTGTGAGACTTCTTACTCTATTTATAAACCCAAGGATCCTCTAAGCCTGCTTAACAACTGTTTAAACTTGCCTGTCCACTTTTATTTTGAAGAGAATTATGCACTTGAACCCAGAGGTCCCTCTGCTCCTGTATTCCCCTCAAAGTTGGACCATTGAGTCTGTATTTTCTCCCCAGGTTTCTTCCACCAAAATGTATTACCTCACATTTTGCTGCATTGAAATTCATCTGCCAGGTATCTGCCCATTTGGCCAACTTGTCAATGTCCCTTTGAAGTTGCTCAGTGTCATCCTCACAATTCACTATTCTCCCTAGCTTAGTATCAGCTGCAAATTTAGAGGTTTTGCCCTCAATGTTTTTATATACTTAACAAGCATCTGAAGAAATCCAGATATTTGTAAATTTTGTAGATAGTAATCTAATGCCATGTGCAGATGGCGAGAAAAGAATTACAGCAAAGCTCTCATGGTTTGTGGTTTCAGTTGAACTTCTTCATTGGATTATAGCTTTCTCAATGTATTTACTCCAATCAGCCTGCTTTAGCTGGCTCCATACACAGGCTGCCTGACTTTCTCTTCTGCTTCAAGCTCTCCTCTGCTTTGGCAAACCATTTTGGCAAGAATCACGGAAATTCAGAAGTGTATGATAACCCCCCTCCCCAAAGCAATTACCCAATAACATCAGCTGAGGTAGATTTCAACATTACAACAAGTTCTTGAAAATAACAACGCCCATCTGAGAACCTCTATTAAATTGCTCCTTAACCTTCTCTGATCCAAGGAGAACAGTCGCGGCCTCTCTAAACTCTCCACATAACTGAATCTCTGTCAGTTTGCAGCCAACGATTGTTTGAGCATTAGATCATTTCCTAATTTTCAGTTGTCTCTAACTGCATAAATATTGTGTAACTAGGGTGGGACTGGAAATCAGCAGTTTATCAGTGTGCGTTTAATGCCAAGATATAGGTATATGAGGGCACACAGACATACAGGAGAGAACAAATAATGCAGACATAGGGGTACTGTGAGGGAGACTGTAAGGACACACACAGGGGTACGGTGGAGGGAGACTGTGAGGGCACACACAGGTGTGGGGGAGGGAGACTGTGAGGGCACACAGGCATGTGGAAGAGGGAGACCGTAAAGGCACACACAGGGGTATGATGGAGGGAGACTGTGAGGACACAAGGGTGTGGGGGGAAAGAAGCAACCAGCAATGCACAGAGGATCGGATGGACTCAGGGTACCTACAGCAATTGGAGCTGTTGTCCCAGGTTACGTGACAGATGTTAGTTTCTGAAGAAGAGATTCTCAATGACTTCATGTTCCCATCATATTGAGACTAGAAATGACCCTCCCAAGTGCTCTAGTTAGCAGAGAGAAATAAAAGTGCGTAGAGATGGTGCCATGATCAGCATTGCTAACTCCTGCCTTAAAACCTGAAAAAACTCTTGCTTCACAGTGTGTTGGTGTTTTTTCTTTGCTCTGTGGTGTCACACTTGCTATTCCCAATCACTGACTTGCTGCCAGCCCAATCGTACAGAGAGGGGTCCGTATTTATCTAGCGCCTTTCACAACCTCCACACATCCCAAAATAATTTGTAGCCAATTAGGTACTTTTGGTGAAACTTAGCACAGGAAGACCCCACAAACAATACAGGAATGTCCAGATTATCTGGTTTATTGATGAAGGGTAAATATTAACCAGGGCACCGAGGAACACTTCTGCTTCATCACCCCCTCTTATCACTGGCACCGAAGAGCCTGAACTTTCCAACCAGATTAAGAAATGGATATTAGGGCGTTTCAGGACGCTGATCCTGCCCTGGGGTTGGAGGGTTGGTGGGGTTGGAGGGTTGGTGGGGGGGGGGGGGGGGGGGGGGGCAATGAGCAGACACAGGTCCCGATTTCACTGGGTGGACTGTTATGTAGCTGAGGGGTGGGCTGGATGGCAACTGAGTATGGAAATGAGCAAGTGTGGGCCTGTTTAAGCAGACTATGGCAGGCCCAAAGTCTGTCGGGGGGGTGCAGGGGGGGTGGGTTAGCAGCCGAGAGGCCAGGGCAGGGTTGTTCCCCATTTCACAGACACATACGTGAGGCCCTCCTTGACACACTAAGAGGAGAGAAGAGGTCCTGTTCTGTCACCCTTCCCAACCAAGCATGCCTGGATAGAGATTGATGAGAACATGAGCTGAAAGAACGTGTCATAGAAATCATAGAAACCCTACAGTACAGAAAGAGGCCATTCGGCCCATCGGGTCTGCACTGACCACAATCCCACCCAGGCGCTACCCCCATATCCCTACATATTTTACCCACTAATCCCCGCATCTCAGGACACTAAAGGGCAATTTAAGCATGGCCAATCAACCTAACCCACACATCTTTGGACTGTGGGAGGAAACCGGAGCACCCCGAGGAAACCCATGCAGACATGAGGAGAATGTGCAAACTCCACACAGACAGTGACCCAAGCCGGGAATCGAACCCAGGTCCCTGGAGCTGTGAAGCAGCAGTGCTAACCACTGTGCTACCGTGCCGCCCGTGTCCTGGAGGAACTGGGTCCAGTGCAGGCAGACTTAAGTTCAATGAACGTATTCTCTCTGACAAGGTTATTACAATCACAGGTCTGTTCAACCCTCAGTAGATACCAGCTGAGGGGTCTGAGGGCCCATGCTGCTCCTAAACATGTAAGCGGTCTGTGCTTAGGGCACTTACTGATGGTAGAACATAAGAATCTATCGACCAATTTATTTTAATGTCTGTCATTGGAAAATTGTTGGAGTCAATTATTGGGTAACTAGCAACGGGACATTTGGAGTCCATCAGAGTTAGCATGGTTTTATGGAGGGTAAATCATGTTTGTTTAATTTGCTAGGGTTCTTCAAAGATGTAACAAGCAAACTGGATAATGGGGGTCCAGTAGATGTAGTGTATCTGGACTTCTAGACGACATTTGATAAGGTGCTGCATAAAAGGTTAATACACAAGGTAAGATTCCACAGGGTTGGGGGTAATTTATTAGCTTGGATAGAGGATCGATTAACCAACAGAAAGGAGAGTTGGAATAAATGGGTCTTTTCCTGGTTGGCAAGATGTAACTTGAGATGTGCTACAGGGTTTCGGTCCTCAGGGCCCCAACTATTTACAATCCATATTAATGACTTGGATGCAGGGATAGTAGGTACCATAGCCAAATTTGCAGATGACACTAAAATAGGTGGAAAAGCAAGTTGCAATGAGGAAATAAGAAATTTACAAATGGGTATGGATAGGTTAGGCGAGCGGGCTAAAATTTGATGGATGGAATTTAATGTAGATAAGTGTGAAGTTATCCATTTTGTTTGGAGGAATAAAAAGGCACCTTATCTAAATGGAGAGAAACTTCAAAAAGCTTCAGTGCAGAGGGATCTGGGTGTTCTCGAATCGCAGAAAGTTAGTATGTAGGTAATAAAGAAGACAAACGGAATTTTGGCATTCATTGCTAATGGAGTGGAGTTTAAAAGTAGGGGAGAGTTGTTGGAACTGAATAGGGCATTGGTGAGATCACATCTTGAGTCCTGCACACAGTTTTGGTCTTCTTACTTGAGGAAGAAAGTAAATACATTAGGGGCAGTACAGAGAAGCTTCATTAGATTAATTTCAGGGATGAAGGATTTGTCTCATGAAGAGAGATGGAGCAGCTTAATCCTATATTTGCTGGAGTTTAGAAGAGTGAGAGGAGATCTAATTGAGGTATATGAGGTGCTAAAGGGAATTGACAGGGTGGAGTGTAGAGCAGATGTACATTCTAGAATGAGGGTGTGATGACTTCAGCTAAGATAATGAGGTTGACTTGCTAGAGTATGAAATGCCTGATGAGTCTTCCCCTTTTAATTTGTCCCTAAGTTAATTTGAGTTTGTTTACTTGGTTGGTGTGAAAAGACATGCCTGATGAGTCTTCGCCTGGTTGGGAGGGGGGGGCAGGGGGGCGGGGAGCGGGGGGGAGCGGGTTGAGAGAACGACCTCCTTGTGAACCTGCTCCTGGGCCTGGCGAGACGCGCCATCAATAGGTCCAGGCAGCGGGCGATCGATGGGGTCGTCCATCCTGACTGTCTGCCCCTCTACCACGGCTATATTCGCGGCCAAGTGTCCCTAGAGAGGGAGCATGCGGTGTCCACGGGCGCAGTTGTCGCCTTCCGCGCCCGCTGGGCACTGCAGGGGTTGGGGTGCGTTATTAACCCCGATAATCACATTTTAATTTGATGTTTTAAGTTTCCTTTATGATTTGATTTTTGGTTCGGGCTGTTCCCCCTCCTTTTGGAGAGCTGCCCCTTTTAATTTGTCCCTATGTTAATTTGAGTTAGGTTATTTGTTTGGTATGAAAATAAATACCTGATGAGTCTTCGCCTGGTGCGAAGGGGGGGTGGGTTGGGAGGAGGACCACCTCGTGAACCTGCTCCTGGTGAGGTGTGCCTTCAATAGGTCCAGGCAGCGGGCGATCGAGGGGGTCATCCACCCTGACCGTCTGCCCCTCTACCGCGGCTATATTCATCACCAAGTGTCCCTGGAGAGAGAGCATGCAGTGTTCATGGGCGCAGTTGACACCTTCCGTGCCTGCTGGACACCGCAGGGACTGGGGTGTATTATTGACCCCGATAATCACATTTTAATATGATGTTTTAAATTTCCTTTCTGCTTTGTTTTTTGTTTCCGGTGGTTCCCTCAACTTTTAGGGAGCTGCCCTTTTTGAATTGTCCCCGAGTTAATTTGATTTTGTTTATTTGGTTAGTCACAAAAAGAGATACCTGATGAGTCTTAATTGATGGTTAAATCAAGGAGTCTTATGCCCCCTATTTTAAGCAGGTGTGTTAGACCCCCAGCCTGCGTTCAGCAGGGAGCAACTGAAGAGCTGGCTGTGTACAGATATATGGTGTAAATAAAGTAACTTGGTGACAGGACTTTCGCCTCCGTGGAGTTATTACAGTGGCGACGAGGAAAAATGTGACCTGAAGGAACTTGCTGAATCACCGCACATATTGAGGGCAAGCTATTGTTGAGAAAACATGCCACTGTTTGGGAAGTTGGACTCTTTTGACCCTGCAGAGGAGGACTGGGCCCAATATGTGGAAAGGATGAAGTATTTCTTCAGGGCAAATGACATGACCTCAGATGAGAAGCAAAGGGTTATCCTGCTGACTGCGTGTGGATCAGCAGCTTTTTCAATTATGCGCAGTTTAACTTTCCTGGAGGCAAAATCCTTCCAAGAGTTGTCAAACTTAATTCAAGAATATTATGATCCTAAGCCACCCCTGATCCTGAGGAGGTACCATTTTTACTCCACATTTAGAGAAGCGGGGAGTCAATCACCAGTTTCCTAACAAGGCTAAGACGTCTGGCGGAGGCTTGCGAATTCGGGGGGAGGGACGCTAAATGAAATGTTCCAAGACCGGTTGGTGTGTGGAATTAATGATATGACTATACAGAAACGCCTGTTGGCGGAGGCCCAGCTGGACAGTAAACAGGCATTACCGCTGGCCTTGTCATTAGAAAAAGCAGCAAGCGGAGCGCATGAGCTCCAAGGTATCCCGATGGAGGTAGAGGCCAACTCCAGGGAGACTGGGTTAGGGGACAACCACTACGGGGCAGGCCACTACATAGTGGCTGTCCGGAAGGATTCGGATACGAGGAAGCCCAAGTCCACCTATAGAACCGCACCTAGACAAGGTCAGGTTAAACCCAGAGTGACAGCAGTTCCTGCAGAGTCCCGCCCGACACGACATTGTGAATTCTGACACTGGTAACCATAGCAGAGGAAAAGCAAGTCTCCTAAACCAACACGGCCGAAAAGAACATGTAGGCTGAGGGACAGGAGAATGCACAACCTGGAAGCCCCCCCTACCTCTGACGAGGAACAGCTACTGTGCGTAGAGATGACAAAATCAGAACCCCTCAAACTGTCAGTGAGACTGAATGGACATCCAATTTTAATGGAGGTCGACACAGGCACAGCCGTATCGGTCATGGGGAGACAATGTTTAACAAGATACGCACTGGACTCTAACCCTTAGCCCTGACCAAAACTTCGGCAAGGCTGAGGAGCTATACGGGGGAACCACTGAAAGTGATGGGCACAACCCATGTGCCAGTTGCTTACGGGAAACAATTAGTTAGGCCCCATTAATGGTAGTGGAAGGTTCAAGACCGAGCCTATTAGGGCAAAATTGGCTGAAGGAAATCCAGCTAGATTGGACAAATATCTTCCAGCTAGAAAATGGTCGCCTGAGTGAGGCCCTAAGCAAATATCGGGAGGTTCTTCAGGAAGGCCTAGGGACAAAGGAGTCAAGGTAAAATTGCACATCGACACAGAGGCTGTTCCAAAGTTTTGCAAAGCCCGACCGGTACCTTTGCATTAAGGGAAATCAATTGATTACAGCACGAAGGAATAATAAAACCGGTCCAGTTCGCAGAATGGGCAGCACCCGTTGTTCCTACCTTAAAGCCGGATGGCTCGGTGCGTCTTTGCGACGATTTCAAACCGACGACAAATCGTTACTGTCAGCTAGAGAAATACCCAAGTCCCAGGATTGAGGACCTGTGCGCAAAGTGGCCAGGAGGACTCCTATTCACAAAACTGGACATGAGCCCGCATACCTGCAACTATGGCTGGACGAGGATTCGCAAATATTCGCCACAATAAACACGCTAAAAGGCCTTTTCCAGTATAAAAGATTGCCCTTTGGGGTTTCGTCAGCTTGTGCCATATTCCAAAGGACCATGGAGAGCATCCTACATGGGTTACCACAGGTTGCCATTTACCTAGATGATGTCCTGATTATGGGTAAAACAAGGGCGGAACATTTGCAGAACCTGGAGGAAGTTCTCAGGAGATTTACAGCAGCGGGAGTGCATCTGAAAAGGGAGAAATGCATCTTTTTAGCACCACAAGTAACCTACCCTGGGTACAAAGTGGATAAGTCGGGCCTACATCCTCTGGAGGATTGGGCGCGAGCAATAAAAGATGCCCCGGCTCCCACATCCATCCAGGAACTACGGTCGTTTTTAGGACTAGTAACATACTGCGGGAAATTTATACGCAACAGGGCCTCCATTCTGGATCCCCTCCACCAGTTGCTAAAAAAAGGACAAACTTAGGAATGGTCGGCCCACCAGGACAGGGGCTTCAAGAGAATTAAACAGCACCTCTCATCCAAAAATGTATTGGTACATTATGACCCCAAGAAGGAATTGATACTCACCTGTGACGCGTCCCCATATGGAGTGGGCGCAGTCCTGGCACATGTGGCAGAACGGACAAGAGCAGCCAATAGCATATGCCTCCAGGCAATGGCAGAGTGAAGATATGCCCAGATTGAAAAGGAAGGGCTGGCGGTAATCTTCAGTCAAAAAATTTCACCAGTATTTATTTGGGTGAAAATTTACGATCGTAACAGATCATAAACCCTTACTGGGCTGACTGAAGGAAGACAAAGCAGTGCCGCTGATAGCGTCAGCCCGGATACAGGATTGGGCATTATTGCTGGCGGCATATCAGTATCGATTGGAGCACCGACCAGGGACTAGAGTGGCAAATGCCGATGCCTTAAGCTGGCTACTGTTACCGGACATCCCACCATTGGTACCCAGAATGGAGAAGACCGTGATGATGTTAAACTTTATGGATACCCTCCCGGTGGATGCACACAATATACACCAGTGGACGCAGAAAGATCCAGTATTAGCGAAGGTAAAGCACCTGGTGCTATCAGGGCAGCTGGAAAGACCGGTCCATCCACAGTTCCACCCATACTGGAGCAGATCACGGTAGAAGACGGGATACTGCTGTGAGGAGCACGGGTCATCGTCCCAAGGCAGGGCCATCAGGACATACTGGCCGAACTACACCCTGGGCACCCTGGAGTATCAAAAATGAAGTTGCTGGTCAAGAGCTACGCCTGGTGGCCAGGTCTGGACGCAGACATAACAAAACTGGTAGGACAATGCCAACAGGGGCAGAAGGCACCACCGGCAGCCCCGCTGTACCCGTGGGAATGGCCAGGCAGACCATGTTCACGACTCCATGTCAATTTTGCAGGCCTGTTTATGGGGTCCATGTTTCTGGTGATACTAGATGCCCATTCCAAGTGGTTAAACGTCTATAAACTAAACTCGGCAAACACGACGTCAACCGTTGAGAAACTGCGCACCTCGTTCGCAACGCATGGGATCCCAGAGGTATTAGTTTCCGATAATGGTTCAGTGTTCACCAGCCTAGAGTTCACACAATTTATGAAATCAAATGGGATCCGGCACATCAAGACAGCACCTTATCACCCGGCATCAAATGGGCGAGCAGAGAGAGCACTCCAGATGTTAAAGGCTGGGTTGAAAAAACAGCCAGCGGCCTCATTAGAGACAAAACTCTCGAGGTGGTTATTTGACTATAGGACCATTCCACATGCCACCACGGGAACTGTGCAGCAGAGTTACTGATGGGCAGATGGCCCCGCACCAGACTGAGCCTGTTGTTGCCAAACCTGGGAGGAAAAGTCGAAAGTGATCACAGTATGGTTGAATTTAAAATACAGATGGAGCGCGAGAAGGTAAAATCCAATGCCAGTGTCTTGTGTTTAAACAAAGGAGACTATAAAGGGATGAGGGAGGCGTTGGCTAAGGTAGGCTGGGAGCAGAGACTTTATGGTGGGACAATTGAGGAACAGTGGAGGACATTCAAAGTGATCTTTCACAGTGCTCGGCAGAAGTATATACCAGTGATAAGGAAGGACTGTAGAAAGAGATAATCCGCCATGGATATCTAAGGAAATAAAGGAGGGTATCAAATTGAAAGAAAATGCATACAAAGTGGCAAAGATTAGTGGGAACCTAGAGGATTGGGAAATCTTTAAAGCTCAGCAGAAAGCCACGAAAAAAGCTATCAAGAAAAGTAAGATGGATTATGAGAGTGAACTAGCTCAGAATATAAAAACAGATAGCAAACATTTCTACAAATATATAAAACGAAAAAGAGTGGCGAAAGTAAACATTGGTCCTTTAGAGGACGAGAAGGGGGATGTAATAACTGGAAATGAGAAAATGGCTGAGACATTGAACAGGTATTTTGTGTCGGCCTTCAGAGTGGAAGACACAAAACAGCAGGGAGCAACTGGAGAGCTGGCTGTGTACAGATGTATGGTGTAAATAAAGTAACTTGGTGACGGGACTTCTGCCTCCGTGGAGTTATTACAGAGGGGCCATAGTTTTAGGTTAAGGAGTGACAAGATTTAAAACTGAAATGAGGAGGAATTACTTCACTCAAAGGGCCCGATTTTATCAAAACTTCACGCCCGTTTTCGGGCGTGAAATCGCGGTAAAGTTGAGCGCCGGGCCTATACCGCGATCTGCACCCGATTCCGAGCAGATCGCGGCTTTACTGACACCCGATTCGGGCACGGGTCCGGCCCGTGCCCGAATCGGGCGGCTCGATGATTTAAATGCATTAGCATGCATTTAAATTGACTTAATGAACCGCGCGCCCAACCCTACCGCCAAATCCCACTTTACTGTCTTCCGGATCCGCGTTTTTAGCGACCTGCAGAATAAAAATCCGAAGCGGATTTCTATTCTGCAGGGGAACCTCTGAAGCCCTCTCTGCCCTTGTGAAGTCACCATATCCTCCTCGACCATCCTTCGCGGACCCCCCCCCCCTTCCCCGCTAGCCACCCCGGCAGACCCCCCTCCCCCACCGAATCAGGCCCCCCCAGAAGACCCCGCCCCCCCGGGGTCAGACCCCCCCTGGGAGCAGGCCCCCCTCGGCAGAGCACACTCCCAACCTACCTCGATCGCCGGTCTCCCTCCACCATCCTTCCGTTAGCAAGATAAGCTGTATGTTCCTCAGCTAGATCCACTTTTGTCAACACAAAGATGGTCCTTCTGCCTTGTGGGTCCATCTGGCTCACCAAGTCAGTTACAATACTGCGTTCAGCATCTACTGAACCATCTTGGATACAAAGGATAATGAATGGCACTGGTCGATCTTCCTGGTGTTATCAGTACTGTAACATCAGGAATGGCTGCCGACACCAAGCATAAGCAAGGCTTACATGCAGAACCCTAATGCCATTATCCTCTGTATCCAAGATGGTTCAGTAGATGCTGAACGCAGTATTGTAACTGACTTGGTGAGCCAGATGGACCCATCACACCCCCTCTCCTCCTCCCAGCCCCCGCCCCACCAGAGGGTGATCTGGGTCCCACCCCCCCCCCCCCCACCTCCCCCCTCCCCTCCACCCTCCCCCCTCCTCAGATGATCTGGGTCAGAGAGCTGCTCTCTCTGCTTTTTTCTCCCCCCCCGGACGCACTTCTTCGGATTTTTTTCGAACTGCGCAGTTCAGAGCTCCGATCGGTCCAGCAGCGCTAAGCCCCGCCCACAGCGTGAATCGGACCAGAGCCGGCAAAAAGTGCATGGGTGCGCTGGAAAGAGGATTCCAGGCTCGGATCTATTTGACGCCCAGATTCAGCACTTCGACTCAAAATGGTAAAATCAGGCCCAAAGTGTCACGATTCTGTGGAATTCTCTACCCCAGAGTGCAGAGAGCTCCGGAACACTAATCCATTTGAGGAGATAAATCGGTTTTCAATTAGTAGCAGGATGAAGTGTTACGGGAACGAGCAGGAAGGTGGCGATGAGGCCGGGATGAGATCAGCCATGATTGTACTGAATGGCGGAGCAGGCTCTAGGGGCTGAATTGCCTACTCCTGCTCTTAGTTCTTATGTTCTCAGCAAAGCTAAGAGACATTGGGCAGAATTTTCCCGTCCTGCCTGCCATGGGAAGCGTAGCGGGCAGGACAATGACCATGCAAAGGTCCGTGACCTCGGGCGGGATTTTCAGCCTTGGGGTGAGTGTGGCCAGAAAATCCCGCCCATAGTGCTACTGAGGACCTGCTGCCACTGATACATGCAGCTTCCTTTGTCAATGAGCCAATGGCATTGTCCATAGAGGCCAGCAGTACAGCAAATGAACACACAAAGCTTGTGAAAGAATACAGACAGGAGGAGTTCCCTTCTTATAAATTGTCACCACAATGGAGGGGAATCAGACAGATTACCTGAGTCACTGACCCATGAGCAAGTTGGGGAAGGTATGATGGGCATCCCTGATGGAGGGTGAATAGATACTGGGGTGTATACATTAGGGGGTGCAGTGAACTATATCCTGTCTGACAGCAAGCCAAACACTGAATTGCACTGGACAATTTCAGCACTGCAAAAGTGTCTGCTCTACAAGGCCAGTTCTCATGGTCTCCTGTGTCTCCCACAGGCCCTGATATCAAGGCACAAAGACACATTCCTGTGTCTGTACAGGGGTGAGTACTACCTGAAAACACCTCAGAACAAGCACCATCACAACTTGCAAGCACACCTCCACCAGCTCAGACACAGACAGACCCTCTAGCATGAGGTAGAACTAGGTGAGGAGCAAGACACCAGGGAGCAGACAGTGTGAGGTTGAGGCAGCAGTAGGCAGTTCTCAGAAGATGAACAGCAGCATCCACAGCTCTGCTCAGCTGGGTCTTGGAAGTCACAGGAAAGGAAGCTCCACTTATAGCAACAGCCACAAATGTGTTCCCGTGTGTTGGAAGTTCCCGGAGGCAGTGAGGACTGATGGACTGAGAATGGTGGAGTTCAATTAGCAAATGTGCCTCGGGGCTTTGAATGCACGAGTTCCTCCACTGAGAGAGTGGCCAAACTCAGGGATGGGCCCTGATGCCATTCCACCAATAATACTGCAGACTTGTGCTCCAGAACTTTGCGCTCCCCTAACCAAGCTCTTCCAGTACAGTTATAACACTGGCATCTACCCGACGATGTGGAAAATTGTCCAGGTGTGTCCTGTGCACGGAAAGCAGGACAAATCCAACCTGGCCAATTACTGCCCAGTCTACTCTCAGTCATCAATAAAGTGATGGAAGGGGTCATCAAAAGTGCTTTCAAGCAGCACCTGCTCAGCAATAACCTGCTCAGTGACGCCCAGTTTGGGTTTTGCCAGGGTCACTCAGCTCCTGACTTCATTACAGCCTTGTTCAAACATGGACAAAAGCCTTCCAGAGGTGAGGTGAGTGTGACAGCCCTTGACATCAAGGCCACATTTGACCGAGTGTGGCATCAAGGAGCCCTAGCAAAACTGGAATCAATGGGTATCAGGGGGCAAAAGCTCCGCTGGTTGGCGTCATACCTGGTACATAGGAAGATGGTCAGTCATCTCAGCTGCAGGACATCTCTGCAGGAATCCCTCAGTGTCTCAGGCCCCAAGCATCTTCAGCTGCTTCATCAATGACCTTCCTTCCATCATAAGGTCAGAAGTGGGGATGTTCGCTGATGATTGCACAATGTTCCGCACCATTCACGACTCCTCAGATACTGAAGCAGTCCATGTTCAAATGCAACAATATCCAGGCTTGGGCTGACAAGTGGCAAGTAACATTCGAGCCACACAAATGCCAGGCAATGACCATCACCAATAAGAGACACTCTAACCACCGTCCCTTGACATTCAATGGTGTAATCACCACTGAATCCCCCGCTGTCAACACCCTGGGGGCTACCATTGACCAGAAACTCAACTGGACTTGCTACATAAACACAGCGGCTACAAGAGAAGGGCAGAGGCTAGGAATACTGTGGCGAGTCACTCACCTCCTGACTCCCCATAGTCTATCCACCACCTACAAGGCACAAGTCAGGAGTGTGATGGAATACTCCCCACTTGCCTGGATGGGTGCAGCTCCAACAGCACAAGAAACTTGAGACCATCCAGGACAAAACAGCCCGCTTGATTGGCACCCCATCTAGAAACATCCACTCCCTCCACCATCGACGCTCAGTAGCAGCAGTGTGTACTATCTACAAGATGCACTGCAGCAATTCACCAAAGATTCTTAGACAGCACCTTCCAAACCCACGACTGCTTCCATCTAAAAAGGACAACATAGGAACACCACCACCTGCAAGTTCCCCTCCAAGTCACTCACCGTCCTGACTTGGAAATATATCACCATTCCCTCGCAGTCGCTGGGTCAAAATCCTGGAATTCCCTCCCTGACGGCATTGTGAGTCAACCCACAGCACATGGACTGCAGCGATTCAAGAAGGCAGCCCACCACCACCTTCTCAAGGTGTCATATGAATGAATTTTTAAAAATGGGGCAGTATGCAGGTCCTGCGCACAGATATTCACAGAATGTATGCCACATTCTGGCCTGAATTCACCGGCCTCATTTACTGCTGGTGAAATTCCTGACAGCCCGCTGAATCAGGCATCAGGGCTAAATCAGGGTTCCTGTTGGGCAGCAAACCTATTGCAATTCACCCAGCTCGCCCGCTGACCAAGTTCCCACCCCCACAGCAAGCGGGAACTAATAATTATGGAAAACTCTTTTTAAAAATGTAATTTGCGGGCTTGAAGCCCGATTCAAAGCCCTCCCATGATGCATCCAGTCCCCCAGCAGGAACTGCATCAGGCATGGACCTGGTGTGCTGGACCCCGAGGGGGGGGGGGGTCAAGGATATACGTGCTCTGCCTGGGTGCCACTGGTAGGCTGCAGAGGAAGGTTTCCCAAAGGGATTGACCTTGGGACACTTCTGTAAAAACTTTGAAGTGGCCTGATCAATTTAATCTCCATGCCCCCTGGGTACTTGGAAGCCTTCCAACTCACAACAGGACTCCATTCTGCAGAATCACTACAATGCAGAAGGAAGCTATTCAGCTCATCAAGTCTGCACCAACTCTCTGACAAAGTATCAAAGGGATTCCCCTTTCCTTCTCTAAGAAATTGCAGGCATAAGACGACCCCTTTGAAATCCTCTGACTGACAGTAGATGTCAGTTTCACTAAGTTGGGGGGGGGCAAGGGGACGCAGCGGCCCCCTTCTCCACAGCCCCATTATTTTAAAACCTGCATTTTGTTCAAGTCTCAACCTTGCTAGAAAGCTCAAAATCCTTGAGATCCTTTAAAATTCCTTGAACGCCTTTGTTTTCATTTCAATTTCATGGCCTAGTGCCTTTGTACTAGTACCGAAGCAGCCTTTGATTGGCAGTGCAATGGTTTTGACACAGCATGCTCGACATTTGTTAATTGATCTTTCCTTTCACTGTTGAATGCATGCGACTGAATCCTACACTTCCTAACCCACAGACTGCAATCAGTAAGGATAGGCAACAACACCTCCTCAACGATCATCCTCAACACTGGTGCCCCACAAGGCTGTGTCCTCAGCCCCTTACTATACTCCTTATACACCTAGGACTGTGTAGCCAAATTTTCCTCCAACTCAATTTTCAAGTTTGCTGATGACACCACCGTAGTGGGTTGGATCTCAAATAATGACAGGACAGAGTACAGGAAAGAGATTGAGGATCTGGTGAACTGGTGCGGCAACAATAATCTCTCCCTCAATGTCAACAAAACGAAAGAGATAGTCAATGAATTCAGGAAGCGTAGTGGACAACATGACCCTGTCTACAAAGTAGAAATGGTCGAGAGCTTCAAGTTTTTAGATGGCCAGATCACCAACAACCCGTCCTGTCCCTCCATGCCGACGCTATAGTTATGAAAGCCCATCAACACCTCGACTTTCTCAGGAGGCCAAGGAAATTTGGGATGTCCACTATGACATTCACCAACTTTTACAGATGCACCATAGAAAGCAATCTTTCTGGTTGTATCACAGTTCGTGCTCTGTCCAAGACCGCAATAAGTTACAAAGGATTGTGAATGATGACCAGTCCATCACGCAAACCAGCCTCCCATCCATTGATACTGTCTACACTTCATGCTGCCTCGGAAAAGAAACCAGCAAAATCAAGGACCCCACAAACCCTGGACATACTCTCTTCCACCTTCTTCTGTCAGGAAAAAGATACAAAAGGCTGAGGACACTATCCAACGAACTCAAGAACAGCTTCGTCCTTGCTGCCATCAGGCTTTTGAATGGGCCTACTTCGCATTAAGTTGATCTTTCTCTACACCCTAACTATGACTGTAACACTATATTCTGCACTCTCTCCTTTCCTTCTCTATGTATCGTATGCTTTGTCTGTATAGTGCGTAAGAAACAACACTTTGCACTGTGTACTAATACATGTGACAATAATAACTCAAATCATTGTTCCTAACCACAATGTTTATAAACATTGCCTCCACTCCCTCCCTGGCCCTCGCCTGCCTTCTGCCCTCCAGATGCCTGGGGCTCTGCCTTTCCTGTGGAGGATGTTGCTCCACATAAACCACTGGACAGGAAATCGGAAAGCTGTAATGCCAATGTCAGCTGCTGCCTTACTTGCACTCACCAGCCTTTCAACTGGATCTTGCCCTCTCCCTATGCCCCAGCAATGTTGGGAGAGTGATGATCCTATGCACCTCCCAGCCACGTGCTGAATATTCTCCTCACAACCTTTGCATTCCTGATGATTACTGTGTGTTAATGGCCAAGTCCATGTCTCAAGCATTCTCCCTTTTATGTATCCATCCCTGGGTATGACTGTCTCCACACTGTGCTGTCATCTCCATGCACTTGGTCTGCCCCTGAGCCAGCGTGCCGTGAGCGCGGCCCCACCAAAATCCCAACATGTTCATCAGAGAAAAGCTCTCAATGAGCTCCTCAACTGTCCCAATGAGACTGATTGCCAGATTGGTTGTGTTCTTGGGGCCTGCCTCCCACTTCCTTGATGAATCTCGCTGGTGGTGGGGATGGCAAAAGGAAATGGGCACATTGCTGAGCTCTGCTATTTTCATCACCTGCCCCTTTCTACCACCACAAAAAGCAGGCCTCTGTCTCCAGCTTTATCCCAAACCCCTAACCTCTATCTTAGATTCTCTCCCCCCCCCACAAAAAAACCCTCATTTTCCCCTTCACCACAATCCACTAAGTTTCAGACCCCAACTTCTCTCTCTTCCCTCTCCCCCACCTCCTACAAATTCTCCACTCTCGATCCCCCTCCTCCACCCCTGACTATTTTATCAAGGAAAGTGAGAGTTGAGTGGACAAATAGGGCTGTGGTGAAGATCGGCCATGAAACAACTAAATGGCAGAACAGGCCTATAGAACTGAATGACCTGCCCCTGTTATTAATGCCCCTGGGATCACCCTTTTCTCTTGCGTCACAGTCATTTTCTGTCATTTTTTGGTAAACCAGTGGGGAGTTCAGAAGGTAGGAAGGGGGAAGTTTTTGTTATTTTTAAACTCAGACATGTGATCTTTATTTTCAGAGTTCCAATGTGTGCAGAGCCATGTAGCAGCATCAGGAGAAGAAAATAAGCATCCATCACTTCCAGCGCCCAAAACATTCAATCACACTCAGCTCTCCAAACGTTCTGGACGGGCTCCATCAGTAGTTAATAATAATAAAACATTTCTGTGCGAATCTCAAACTCAAGAGTGGAATATTCCACTGTTCAGCTAAAGAATGTAACTTGCTCACTTCCACCCTCGCTGCCAGTGACCTCAGTGACCAGCCGGCAATCTGCAAGAGAATGGATCATTGTCTGATCTCCAGTGATTCAGTGTCTAAATCGATGGGTGTGACAGACTGGCCCAGAATCCAGGCATTCTTCTGCAATAAAGGGTGCCTCTTGGCAGGCAGGCAACTCCAAACATTTTCAGGTCTTAAACACATGCTGCTGTGTGAATTCTAACGGTATTCTGATTCTATGGCAATGATTCACCTTTTCTTTCAGACACACACAACTTAATTGGCTATAAGTGTGACTGATAGTTGAACATATGGGAAGTTGAGAGTAATTTTTCACACAGTGAAAGTACACAGATTGAATAAACTGGGTGGTACTGACATGGGAGGGAGCAGGAAGGCCTAATAAATGAAATGAGAACAGAGGACAGATTCATAGCTACTGGCTCCATTCCACCGTAACTGCTCGCTCTAAACATCCTTCAATACCACTGGACGTCAATATAAGGAAACGCCTTGACTTTCACCCTGCCAAGAACGTCATCCGTTAACCCAGCACAATGAATATTGTTGCTAGTGTGCCGCCAACATATGAACAGGGGGAGACCATTCAGCCCCTCAGGCCTGCTGTGCCATTTGAATACATCACTATTCATTCTCCCTCAGTATTAAGTGCTCCAATTGACCCTGAGCCACTGAGTCTTTTGTGGGAGAATGCTCCTTCGTTGTGTAAAAATGTGCTTCTGATTTCACCTTGAATGGCCAAGCTCTGACTTTAAGATTATGCCCATTTGTTTTGGATTCCCCTCACAGAGGCTAGAATTCCTAATTACTCTTAAATCCTGTTAATATTTAAAAAACCCTGATCAGATCTGATGCGCGATTAAATCACTCGGGAGGCTGGATCGTACCCGGGAAATAAAGGCTTTTATTAGTAACAAGAATGGAGCATACTGCTTAACAATACAATCCCAGACTAAAGGGTCACTAGGCAGTGCAGTGACCTTTATACTCCTACAGGTAGGCGGAGTCCACCAGAGTGTACCACAGAACAATACCAACAGGTAGAACACCCCAACCCTAACCCCAACAGTAACATATGTACAAGTACCCATAGTGCTGACCATCTATGGTTCAGTACCCATAGTGGTAACCATCTATGGTTCACCACAAGATCAACCTTCAATCTTCTAAACTCAAGGCAGTTACAACTCAAGTGTGCAGAATCTGACATATTTTAACACTCCAAGGGCCCTGGTCTCAGTCACTGGGAAAAGGAAATGGTTCAGCATACGATCGGGCAGCTTGTGCCTTCAATCATGGATGTAGATTGGCCGAATTGAGACAGAATGAAAGGATGGGGCCTTACTTAGTAGACTGTAGTCCAATTACTACATCCAGCTATCTATTTCATCAGAGGGTGGTAACAAGTGTCTCAACCATATCAAATCTCAAATCTGCACCTTCCTTTCAATTCTGGGAATTCACATCAGCCATACTACTACAAAAAAGTGTGGCAATTAAGTTGTAATTCCAGCTATGGCCAAATATTTAATTCACTTTGTTCTGCAAGATTAAAGATGTTCACTTCAAATAAAGCACCATGAGGTTGCTGGGACTTGTGAAACTATAGTTAAAAGCAGTTAAAAACTGCAGATGGTGTGGAAATTAAGTTACAACAACAATGGCAGGCAACTCTGAGGGGAGACTTAATAGAGGTGTATAAAATTATGAAAGGCATAGATAGGGTGAACGGTGGGAAGCTTTTCCCCAGGTCGGTGGTGACGTTCACGAGGGGTCATAGGTTCAAGGTGAAGGGGGTTGGTTTAACACAGATATCAGAAGGACATATTTTACACAGAGGGTGGTGGGGGCCTGGAATGCGCTGCCAGGCAAGGTGGTGGAGGCGGACACACTGGGAACGTTTAAGACTTATCTAGATAGCCATATGAACGGAGTGGGAATGGAGGGATACAAAAGAATGGTCTAGTTTGGACCAGGGCGCAGCACGGGCTTGGAGGGCCGAAGGGCCTGTTCCTGTGCTGTATTGTTCTTTGTTCTTTTGTTTGTTCTAAAAATGGAAACAAGGCCTCACTGCGCAACCGCTGACCTCATTCAGGAAAGAGACTAATCTAACCTTATGTCACAGTTTCATAAACACGGCATTCGCAGCCTTGGCCACAGGATGAAACAAAGACGAGTTACCATGACAAATACCAAACAACAAGCTATGTTGACATATTATGCTAATGAAGGAGATGGTTTTGCATTGGATAAGAAAGGGCAAAAAACTATGCTATGATTGGTGGACTATGTATGCAAATAAAGGATTAGAAAGTTGCTTGTTTCTCATTTGCTGCAATTAACTATAACTGCTAATTATCTGCATGAATCAACAGAACATCAGAGTGAAATTTACTGTGTCTGTTTCCTTGCTAGCAAGTAATAAAAGCTTAGAAGATTTGAATACATGCCATGCATTGTCTGGTTAATCCTCAACAAAAGCACAAGAAGAATAAAACTGGATGGACCACTAGCATTGACCTAGGTACTGGTCATGACAAGGCATAGCTTGCCCTGTCAACCCTGCAAAGTCCTCCTCACAACATCTCAGGACTTGTGTCAAAGTTGGGAAAGGTTTCTCATCGACAAGTCAAGCAAGAGCTTGACATTCACCAATCATATTTTACAACCAATGTTCCAGACACCTCCATCCCAGGGCATGCCCCTGTCCCAGAAGTGATGGCACAACATTGAGGGAACTAACAAAGGAGAAACATATTTGACCTCGTCTTCACCAATCTACCTGTCACAGATGCATCTGTCCATGAGAGTAGTGGTAGGAATGATCACCACACAGCCCTTGTAGAGATAAAGTTCTATCTTCCTCACTGGTGACATCCTCCATTATATTGTTCAAATTACATGGGATAGATTCAAAACAAATCTCACAGTTCAAGCTGGACATCCATGAGGCACTGTATGTGGGTAATCAGCAGCAGCAGAATTGTTATTCAACCAAACTCTGTAATCTCATGACCCAGTGTATCCTTCATGGACCATTCCATTTAAGTCTGTTCCAATTTGGAGTGTAGGAGAGCATTGCCAGGAGCAGCACCGGGCATACCTACAAATAAAGCATCAACCTGGAGTCATAACTAGCACAAAGGAAGGTTGTTATGATTGGTGGGTGTCAAACATCTCAGCCTCAGGACATACACCATGGCAATCACTCCCTCTACCATGATCGCACAGTAACAGAAGTGTGCACCATTTCCAGGATGCACTACAGCAACTCACCAAGGTTCCTTTGACAGCACCTTCCAAACTAGTGACCTCTACCACTTAGAAGGACAAGGGCTACAGACACAGGAGAATACCACAACCTGCAAATTCTGCTCCAAGCCACACACCACCCTGATTTGGAACTATATCACCATTCCTTTACCGTCATTGGGTCAAACTCCTGGAATCCAATTCCTAACAGCACTCTAGATCCATGTACCTACACCACACGGACTGCAATGGTTCAAGAACACTCTCAAGAGCAATTTGAGATGGACAAGAAATGCTGCTCACATCTCATGAAATAATTTTTAAAAACTCCTGTGGGCTGCTTTGGGTGGAAAGGAATCGTTTAATTGAAGAATCTGCTGCTTCAAACAGCCTGACTGCCAACATTGTGCAATCAGTACCAAAGAACGAGCAGCAAGTAAGGAAAATCTGGCAAAAACCTATTAATCATATGTTCCACACCTTCCAAAACTCATACTAATTTATTTGGCCTAGTCAGTCATTTGACAAGCATGCTCATCGTTGCGTCTTAATAAAATGGATTTTCCTGGGGAGTTCAGAAGGGAGGACTGCTGCAGTAAATTGAAACTAAATTTCTGAGATAAGCAAAACAAGCTGCTGTGTAGACCGGTCGCCTTTTCAATTAACTATTTCTCTGACAATGATATATAGAGGGAGCAACAATTTTTCTCCGTCTCCAGTCCTTTCACTGGAATCACATATTGGTGATGGTGCACTGTACAGAGAACAATGTTTCAGCCATGCCACCATGGCCGCACTCTCACCTCTGAATCAGAAGGTTACAGATTCAAGTTCCACTCCTGAGAATAGAGAGCACAACTAGGGTGCCAGACAGTGCGGCACTCCTTAAGCGCGGCTGGGCTCCGAGCACCAGCGCCGCTGTGGCGCTGCACGGGTCCGAGGGGCAGCCCAGAGAGAGCGCTGCATTAGTCAGAGGGGCAGTCCAGGGAGAGAGCGCTGCATTAGTCAGAGGCAGTGCTTTTAAACCGAGGTAAAACATTTTAACATTTTAAAGGTCTAAGCCATTAACTTGAATGGTTCCCGTTCGCCAATGTTTCAGAAAGAAGCCACAATACTTTTCTGTTTACCATGTTGGAAATGTAAATTGAATTCCAAATGTCTTCATATGTTTCCTTGCAATCCACTTGGATTTTTTTTGGAAGTTTGACCACATTGCAGTGGAAGGAGTGACTTTTGGCAGCCATCTTTAAGGCTTATGTTCATTTAAAATTATTAGCTTTTTTACAAAATCTATATGATAATAATGACACATTTGTGACAAGTGAAACTATAACTACAATACAGGACTACTTGCAGGTCACTACTTGCACGTCAAACAGCAGAAGTAGCATGTAATAGACAGAGCTAAGATAGGCCACAACCAAAGAGTTAGATCAAAGCTCTGCAGTCCTGCCACATCAGTTATGAATAGTGTTGGATAATTAAACTAATAGGAAGCAGAGGCCCTGCAATATCCTAGCTATAGTACTGAAAACTTGTGCACTTTGCCAAGCTGTTCCAGTACAGCTACAACTGGCAGCAACCCAGCGATGTGGAAAATTGCCTAAATATGCTGTCCACAAAATGCAGGATAAGCCAGTCAGGCCAACTAGCACCTCAGCAGTCTACTCTTGATCAGCAGCAAAGTGATGGAAGGTGTTGTTGACAGTGCTGTCAAGCGGCACTTACCCACTCACTGACACTCAGTTTGGGTGCAGTCAGGGCCACTCAGCTCCTGACCTTCTTTACAGTCTTGGTCCAAACACGAATGAAAGAGCTGATTCCAGAGATGAGGCACGAGTGATTACCTTTGATGTCAAAACAGCATTGACCTAGTCTGGCATCAAGGAATCCCGAGCAAAATTGAAATCAATGCTAAAATTCTCCATTGATTGGAGTCATACTTGGCACAAAAGAAGATGGTTGTGGTGGTTGGAAGCATCACATTTACCAGAAACGTGAGACAACCCTCTCTCCCAGGAACAAATGTGAACCTTCATTGTATGTAAGACTACCATTCCACAAGTATAGAGACCAAAACTCTCTCAGTATTCCAGGTGTTGTCTCACCAAATCTCTGTACATTTTAGCAATAATTCTTTTATCCTTGTATTGTCCTGTTTAACCTGACTCTTTGTTTCCCATCTATTAACCAACCCGATTTCCATGCATTAAGGGTGGCACAGTGGTTAGCACTGCTGTCTCACAGCGCCTAGCACTGCTGTCTCACAATGCCAGGGACCCGGGTTCGATTTCTGGCTTGGGTCACTGTCTGTGTGGAGTTTGCACATTCTTCCAGTGTCTGCGTGGATTTCCTCCAGATGCTCCGGTTTCCTGCCAAAGATGTGGGGCTTAGGTGGATTGGCCGTGCTAAATTGCCTCTAAGTGTCAGGGGGACTAGCTAGGGTAAATGCATGGGGTTATGGGGGTGAGATTATGGTCGGTGCAGACCCGATGGGCCAAATGGCCTCCTTCTGCACTGTAGGATTCTATGATTCTACCCTCAAATCCATGAGACCTTATCTTCCATATTAACCTTTTTGGAGGCACCTCAAACAATGCCCTTTGGAGAGTCAGATATAATAAATCTACTGGTTTTCTTTTATTTACCCTACTAGCTACATCCTCAAGCTTCAATCAAACATGATTTTCCTTTCATAAAACCATGTTGGCTTTGTCTGATCGTTCTCAGTGTGTTGTTGAGACTTCCTTAATAATAAATTCCAGCACTTACTCAATGACTTGTGTCAAGCCAACTGGCTTCTAGTTCTTTCTTGAATAACATTTTCTAACTTCCATTCCATTTGGACTATCTTAGAATCTAGGGAATTTTGGAAAATCATTAACAGCGCATCCACTATTCCTTCTTTACAAACCTCAGATGCAGACCATCAGGTCCTGTGGATTTACTGGATTTTAGTGCCTCAAGTTTCTCCAGTAGTTTTCTCTGCCATTATGAGTGATCTTAACTTCATGATTATTACTCTTGGATTAGCCTGTATTTCTGGTATGTAACTTGTATCTTCTATAGTGAAGACAGACACAAAATATTTGTTCAACGTCTCTGTCATTTCCTTATTTCCGATGATAATTTCCCCTGTCTCTGCCTCTAAGGAACCAGTATTCACTTTAGCTAATCCCCTCTTTTTAATATACTTGCAAAGGCCCTTACAGTCTGTTTCTACATTCCTGGCTAGTTTACTCATATTCTATTTTCCTTTTTTTAAGTAACTTTTTGGTGACTCTTTGCTGGCTTCTAAAACAGACCCAATCCTCGAATTTACTATTCTATACAACATTATAAGCCTCTTCCTTTAATCTATTGTCCTTAAGCTCCTTACTAAGATCCTTCTTGCTGAGAATTTTTTTAATGCAATGTAATATTCTGAATTTTTTTTAATGTTTGCCTCAAGAAGTTGGTAGTAAGATGCTTATTGAGTTCATGTGCTGTTAGGGAGGAAGTTCCAGGCTTTGAACCAGCGACAGTGAAGGAATGGCGACATATTTCTAAGCCAGGATGGTGAGTGACTTGGAGGAAAATTTCCAGGTGGTGGTGTTCCCATTTATCTGCTGCCCTTTTCCTTCTAGATGGTAATAGCTGTGGATTTGGAAGGTGCTATCTCAGGAGCCTTGGTTGCTTTGACCTGAATGGTGTCAAGTTTCTTGAGTGTTGTTGGAGCTACACTCATCCAGGCAAATGCAGAATATTCCATCACACTCCTTACTTGTGCCATGTTGATGATAGACAGGCTTTGGGTGGTCAGAAAGTGAACTACTCACCATAGGATTCCTAGTCACTGACCTGTTCTGGTAGCCCCAGTATTTATATGGCTAGTCCAGTCCAGTTCAGTTCAGTTTCTAGTCAATGGTAAGCTCCAGGATGTTGATAGTGGGGGATTCAGCGATGGTAATGTCATTGAATGTTGTGGGCAATGGTTGGATTCTCTCTTTAAGAGATGCACATTGCCTGGCACTTCTGTGGCACAATGTTACTTGTCACCCCAAGCCTGGGCATTGTCCAGGCCTTGCTGCATTTGGGAATGGGCTGCTTCAATATCTAAGGAGTTGCGAATGTGCTGAAGATTATGCAGTCATCAGTGAATATCCCCACTTCTGACTTTATGATGGATGGAAGGTCATTGATGAAGTAGCTGAAGAAGGCTGGGCCTAGGACACTACCCTCAGGAACTCCTGCAATGATGTCCTGGAGCTGAGATTATTGACCTCCAACCACAACTATCTTCCTTTATGCCAGGTAATACTCTAACCAAAGGAGGAATTTTCCCCCAATTCCCATCAACGCTAGTTTGGCTAAGGCTCCTCGATATCAAGAGCAGTCACTCTCCCCTCATCTCTGGAGTTCCGTTCTTTTGTCCATGTTTGGACATGAGTTGGATGACCTTGGCGGAACCCAAACCGTGCATCACTGAGCAGGTTATTGCTGAGCAGATGCCACAGATTGCACTGATGACCCATTCCATCGCTTTATTATCGAGGGTAGGCGGATAAGGCAGTAATTGGCTGGGTTGGATTTGTTCTGATTTTTGTGTACAGAACATACCTGGGCAATTTTCCACATTGCTGAGTCGAAGCCAGTGTTGTAACTGTGCTGGAAGAGCTTGGCTAGGGGAGCGGCAAGTTCTGGAGCATCGGTCTTCAGTCCTATTGCTGGAATGTTATCAGGGTCCATAGCCTTTCAGTATTCAGTGTCTTCAGCCATTTCTTGATATCACGTGGAGTGAGCCAAATTGGCTGAAGACTGGCATCCATGATGCTGGGGATCTCCAGAGGAGGCCGAGATGGATCATCCACTCCGCACTTCTGGCTGAAGTTTGTGCGAATGCTTCAGCCTTGTCTTTTGCACTGACATGCTGGGCTCCTCCATCACTGAGGATGGGGATGTTTGTGGAGCCTCTTCCTCCAATGAGTTGTTTAATTGCCCACCACCATTCATGGCTGGATGTGGTAGGACTGCAGAGCTTAGATCTGATCTGTTGGTTGTGGGATCGCTTAGCTCTGCCTATTACTTGCTGCTTATGCTGTTTGGCGTGCAAGTAGTCCCATGTTGTAGCTTCATCAGATTGACACCTCATTTTTAGGTATGCCTGGTGCTGCTCCTGGCATACCCTCCTGCACTATACATTGAACCAGGCTTGGTAGTAATGGTAGAGTGGTGGATATGCTGGGCTATGAGGTTACAGCTTGTGGTTGAGTACAATTCTGCTGCTGCTGATGGCCCACAGTGCCTCATGGATGTCTGTCTTGAGTTGTTAGATCTGTTTGAAATCCATCCCATTCAGCACGGTAGCAGTGCCACACAACACGATGGAGGTTATTCTCAATGTGAAGATGGGACGTCCTCTCCACAAGGACTGTAATATTTATGGTTGTAAAACTCCTTTTCCTATTGTCACCTTACTGTTTGTATGTAGTGGAGTGGGAATTTGCTAACATTCCTCCCCTTGGTTTTGAATGTGAAATAAACTAACCTGAGTTAATCATAAACATGAGTTTGCTATGGGTGATTAGTAAATTGGATTTCACACACCAAGGATTTGGGGAAACATGCCACCACACACTGCAAAAATAATTCAAAACACCTTCTGCATACAGACAGGTAATAATTGGAAATCAATGCTATTTGCCAATCTCTCGCCTATCTGTAACACTATGCCAGTTGGTATGAGGTTCAGATTGAAATTCAGGGATGATTACCTTTGAGATTCTGCATTTTAATTTGGACCCTAACCTCTCAAACACTCTCAGCTGAACATTTGTAGTTCTACTCATGTCATTGGTTCCTCTGTATACCAGCAACTGGATCTTTCTCTCTCTCTCTCTCTCTCCCCCAGTCCAAGTTAGTTTCCAGCTGTAAGGAGATGTCCTTATCCCTGGCACTAGGCAGCCTTCAGAGGCAAGTTTGCTCATCAACTCTGCAGTCCTGTTCTCATTCACACAGGTAGCAAATATCTCACAACTGGTGGCCAATGTCAAGGCACTTTCATCACTGCATACTGAATCCCCAACCTGCCCGACTTGCAGTCACACCCTCCTGTCCCTGACCATTGACCAACTCTAAACTTCTATTTAATCTGAGGCATCCCAAAACAGGCCAAAGTTCTTCCATCTCACACACCGCAGGAATCATAGCAGGTGAGACAGAAAATGCAGTGGACCATTTAAAGCTCGGTCTGTTCTTGGAGAGCGCACAGCCGGAGAATCCTGCAGAGTATTCAGATCAAACTGCCTCTTCTTGATGCCCGTAACGTCTGCAACTCAGTCTCCAGCAACTCTGAAACCACTCAAGCTGCAGATATTTGACACAAATATGGGGTTGAATAATATATTATGATGGGCGGCAATTGCATCTGGAACGGAGTGGCTTTCCAACTGTCGCCGCCACCAAAGAATGCCATGTGAAACAGCATTTAACCAACTGTGGGCCTGAGGGTGGGTTGCAAGGCCGTGAGGCTGAATGTCTTTCTCCTGTCCGCCAATCGGAGCTGCAGGGCAGAGTGCCCGCCTTTTTCAAAGTCACGGTTTCCTCCATAGATGGCGAAGGGAAAGGCAGGGGAAGAAGGGCAAGAACAGCTCTGTGTTTCAATGATGAATCACTTCATGCCCTCCTCCAGGCTGTGTCTGCCAGGTGTGAGGTCCTAATACCAGCAGATGGGAAGAGGAGACCTCCCTCTCCGACACTTTCAGCCTGGGAACTAGTGGCCTTGAAGGTTGGCAGTGTGGGTCTTGTGCATGGATGCAATGCAGGCAGAGGCTGAATCTTGAGACTGGCAAGGGTAAGTAAGTCCTTACACTAGTCCAGGCCCATTGTCTGGACCCTTGGGAAGCCTGTGATCACCAGAGTTGACTCTGGTGATCCAGCGAGAATGAAATGCAATGATCTACTCTTCCGAAAATTACACCTGTGAAGAGCTTGATACAGTGGTGAGCAACAGGCTGCATAATGCCACTGAGGTCTCCACATACAGCCAAAACAAATCTTGTTGCAAAGAAATTCAGTGCAACAGTCACCTTTACAGCAAGTGGCATTGGGCGACCGTAAAAAAGCATTTGGAAGAGATCTCCCCTGCCAACATGTCACAAAGAGAGTCACTGTGCATCCTAACAGCCTGAGTCTCCTCCGTGTCTCTGACATCTGACAGTAATTCATTCCCTGCCTACATACACGATTGCAGCATACATCCTTCCGCACCTCATCCGTCACCATGTCTGCATCATCTCTTGCTCCAGCACAGCTCTGCCACCCTCATGCACCATGTGGTGAACCATAGATGGTTACCACTATGGGTACTTGTACATATGTTACTCTTGTTACTGTTGGGGTTAGGGTTGGGGTGTTCCACCTGTTAGCATTGTTCTGTGGTACACTCCGTTTGGCTCCGCCTTCGTACAGGAGTATAAAGGTCACTGCTACTTCCTAGTAGCCCTTAGTCTGGGATAGTATTGTTAAGCAGTGTGCTCTATTCTTGTTGTGAATAAAAGCCTTTATTCCCGGGTACGTCCTAGCCTCCCGAGTGAATTAATCGCACATCAATTTTATTCACAACAAAATACCGAAAATTTTGTTCGAAGAAAAATGGAGCAGATGCTGAAACCCGATCGGCTAACCTTGGATCCGCGTGCCGCGGGAGCGTCGAATACTTTCGACCATCGGTTGAAGTGTTTCGAGGATTACATCGGCACCTCGACAGCAGTCCCGTCTGACGCTGACAGATTGCGGGTCCTCCACGCAAGGGTGAGCGACACTGTGTATGCAACAATCCGTGATTCCCAAAACTACAAAGAGGCCATCGAATTACTCAAGAAGCTGTACCATAAACAGCCGAACGAAATTCATGCTTGTCACCTATTAGCCACTCGATGGCGGCAGCCCGGCGAAACTACGGGACAGTACCTGCGCGAACTTCAGCAGCTAGCCAGAGCCTGCAACTGCAAGGAGGTGTCGGCCACTCAATACACCAACGATCTGATCTGAGATGCGTTCGTGGTGGGAATCGGCTCATCCTATATTCGCCTGCGGCTGCTAGAGCAGGGTAACGTGGACCTGGCTAAGACGGTAGAATTGGCCGATGCAATGGAAACGGCCTCCAGAAGTCTTGAAACCTACCCCACTGACCACGTGGGAACATCGTGGCAAGTACAGCCACCGCCTCAACTGTACCCGGCGGCTCCTCGGAACTGCGCGATAATGCTCTCAACTTCAGACCTGACGGCTGCGGCAGCTCCTGGAGGCTCACGGTGCTATTTCTGCGGATTGGCGAAGCACCCTCGTCTGAGATGTCCGGCCAGGACGGTGTTTTGCTCCGCTTGTGGGAAGTAAGGGCACTATGCAAAAGTGTGCCGAGCAAAGACCCCTTCCAAGCCCAGCAGTGCTGCGTGTGACTCCCCCAGGATCAATCTCCTTGTCTCCGGCCTCGTCGATGTCTTCAGCCACGTGCGATTCACGGTCGCCGCCATTTCCTATGACGACGACGTAAGCCACGTGCGACCTGCGGGTGCTGCCGTTTCCAACATCATCGACCACGTGCGAATCGTGGGCGCAGCCATTTTGGTCGACACCAGCCGCAGAAGACCAGCAGGGGTCCTCATCGTCAGCTATCTCAGCTGCCTGCAGTTACACTCGGGATCCAACAGTGGCATCAATCATCCTGGACCAGGCCAAGCCTCACAGACTCGATAAGTCCATGATGGACATAAAGGTAAGCCGGCGCCTGACGCATTGCCTGTTTGACAGCGGGAGCACGGAGAGCTTCATCCATCCGGATACAGTGAAAAGGTGCGCTCTCCGTGTGCAAACGGTCAGGCAGACAATCTCCATGGCGTCGAGGTCCCGATCTGTTATCGTTCTTGGGAGCTGTGTGGTAACCTTAATGGTGCGGGGCACAGTTTACGAGAACTTCAGGCTCCTCGTGTTACCGCACCTTTGCGCTCCGGTACTCCTGGGGCTAGACTTTATGGTCCACCTGAAGAGTGTGACCCTGCAGTACGATGGGCCACTCCCTCCACTTTCAGTGGGGGAACAGCAGCCTCCAAATTGTCCAGCGCGCTCCACATGCGGTCTCTCAACACTCAAAATTACCCCGCCTTCCCTATTCGAAAATCTTGTGCCAGGCTGCAAGCCCATCGCAACTAAGAGCAGGCGTTACAGCGCTGAGGATCGGATCTTTATTCGATCTGAGGTTCAGCGACTCCTCAGGGAAGGGGTCATTCAACCTAGCACTCGCCCATGGAGAGCACAAGTCGTGGTGGTCAAGACTGGAGACAAGCCCCAGATGGTCATAGACTATAGTCAGACCATTAATAGGTACACGCAGCTGGACGCGTACCCTCTCCCGCGCATATCTGACATGGTCAACCAGATTGCGCAGTACCGGGTGTTCTCCACCATCGACTTGAAGTCAGCCTACCACCAGCTCCCCATTCGCCCAGAGGACCGCAAATACACGGCCTTTGGGGCGGATGGCCGTCTCTACCACTTTTTAAGAGTCCCTTTCGGCGTCACTAATGGGGTCTCGGTCTTCCAGCGTGAGATGGACCGAATGGTGGACCAGAACGGGCTACGGGTTACCTTCCCGTACCTGGACAACGTCACTATCTGCGGCCATGACCAGCAGGACCACGACGCCAACCTCCAGAAGTTTTTACACACTGCGACTCTCCTGAACCTGACCTATAACAAGGAGAAGTGCGTATTCAGCAAGCACCGCCTAGCAATCCTCGGATACGTGGTGGAAAATGGGGTCATCGGCCCCGATCCAGACCGTATGCGTCCCCTCCTTGAACTTCCCCTACCCACTAGCATCAAAGCACTGAGAAGATGCTTAGGCTTCTTCTCGTACTATGCACAGTGGGTTCCCAATTACGCGGACAAAGCCCATCCGCTCATAAAATCTACCTATTTTCCCCTGACATCAGAGGCTCGCCTAGCCTTTGAAAGGATAAAAGCCGACATCGCGAAAGCCACGATGCACGCTGTCGATGAGTCCATCCCCTTTCAGGTGGAGAGTGATGCATCTGATTTCGCCCTGGCCGCCACACTTAACCAGGCGGGCAGGCCCGTCGCCTTTTTCTCTCGCATCCTCCAGGGCCCTGAAATTCGGCACTCCTCTGTGGAGAAAGAGGCTCAGGCCATTGTGGAGGCCGTACGGCATTGGCGCCATTATTTGGCTGGCAAACGGTTTACCCTGCTCACGGACCAGCGGTCCGTGGCCTTCATGTTCAACAACATGTTAAGGGGTAAAATTAAGAATGATAAAATCTTGAGGTGGAGAATCGAACTCTCCACCTACAACTATGATATCATGTACCGTCCGGGGAAGCTCAATGAGCCCTCAGATGCCCTGTCGCGTGGAACATGTGCCAGTGTGCAGGAGGACCGGTTACAGGCCCTCCACAATGATCTCTGCCATCCGGGGATCACTCGGCTCTTCCATTTTGTAAAGGCTCGGAATCTGCCCTACTCCATAGAGGATGTCAGGTCGATAACTCGAAGCTGCCAGGTATGTGCAGAGTGCAAGCCGCACTTCTATCGGCCTGACAGGGCACACCTCATTAAGGCCACTCGCCCTTTTGAACGACTGAGTGTCGACTTCAAGGGCCCCCTTCCTTCGACAGATCGGAATGTGTATTTCCTCAACGTGGTTGACGAATACTCCCGATTTCCCTTTGCCATCCCCTGTTCTGATATGTCCTCTGCCACGGTCATCAAAGCCCTGCGGAGTTGTTTTACCCTGTTCGGCTACCCCAGTTATATCCACAGTGATAGGGGTTCGTCGTTTATGAGCGACGACTTGAGGCAATACCTGCTCTCTAAAGGAATTGCCTCAAGTAGGACTACGAGTTATAACCCCAGGGGTAACGGACAGGTCGAGAGAGAAAACGCTACAGTCTGGAAGGCTGTTTTACTGGCGGTAAGGTCTCGGGGTCTTCCAGTCTCCCGTTGGCAAGAGGTACTTTCTGATGCGCTCCATTCAATCCGGTCCCTCCTGTGTACGGCAACCAATGCTACCCCACATGAGCGGATGTTTACCTTCCCTAGGAAGTCTTCCTCTGGGACCTCACTGCCGTCTTGGTTGACGTACTCAGGACCTGTCCTCCTGCGGCGGCATGTTAGGGCCCGCAAGTCCGACCCTTTGGTTGAACAGGTCCATCTCCTCCACGCCAACCCTCAATATGCCTATGTGGCATATCCTGACGGGCGAGAGGACACGGTCTCTATCAGAGATCTGGTGCCTGCAGGGGACCTGGAAACCCCCGTCACTCCCGCACCCCTGGTTAGAATTCCTTTGCCCATTCTCTCCCCTCCTGCGGGCAGCATCGGGACCTCAACTTAATCCTCTTACTCCCGTGTACAGCTTGCCTGAGTCCAGGAGATTGTCGAAACCTCGAGGTCCACAGGCATGTGAGGAACTGGAGGAGTCAGTGGACACCACCTTGGAGAGAGGGTCGTCACCACGGTCACCAGAACCGGCACTGGAGCCAGTGCTGCGGAGGTCGCAGAGACGGTGCGGACCTCCGATACAGCTGAACTTGTGAACATATGGACAGTTCGTATTGTCTCCTTACCCCACCGGCCTTTGTTTTTAAAGGAGGGGTGAATGTGGTGAACCATAGATGGTTATCACTATGGGTACTTGTACATATGTTACTCTTGTTACTGTTGGGGTTAGGGTTGGGGTGTTCCACCTGTTAGCATTGTTCTGTGGTACACTCCGTTTGGCTCCGCCTTCTTACAAGAGTATAAAGGTCACTGCTACTTCCTAGTAGCCCTTAGTCTGGGATAGTATTGTTAAGCAGTATGCTCTATTCTTGTTGTGAATAAAAGCCTTTACTCCTGGGTACGTCCTCCGCAGCACTGGCTCCAGTGCCGGTTCTGGTGACCGTGGTGACGACCCTCTCTCCAAGGTGGTGTCCAGTGACTCCTCCAGTTCCTCACATGCCTGTGGCTCTCGAGGTGGCGACAATCTCCTGGACTCAGGCAAGCTGTACACGGGAGTAAGAGGATTAAGTTGAGGTCCCGATGCTGCCCGCGCCGTGTCAGGAGAGGAGAGAATGGGCAAAGGAATCCTAACCAGGGGTGCGGGAGTGACGGGGGTTTCCAGGTCCCCTGCAGGCGCCAGATCTCTGATAGAGACCGTGTCCTCTCGCCCGTCAGGATATGCCACATAGGCATATTGAGGGTTGGCGTGGAGGAGCTCGACCTGTTCAACCAAAGGGTCGGACTTGCGGGCCCTAACATGCCGCCGCAGGAGGACAGGTCCTGAGTACGTCAACCAAGACGGCAGTGAGGTCCCAGAGGAAGACTTCCTAGGGAAGGTAAACATCCGCTCATGTGGGGTAGCGTTGGTTGCCGTACACAGGAGGGACCGGATTGAATGGAGCGCATCAGAAAGTACCTCTTGCCAACGGGAGACTGGAAGACCCCGAGACCTTACCGCCAGTAAAACAGCCTTCCAGACTGTAGCGTTTTCTCTCTCGACCTGTCCGTTACCCCTGGGGTTATAACTCGTAGTCCTACTTGAGGCAATTCCTTTAGAGAGCAGGTATTGCCTCAAGTCGTCGCTCATAAACGACGAACCCCTATCACTGTGGATATAACTGGGGTAGCCGAACAGGGTAAAACAACTCCGCAGGGCTTTGATGACCGTGGCAGAGGACATATCAGAACAGGGGATGGCAAAGGGAAATCGGGAGTATTCGTCAACCACGTTGAGGAAATACACATTCTGATCTGTCGAAGGAAGGGGGCCCTTGAAGTCGACACTCAGTCGTTCAAAAGGGCGAGTGGCCTTAATGAGGTGTGCCCTGTCAGGCCGATAGAAGTGCGGCTTGCACTCTGCACATACCTGGCAGCTTCGAGTTATCGACCTGACATCCTCTATGGAGTAGGGCAGATTCCGAGCCTTTACAAAATGGAAGAGCCGAGTGATCCCCGGATGGCAGAGATCATTGTGGAGGGCCTGTAACCGGTCCTCCTGCACACTGGCACATGTTCCACGCGACAGGGCATCTGAGGGCTCATTGAGCTTCCCCGGACGGTACATGATATCATAGTTGTAGGTGGAGAGTTCGATTCTCCACCTCAAGATTTTATCATTCTTAATTTTACCCCTTAACATGTTGTTGAACATGAAGGCCACGGACCGCTGGTCCGTGAGCAGGGTAAACCGTTTGCCAGCCAAATAATGGCGCCAATGCCGTACGGCCTCCACAATGGCCTGAGCCTCTTTCTCCACAGAGGAGTGCCGAATTTCAGGGCCTTGGAGGGTGCGAGAGAAAAAGGCGACGGGCCTGCCCGCCTGGTTAAGTGTGGCGGCCAGGGCGAAATCAGATGCATCACTCTCCACCTGAAAGGGGATGGACTCATCGACAGCGTGCATCGTGGCTTTCGCGATGTCGGCTTTTATCCCTTCAAAGGCTAGGCGAGCCTCTGCTGTCAGGGGAAAAGAGGTTGATTTTATGAGCAGACAGGCTTTGTCCGCGTAATTGGGAACCCACTGTGCATAGTACGAGAAGAAGCCTAAGCATCTTCTCAGTGCTTTGATGCTAGTGGGTAGGGGAAGTTCAAGGAGGGGGCGCATACGGTCTGGATCGGGGCCGATGACCCCATTTTCCACCATGTATTGCTAGGCGGTGCTTGCTGAATACGCACTTCTCCTTCTTATAGGTCAGGTTCAGGAGAGTCGCAGTGTGTAAAAACTTCTGGAGGTTGGTGTCGTGGTCCTGCTGGTCATGGCCGCAGATAGTGACGTTGTCCAGGTACGGGAAGTTAGCCCGTAGCCCGTTCTGGTCCACCATTCGGTCCATCTCACGCTGGAAGACCGAGACCCCATTTGTGACGCCGAAAGGGACTCTTAAAAAGTGGTAGAGACGGCCATCCGCCTCAAAGGCCGTATATTTGCGGTCCTCTGGGCGAATGGGGAGCTGGTGGTAGGCTGACTTCAAGTCGATGGTGGAGAACACCCGGTACTGCGCAATCTGGTTGACCATGTCAGATATGCCCGGGAGAGGGTGCTCGTCCAGCTGCGTGTACCTATTAATGGTCTGACTGTAGTCTATGACCATCCGGGGCTTGTCTCCAGTCTTGACCACCACGACTTGTGCTCTCCATGGGCTAGTGCTAGGTTGAATGACCCCTTCCCTGAGGAGCCGCTGAACCTCAGATCGAATAAAGATCCGATCCTCAGCGCTGTAACGCCTGCTCTTAGTCGCGATGGGTTTGCAGCCTGGCACGAGATTTTCGAAGAAGGAAGGCGGGGTAATTTTGAGTGTTGAGAGACCGCATGTGGAGCGCGCTGGGCAATTTGGAGGCTGCAGTTCTCCCACTGAAAGTGGAGGGAGTGGCCCATCGTACTGCAGGGTCACACTCTTCAGGTGGACCATAAAGTCTAGCCCCAGGAGTACCGGAGCGCAAAGGTGCGGTAACACGAGGAGCCTGAAGTTCTCGTAAACTGTGCCCCGCACCGTTAAGGTTACCACACAGCTCCCAAGAACCATGACAGATCAGGACCTCGACGCCATGGAGATTGTCTGCCTGACAGTTTGCACACGGAGAGCGCACCGTTTCACTGTATCCGGATGGATGAAGCTCTCCGTGCTCCCGCTGTCAAACAGGCAATGCGCCAGGCGCCCGTTTACCTCTATGTCCATCATGGAATTGTCGAGTCTGTGAGGCTTGGCCTGGTCCAGGATGATTGATGCCACTGATGGATCCCGAGTGTAACTGCAGGCAGCTGAGATAGCCGACGACGAGGACCCCTTCTGGTCTTCTGCGGCCGGTGTCGACCAAAATGGCTGCGCCCACGAATCGCACGTGGTCGATGATGTTGAAAGCGGCGGCACCCGCATGTCGCACGTGGCTTGCATCGTCATCATAGGAAATGGCGGCGCCCGTGAATCGCACGTGGCTGAAGACATCGACGAGGCCGGAGACGAGGAGATGGATCCTGGGGAGTCACATGCAGCACTGCTGGGCTTGGAAGGGGTCTTTGCTCGGCACACTTTTGCATAGTGCCCTTACTTCCCACAGGCGGAGCAAAACACCGTCCTGGCCGGACATCTCTGGCGAGGGTGCTTCGCCAATCCGCAGAAATAGCACCGTGGGCCTCCAGGAGCTGCCACAGCCGTCAGGTCTGAAGTTGAGAGCATTATCGCGCAGTTCCGAGGAGCCGCCGAGTACAGTTGAGGCGGTGGCTGTACTTGCCACGATGTTCCCACGTGGTCGGTGGGGTAGGTTTCAAGACTTCTGGAGGCCGTTTCCATTGCATCGGCCAATTCTACCGCCTTAGCCAGGTCCAAGTTACCCTGCTCTAGCAGCCGCAGGCGAATATAGGATGAGCCGATTCCCGCCACGAACGCATCTCGGATCAGATCGTTGGTGTATTGAGTGGCCGACACCTCCTTGCAATTGCAGGCTCTGGCTAGCTGTTGAAGTTCGCGCAGGTACTGTCCCGTAGTTTTGCCGGGCTGCCGCCGTCGAGTGGCTAATAGGTGATGAGCATGAATTTCGTTCGGCTGTTTATGGTACAGCTTCTTGAGTAATTTGATGGCCTCTTTGTAATTTTGGGAATCACGGATTGTTGCATACACAGTGTCGCTCACTCTTGCGTGGAGGACCCGCAATCTGTCGGCGTCGGACCGGACTGCTGTCGAGGCGTCGATGTAATCCTTGAAACACTTCAACCAATGGTCGAAAGTATTCGACGCTCCAGCGGCACGTGGATCCAAGGTTAGCCGATCAGGTTTCAGCATCTGCTCCATTTTTCTTCGAACAAAATTTTCGGTATTTTGTTGTGAATAAAATTGATGTGCGATTAATTCACACGGGAGGCTAGGACGTACCCGGGAATAAAGGCTTTTATTCACAACAAGAATAGAGCATACTGCTTAACAATACTATCCCAGACTAAGGGCTACTAGGAAGTAGCAGTGACCTTTATACTCCTGTAAGAAGGCGGAGCCAAACGGAGTGTACCACAGAACAATGCTAACAGGTGGAACACCCCAACCCCAACCCCAACAGTAACAAGAGTAACATATGTACAAGTACCCATAGTGGTAACCATCTATGGTTCACCACAACCAGCTTCAGTAGCAGCAGCAGCGTGTACTGTATAGAAGCACTGCAGCAACTCACCAAGGCTACGTCAACAGTATCTTCCAAACCCATGACCTCCACCACCTAGAAGGACAAAGGGCAGCAGACACATAGGAAGGCCACCTCCTGCGAGCTCCCCTCTAAGCCACTCCATCCTCACTTGGAACTATTTTGCTGTTCCTTCACTGTCACTGGATTAAAATCCTGCAACTCCCTTCCTAACAACACTGTGCACATACATACACCACATGAACCGTAGCAGTTCAAGAAGGTTACTCATGGCCGTCTTCTCAAGGGCAATTAGGGATGGGCAAAATGGCAGCTTTGCCAGCGACACCCATATTTCAATGAATGAAAAACTTTTTTTTTACAAAGCAATTCACTCACTATGAGGAAAGAATCCTTACCTGGTTGGATCCTATATCTGACTCCAGTTCCACATGAATTTGGTGAATTCCAAACTAACACCCGAACTACTCAAAGATTTCAGATGTTGAAAATTACTGCAGCTGCTCAAAAATGAGGCTCGCCACAAACCTGCTAACAGCAACTAAGGATGTTCACATCCGAAGAAACATTTCTCTTTTCTATCAACACATGTAATTGATGAAGGGTGGGATCAGGTTCTGCTCTAATACTCTCAATTGTACAAAGCCTGCTGCTATATCCAAATAAACACTTAGAATATCCCCAACATAGAATTACAAAGGTTAATACAAGTCTACCTTGGAGTTTTTCACAATGTGCTTATTCCTGCTTGGGGGCCATCTAGTGTTCAGCTGACAATGCGCCTATTACCTGCCAACTCTGGCGAAAGCCTACTTGGTCAATTCATGCTGGTGGACCTCAACTCCAACCATTTTAGTAGTTTAGAAAAAATAGAAGAATTTATATTTCTATAGCGCTCTTCATGACCTCAGGTCATTCCAAAGTGCTTTACACAATATATAGGTTTGAAATATAGTCAGACGTTGCAATCTAGGAAACACAGTAACCAATTTACACACAGTAAGAACCCGCACACACAGATGTAGAAATAACCAGGTAATCTGTTTTGATGATGTTGGCTGTGGGTAAATATTGGCCGAGACACTGAGGAGAACTTTCTTTGAATAATGCCATAGGTGTTTTTGAGGTTCCATCCTGAAAAACAGCACCTTCAACACTGCAACACTCTCTCAGTACTGCACTGGAGGTTCAGCGAGATGTTCCAGTCTCTGAAGTGAAGCTTGAACTCATGATGTGAAACAAACACTGGTCCACAGCTGACACAGTGACAAGAAGTGGTTTCGGGGGTTGGGTGGAGAAGCGAACCCAACAAGTACTAAATACATTGAACTCAATGTGTTTGCTTACTTCGACTTGACATTGTCTGGGTCATTTCCCCATTGCATTTCACTATTAAGCATCCCTCACAATGGCCACCTGTGACTGTCACTCAATAATTATACGCTAATCCTGTCTCTATTATACTCAATGATATATATATGTGTACGATGAAAACCAGTGATTTATCTCAATGTGATGAGCTGCCTATTACCATTGCAAAACTATGCACTTCTAATGATACCCAGAGGTATTCTGAATCAATGCCTTGTGCAGGTCAGATTGCAACGACTTGCCATTTCTAACGTAATGTGACAGTTTGACTAAGAGTAACTGTCAGCACTAACAGACTGACAAGTATTCAAAACTAAATTTATATGTAGAGCATGCCTGCTGTCATCCAGAAAACTCCAAACACAGAGACTAAGACACAGAAGGAAACAGATATATTTATTTAAGCGTTCTCAAGCTGTTGCAAAATTGTATTTGGAGAGAATGGAACTTCTGCTCTTGCTCATTTTCTACAAATTCTGTAATCACTGAGATTACTGAGCTTGAGTAGTCATCACATTCTGTTCGGACAGTGCTGTCTTAACCCCGAGCCAGATGTGGATAATTGGAATTCTAAAAATGATTGTTTAATAAATAAACAATTAATAATGGACAATTAATAATAGATAACTGTGATCACAATTCTCAGTCATATTGTTTATGCTCAGGCACTGTAAATGTTTTCTGAGTTTGCCAGTAAGATAGTCAAGAAAAACAATGGCTGGGATCTTCCGTTCCCACCCATGACGGGAATCGTCACAAGCCAGATGGAAAATTTGACAGACCAGGCCCATTGAGTTTGGACGGGAATATCCGTTCCTGTGGTGGGCGGGACTGGAAAGTACTGGTGTGTTTGAGAGTCTCCTATTGTTACACTGTGTCTCCTGTCAGTGCCAATTGCCCACACAAATGGCTGCGACACACCCTGTGCATGCGCAGAAAAGCAATGATGTCTGCCCAGTTAAAAAACATCTGGAAAGTAAAATGGCGGTCAGGATTCTCCCGGGCCAGGAGAGACGAGCGGCAGCCCTTTCGTGGGATTTGTCCTGGGCGCCCGGGCCTCCCGCGTGTCTCCCAGGCAGATTCACGCTGGAAATCGGCGTGGCAGCAATTTAAATATGTTTCCTTAGTTCACCATATCATTAGCGCGTTCGGGACAGCATTCCACCCCCCCACCCCACCACCACCACCACCACCACCCCCCCCCCCACTAGCATTTCCTTTCTCTCCGGTGTGCCGTTAGGCCGGTGTCATTTACAACTGCTCAATAAAAAAGGGACTTGGCTTGGCAGCACTGAAGAGGAGCAAGGAGATAAATGGTATGGAGCTGCAGCCCCCAGGGGTGGGGGGGAGGTGGAGGCAGGGATTGCAAAGTTGCTGCATGGAGTGGGAGAGTTCTTTGAGTGTTGGAAGTGCTATCCCCAGGCCCAGGGATGTTCCATTGTCCTGGCTGTGGGGTGAGGTGAGGGAGTTTACTGGGTGCTGGTGGGGCTGCTGTTTCCAGGCACGGGGTTGTTCCATTGTTCTGGCTAAGGGGTGGCTTCTGGTGTTTTTGGGAGGGGGGGGGGAAGTGTGCCATGTGCTGCTTGAAGGCTCATCAAGTCAGGCAGCTGGTGCTCCAAGCAGGGGAGCTCATGTTAACACAGACACTCAAACTGCATGGATTCTGCAGTGAATGGAAACCCATATTGTGATAATCAGGAGGCTGCCCCTGCCCCATGTGCCTGAACTGCAACACATGCCTGGAAGGGGTGCAGGAATAGCACCTATGCCAATGGCTCAAGGGTGCGCAATGGCCATGCCCACACACCAACCTGTATACTTCCTGCCTGGCTTGGTCATGATGCCAATAGCAGACAACCTATTCAAGTGACGCATGGCACCCCAGATTGTGTCATGCTACCAGCATTCACAAGTGAGGACACTGGGCCCAGTGAGGGAGTGGGGGTCCTGGGATAGTAAAAAGGAAAGACATGTATCTATCTCTCTCTCTCTCTGTAACGACCAACACCCCCCCCCCCCCCCCACATCCCCCAGTACAGATGGATTTACAGTAAGAAATCTCACAACACCAGCTTAAAGTCCAACAGGTTTATTTGGTAGCACGAGCTTTCAGAGTGCTGCCCCTTCATCAGGTGAGTGGAGAGTTGGGTAGACAAACAGGGCATATATAGACACAGACTCAATTACAAGATAATGGTTGGACTGCGAGTCTTAACAGGTAATCAAGTCTTTACTGGTGCAGACAATGCGAGTGGAGAGAGGATTAAGCGCAGGTTAAAGAGGTGTGAATTGTCTCAAGCCAGGATAGTTAGTGTAACCCCCACGACTTGCCTGGGATTGCAAAATCTCACAGGACCAGATCTAGGATAGCTTGCTCCCATGTAGATTCCGTTACATACTGTTCAAGGAAGCTATCGCGGATACATTCTATGAACTCCTCCTCAAGGCTGCCTTGACCGTCAAGGCACACATGAGGACGGCCTCAACAGGATATTGGGTTCATGCCATGTCACACTACCTGTAATGAGATGGGAATAATTAATGATCTTGCAGTTAGGGGTCCTCTTGGAAGAAGCAATCACAGTATGGTTGAATTTAAAATACAGATGGAGCGTGAGAAGGTAAAATCCAATACCAGTGTCTTGTGCTTAAACAAAGGAGACTACAAAGGGATGAGGGAGGAGTTGGCTAAGGTAGGCTGGGAGCAAAGACTTTATGGTGGGAAAATTGAGGAACAGTGGAGGACATTCAAAGCGATCTTTCACAGTGCTCAGCAAAAATATCTACCAGTGATAAGGAAGGACTGTAGAAAAAGAGATAATCAACCATGGATATCTAAGGAAATAAAGGAGGGTATTAAATTGGAAGAAAATGCATACAAAGTGACAAAGATTAGTGGGAACCTAGAGGGTTGGGAAATCTTTAAAGGTCAGCAGAAAGCCATGAAAAAAACTATAAAGAAAAGTAAGATGGATTATGAGAGTAAATTAGCTCAGAATATAAAAACAGATCGCAAACGTTTCTACAAATATATAAAATGAAAAAGAGTGGCTAAAGTAAACATTGGTCCTTTAGAGGATGAGAAGGGGGATGTAATAACTGGAAATGAGAAAATGGCTGAGGCATTGAACAGGTATTTTGTGTCGGTCTTCACAGTGGAAACACAAATAACATGCCAAAAATTGATGACAGGAAGGCTATGGCAGGTGAGAACCTAGAAACTAACATTATCACGAAAGAGGTAGTGTTGGGCAAGTTAATGGGGCTAAAGGTAGACAAGTCTCCTGGTCCTGATGGAATGCATCCCAGGGTACGAAAAGTGATGGTGGGAGAAATAGCATATGTACTAGTGGTAACTTACCAAAATTCGCTGGACTCTGGGAAATTGGTTCTCGCAAATTGGAAAACAGCAAATGTGATGCCACTGTTTAAAAAAGGAGGTAAGACAAAAGGCGGGTAACTATAGGGCGGATAGTTTAACTTCTGTAGTAGGGAAAATGTTTGAATCTATCATCAAGGAAGAAATAGCGAGACATCGGGATATAAATTGTCTCATTGGTAAGACGCAGCATGGGTTCATGAAGGGAAGGTCATGTTTGACTAATTTGGTGGAATTCTTTGAGAACATTACATGTGCAGTGGACAGTGGGGAACCTGTGGATGTGGAGTATCTGGATTTCCAGAAGTCATTTGACAAGGTGCCGCACCAAAGACTGCTACATAAGATAAAGGTGCACGGTATTACGGGTAATGGATAGAGGATTGGTTAACAGAAAGCAAAGAGTGGGGGTGAATGGGTGTTTTTCTGGTTGGCGATCAGTGACTAGTGGTGTGCCTCAGGGATCAGTGTTGGGACCGCAATTGTTTACGATTTACATCGATGATTTGGGAACCAAGTGAAGTGTGTCAAAATTTGCAGATGACACTAAGATGGGTGGAAGAGCAAAATGTGCAGAGGATGCTGAAAGTCTGCAAAGGGATATAGATAGTCTAAGTGAGTGGGCGAGGGCTGGCAGATGGAGTACAATGTTGGTAAATGTGAGGTCATCCATTTTGGGAGGAATAACAGCAAAATGGACTATTATTTAAATGGTAAAGAATTGCAGCATGCTGCTGTACAGAGGGACCTGGGTGTCCTTGTGCAGGAATCTCAAGGAGTTGGTTTGCAGGTGCAGCAGGTAATTAAGAAGGCAAATGGAATTTTGTCCTTTATTGCTAGAGGGATGGAGTTTAAAAACAGGGAGGTTATGTTGCAGCTGTACAAGGTGCAGGTGAGGCCACACTTGGAGTATTGTGTACAGTTTTGGTCTCCTTACTTGAGAAAGGATATACTGGCACTGGAGGGGGTGGAGAGGAGATTCACTCGGTTGATTCCGGAATTGAGAGGGTTGGCTTATGAGGAGAGGCTGAGTAGACTGGGGCTATACTCATTGGAATTCAGAAGAATGAGGGGAGATATTATACAAACATATAAGATTATGAAGGGAATAGATAAGATAGAAGCAGGGAAGTTGTTTCCACTGGCGAGTGAAACTAGAACTAGGGGGCATAGCCTCAAAATAAGGGGAAGCAGATTTAGGACTGAGTTGAGGAGGAACGTCTTCACACAAAGGGTTGTGAATCTGTGGAATTCCCTGCCCAGTGAAGCAGTTGAGGCTACCTCACTGAATGTTTCTAAGGCAAGCATAGATAAATTTTTGAACAGTAAAGGAATTAAGGGTTATGGTGAGCGGGTGGGTAAGTGGAGCTGAGTCCACAAAAAGATCAGCCATGATCTTATTGAATGGCGGAGCAGGCTCAAGGGGTGGCCTACTCCTGCTCCTAGTTCTTGTGTTTTTACTGAAAGGGATCAGTGAGGCCAGTGCACTGTGAGTGAATGGGGGCCTGGCAGCACAGTGCAGTGTTGAGGGGAGTGGTTTTAGTGTTGGAGTCGAGTGATGTCCAGGTCAAGGGGGGTGTTGGGAGGCCAGCGATGTCCGGGGCTGGGTGAATAAACATGCTTACGTATAATCTTCAAGTTTCGAAAGAGATAAAGATTTAGTGTCTCCCATTAGTTCCACCTAACTTGGCAGTTTCACATATGGAAAGATCGAAGTGGATGTAAGCATTACAGACATTTGTATGGGTTCATTTAACAGAATAAATGGGCCAGAGATGTGGTCTTTTTTTTCTCTGTGTAACTATCACATTGAGTTGGGGAGTTGTGATCTGCGTCTCTGGCAATGACATGATGGATTAAAGTAGTATAACTGAGCATGCACCACGCTAGCTACAAACACAGCCTTGTTGTTGCATGTTCTTTACCTCCTTGGTCACTGCTGTTGGTTAATTGCTAAACGGATGAAAAGGGAAGATTTCAGCAACATGGAAACACCAAGACCTAATGGACAGGCTGCTATTCTCTCATGTTCAGCTTGACCATCCCAGGGCAGCAGAAAACAGTTCGACAAACATCTCTAACAGGACATGTCAGGACCAAGGGTGTCTCTGATTTGATTTAATTTGATTTATTATCATCACATGTATTGGGACACAGTGAAAAGTATTTTCTTGCGCGCTATACAGACAAAGCATATCGTTCACAAAATACAAGGTGAGAAGGAAAGGAGAAGGTGGAGAATGTTATGTTGGTCATAGCTAGCGTATAGAGAAAGATCAACTTAACGCAAGGTAGGTCCATTCAAAAGTTCTTGAATCGATTGATCTCAGACTTTTGTACTTTTTCCCAAGGGAAGAAGTTGGAAGAGAGTATGTATGGGGTGAGTGGAGTCCTTGATTATGCCGGCTGCTTTTCCGAGGCAGCAGGAAGTGTAGACAAAGTCAATGGGTGGGAGGCTGGTTTGCGCGATGGACTGGGCTACGTTCATGACCTTTGTAGCTTCTTGCGGTCTTGGTCAGAGCAGGAGCCATACCAAGCTGGTACATCCAGAAAGGATACTTTCTATGGGGCCTCTGTAAAAAATCTCCTCAAATCTAGTGGAAAATATTTCCAAGTAATCAGTAATGTGCAAGGTGCATTTACCTGGATTTTATGGTGTTTTCTGCTAAAATTAGAACATGCGGTTTAAATTGCGTCACCATAGCACAAGCTGGGGCTAGTCAGTGATTTTTATTAGACAATACAGGTTTGACCCTTTCTTGCAGAGATTTGACGCAGTTGGATAAAATATAAAAACCTCTCTTTACAGTTAGTATATGTACATAACAACATTAATACTGCGCTGTCAAGAGCTTCATGTGTCAGAAGATTGTGTGCCTGTGCCAGAGACCTGGACACATAATTTAGGTGATACTCCCAGTGTGGTACTGAAAGAGTGCAACACATTCAGAGACGTCATCTTTCAGATCAGACATTAAACCCCCTTCTTAGATGAGCATTAAAGATCTAAAACAAAGATCTATACAAAGAGGAGCAGGGACGTGCTCCCCGATGGTCCAATTGACATTTATGCCTCAATCAACATCGTAAGAAGTTTAACAACACCAGGTTAAAGTCCAACAGGTTTATTTGGTAGCAAAAGCCACACTCTGCTACCAAATAAACCTGTTGGACTTTAACCTGGTGTTGTTAAACTTCTTACTGTGTTTACCCCAGTCCAACGCCGGCATCTCCACATCATGTCAATCAACATCACCATCTGGACAATTATCACCTTGCTATTTGTGGGACCATGCTGTGTGTAAATTGACTGCTGCATTTTCCACATGTTAACAATGACTACACTTCAAAAAAATACTTAATTTGCTTTTAAGTGCTTTGGGACTTCCTGAAGTCAAAGATAAGCACTATGTAAATCCTTTGTGTGATTCAATATACATTGGGCACTCGTCCACTGTGGCTCAGAAGTAAACTGAACCAACGATCCTGCAGTCAAATTCCTGCTGATAATCACATTGCTGGGCTAAGTGAAATTCCAGTTGTTTATCTCGATGGCTGTTTCATACTTGCTCTCCTAATTGGGTTTCTGAGGCCAATCATTGAGTTTGGTGCACGATAATGACTCAGGCTGAAAGCTTGAATTATGAGCCACCATTTACGTCAATCAGCAGCTGTAGGTTGAGAACGGGCAGGCGAGCGTTCACACTGTGCTAAAAGCAGAACTCATCATAGCTTAAAAATAAAGTACATTGTCAGAGAGGGCACAATGCTCCTTTCTTGGTGTACTGAGAAAGGGCTGCTGTGAGGGCGATATCACTCCAGTTCTTTGTACACCACCCAGTTACTTGCTGTTCAATTCAACCACTGTACAATACGTCAGCCACTCCACCACACAAATGGCAGCCAACAACTCACATCATCAGTTAATACTGATACCATCATTTCCTACCTTAAAAAATGACCTCATAAAGAAGGTACCTTCCTGGCTGATTTTCATTATTCTCTACCAGGCCACTATATTGAGGTGAGTGGGTAAGTTTGCATTGTGGTTATGCTGCTGGATGAGCTGTCCAGGGGCCTAGACACATGATCCAGAGACACGAGTTTAAATCCTACCACAGCTGCTGAGGAATTTTGAATTTAATTAATTAAATTACAGTTTTCTGGATGATTGACACTTCCATTTACCCTGAAGTTAAAAAGGAGAAAGTGACAAGTTATCAATGAATGACTATTTTAAAGCTTTTTTCACATCTTATTGTCACTATTAGGTCTGTTGGTTCTATACAGTGGGTGAATGGGCATGAAAGTGCCATAACTTGGCATAGAAGACACAGGAAGCCAAAGGGGGCAGGTAGTGCAGCATAGCTTGGAATGGGGGACATGAGGGGCCATAGGGCTGGGGGTGGGCATGAAGTGGCATGAATGGGGCATGGGAATTCTGGGCGTGAGGAGATATGGGGGGGGGAGGTGAGGACTAGGGGTCCTTTCCTTTTCATCATAACTGGAATGAATTTCCACAGCACCAAGGCGGACATTTTAAACAGCTCACCTCAGCACCCAGCAGCCCCTTTATCCCCGGGTTGCCTGTCCCCACCTGCAGTCTGCATCTGTCCCCGCGAAATGAAAATCCAGTCTTTCCTGGCACTTTCTCCCGAGGCAGGTAGACCAAGCTGGGAATTTTCCTGACTCCCTACAGTGCAGAAGGAGGCCATTTGGCCCATTGAGTCTGCACCAACAACAATCCCATCCAGGCCCCATCCCCGTAACCTCACGTACTTACCCTACTAACCTCCCTGACACTAAGGGGCAATTTAGCATGGCCAATCCACCTAACCCGCACTTCTTTGGGGTATGGGAGGAAACCAGAGCACCTGGAGGAACCCACGCAGACATGGGGAGAATGTGGAAACTCCACACAGACAGTCATTCGAGGCCGGAATTGAACCCGGGTCCCTGGCTCTGAGGCAGCAGTGCTAACCACTGCCACCGTGCTGCCTGGAAGCACCTTGAAGTTGTGAAGGACACTTTATAAATACAAGCTCTTTCGTTCCATAATAGTTGCAGCCCATCTGCCTCAGAGCCTCTGGGTATGACCTCTGTCCTCTTAAACCCAGTGTTATCCAATACATTAGCAGGAGCCAGATGTTGCTAATGGAGGTTACACAAGAGGCTAATTACATTTCTGATCAGTAAATTAGAAATGAGTAATAAACATCACTGTTAACTATGTGCTCTAATACTCACATTCACACATCACGTAGGTGTGAACTTTAGCATTTGTGTGTTTATTGGTAAAAGCAGAGTGAGTGTCCTTTGATCACCGTGGCAGCTTCACTTTCTTAGTTGCTGAACTGTGGGAGATGTTAAATGCATATATACACAGGAAGCACATTTACCTGGAGTGCCTGTCAGGCATTTTCTTTTAAAATGAGCTCATATGGTTAAAGTTGAGTCACCACAGTAACACCTATAGCTCGTCAGCGATTTCTACTGGATGCATTGAGCTGCAATGAATAAAATGATGAGTAACATGTCATGGAGACAGCAATGAGATTTAGAACAAGGTTTTTGTGATACACGTACTGATTCTTTGCGCAGGTTTCACTTTTAGTCTCTGAAACATTGTGTGAGTTTCAGTTTCATGTTTAAGAAAGAGAACCTATTTATATATTGGCTCACAGTAACGGAAAAAAACTCAATGAGCGTCAATTCTTATCAAGTTCTCAGCCCACTGCATTCCCACCAGATAACAATACTATTTCCAGACAAAATTCCTTTTCCCATAAAAGGTGATGCTTTAGTTCATTATTAGTTGAGGTGATGCTGTTCTAATTACATAGGTCATATTTGGAAACCTTCCAACACTTGGGGCTGAATTATTTCCTCTATCGAAGCCTTTGGGGACGATTAATCCCATTAGACGCAGAATTGAGTGTTAAATTCTATTTCCACATGTATGTTAGTGGCTCCCAACATCACCTTGGCTCCATCACTCAAAGTCTGTGGTTGCTAGCGAGTTATCCGATTGTCTATCTGATGTGAGGTTGTGTTGATGAAGTGGACCTCCAGCAGTGACACACTGAGACCAGTCTGTTTGGTTCTCAGTAGAAACGCTGCATCCTCTAATCTCTCCCTTTAGATTACATCTCTTTTTTCAATTACCCTACTTAAGTTAAAGCTAAAGTTTATTTATTAGTCACATGTAAGACTTACTTAACACTGCAATGAAGTTACTGTGAAATTCCCCTAGTCACCACATTCCGGCATCTGTTTGGGTCAATGCACTTAACCAGCACATCTTTCAAACTGTGGGAGGAAACCAGAGCACCCAGAGGAAACTCACGCAGACACGGGGAGAACGTGCAAACTCCACACAGACAGTGACCCAAGCTGGGAATTGAACCCAGGTCCTTGGATCTGTGAGGCAGCTAACCACTGTGCCACCGTGCTGCCCCTTAGGGCTTACTTAGGGCTTAAGGTTACCAACTCCCTCTGCCAATGACACACCCCTGGATGCAATGTGTACTGTGTATAGGATGAACTGCTGCCCCTCACAATTCTCCACCATATTGAAGAATAAGAGCAGGAGGAACAGGAGAGTTCATTCAAAGATAATTCTGGTTGGATATATTCCTGGAGTTTTTATCACATGACTTCCTACCTCCAACCAAGCCACCTGGTCAAACAGCCTACTTCCTCCATTAATGCACCTAACCATAACAGGAGCATTTGAAAAATTAAGAAGATCTGAAATCACTTCTGGGTCACTGTTATTCAATAACTGTTAATATCATGCACTTTTGTAAATACATTTGCTGTCTCGCCATTTGAAAGCCTTGTGCCTTCACATTGATGTGACCTCTATTGTGAGGGTGATCCATGGTCCCACTCAGTGTCCACCTCCCTTTATGAGCCTCACATCCATGTGATGTGTAGGTGACTCATGATGGTTATTTTACCCATTGTGTTATGTCAGGAGATCTGTCAAACACTTTACTGGATGTGTCAGCAAAATGCTTCAGCAACCATATTCCTTACAAGACGGCATGGCGTTAGGTGCCCTCACTGGCCTTGGAGAAGTAGCTGTAATTGTTTCTCTGTATGGGAATGCTACCGCCATTGGTAGTGTCAAAGTATAAGGGCTGCAGCCATGTGGCTCACTCCAACCATGCACACATCTTAGAATCCGCAAAAAGCTTCTCTTAAATGTGCCCACCACTGCATTAAGTCTTTGTATACAGCACCTGCGCTGAGTGTTTGTAGCTCTGTACAATGTGGGAGACATCATCATTCTCTACGAGAAACAGGCATGACTGATGTGTTCAGTTACTGAGGGGATGCCACCAATGTGCTGGCAGCCTTGTAGAAAGCACGTGGACCGAGTGTCCTGCTTTTATCTGGTACAGGAATCAAGTTTTCTGGTCGGCACTACAAGAAGACATCAGAACAAGGAGCCATAGAAAGGGTGCAATAAATGAGAGTTTATTTATAGAGGTGGGCACCATCTACAAGTCACACCTGTGCCCACACTGTGTGACTAGACCTGCTTAACCTTTCTAACTCTGCTGGTTAAAAAGTTTTGGTGCATCCCCAACATCCACAGTGGAGATGATGCAGCCTGCTGTCTGCAGTACCTTGTTGTCTGTGATGACCTTGGCGGGCGACCAAGTTATTGACTGAGTTGGGATGGGCAATAAATGCTGGCCCAGCCAGCAACGCTCACATCCCATAAATCAATAAAAGAAACTATGGAGTTAATGCACTGCACAATGGAATTGAATGTCCTTCACCATGCACGTTTTGAGCAAGAAGTCAGCGAGAGGAAGTCTTCTGCCCCGGAAGCCTCGGCTGAACCGGTATCTGAGGTCACCATCGCAGATGTCAGATTGGCCTTCCTGAAAGTCAACCCACGGAAAGCGACTGGCCCAGATGAGGTACCCGGGTGAGCACTCAGATCCTGCGCCAACCGCTGGCGGGGGTATTTGCAGACATCTTTAACCTCTCCTTACACTAATCTGAGGTCCCTACCTACTTCAAGATAACGACCGCCATCCCTGTACCAAAAAAAGTCAGGCAGCGTGCCTTAATGATTATTGCCCAGTGGCTCTGACATCTATCATTGTGAAATGCTTCGAAAGGTTCATCATGGCACAAATCAATTCCAGCCTCCCGGACTGTCTGGATCCACTACAATTCGCCTACTGGCACAACAGGTTCACAGCAGATGCCATCTTCCTGGACCTATACTCAATACTGGAACACCTGGATAACAAAGGCATTTATGTTGGACTCCTATTTATTGATTACAGCTCAGCCTTCAACACCACAATCCCAACAAAACTTAACTCCAAACTCCATAGCCTGGGGCTTGGTTCCTCTCTCTGTGACTGGATCCTGGACTTCCTAACCCACAGACTGCAATCAGTAAGGATAGGCAATGACACCTCCTCCACGATTATCCTGCCCCGCAAGGCTGTGCCCCTTACTATACTCCTTATATACCTATGACTGTGTGGCCAAATTCTGTCCCAACTCCATTTACAAGTTTGCTGATGACACCACTGTAGTGGGTCGGATCTCAAACAATAATGAGATGGAGCACAGGAAAGCGATAGAGAATCTGGTGAACTAGAGCAATGAAATAATCTCTTCCTCAATGTCAGCAAAATGAAGGAGATAGTCATCGATTTCAGGAAGTGTAGTGGAGGACATGCCCCTATCTACATCAATGGTGATGAAGTGGGAATGGTTGAGAGCTTCAAGTTTCTAGGTGTCCAGGTAACCAACAACCTGTCCTGGTCTCTCCACACTGATGTTATAGTTAAGAAAGCCCACCAACTTTCTCAGGAGGCTAAAGGAATTCGGCATACCACAGTGTACCATAGAAAGTATCCTTTCCAGATGTATCACAGCTTGGTATAGCTCCTGCTCTGACCAAGACCGCAAGAAACTACAAAGGTTTGTGAATGAAGTGTAGTCCATTACGCAAACTAGCCTCCCACCCATTGACTCAATCTACACTTCGCACAGCCTCAGAAAAGCAGCCAGCATAATAAAAGACCCCACACACCCTGGACATACTCTCTTTCACCTTCTTCCATTGGGAAAACAATACAAAAGTCTGAGATCACATACCAACCAACTCAAGAACATCTGCTTCCCTGCTGCCATCAGACCTTCGAATGGACCTACCATATATTAAGCTGACCTTTCTCTACACACTAGCTATGACTGTAATACTGTATTCTGCACTGTCTCCTTTCTTTCTCCCTTATGTACTATATGTTTTGTCAGTAAAGCGCGCAGGAAACAATGCTTTCACTGTATCCCAATACATATGGTAATAATAAATCAAATCAAATCAAACCATGGAGTTAATGCCCTGCACCATGGAATTAGTGCCCTACAGCAGTGGAGGACAAAGTCTTGCACCAAGGTGTTAACTGCAGCTGCCACCTTCACTGTGTTGACTTGATTGCTTCAGAATGTCGGCACCATCTCCTCAGACAGAGGACGGTGGGACTCCTCCATTCTGCCTTCCAATCCGAGGATTGTAGCTGATATGTAGTGTGGATGAACAGAGGGATCTGGGTGTCCATGTGCATAGATCCCTGAAAGTTGGCACCCAGGTTGATAGGGTTGTTAAGAAGGCGTACGGTGTGTTAGCTTTTATTGGTAGAGGGATTGAGTTTCGGAGCCAGGAGGTCATGCTGCAACTGTACAAAACTCTGGTGCGGCCGCATTTGGAGTATTGCGTACAGTTCTGGTCGCCGTATTATAGGAAAGATGTGGAAGTGTTGGAAAGGGTGCAGAGGAGATTTACCAGGATGTTGCCTGGTATGGTGGGAAAATCGTATGAGGAAAGGCTGAGGGGCTTGAGGTTGTTTTCGTTAGAGAGAAGAAGGTTAAGAGGTGACTTAATAGAGGCATACAAGATGATCAGAGGATTAGATAGGGTGGATAGTGAGAGCCTTTTTCCTCAGATGGTGTTGGCTAGCACGAGGGGACATAGCTTTAAATTGAGGGGTGAGAGATATAGGACAGATGTTAGAGGTAGGTTCTTTACTCAGAGAGTAGTAAGGGCGTGGAATGCCCTGCCTGCAGCAGTGGTGGACTCGTCAACGTTGAGAGCCTTCAAGTGGTTATTGGATAAACATATGGATGATATTGGAATAGTGTAGATTAGAGGGGCTTTAGATTGGTACCACTGGTCGGCGCAACATCGAGGGCCGAAGGGCCTGTACTGCGCTGTAATATTCTATGTTCTATGCCTTCCTGATGTTCCTGACTTGATCGTTGAAGCTCCAGCAACTGAGACATGACCAAGTCCAGAGGCACATTATCTGACTGAGACTCAACAGATTCTTGGCCTCCAGCAGTCCTCTGAGTGGCAGAACGCTTGGACAACCCTGCCTCCACCTGCTGTGGGTCAGAAAGAGTGAGGTGCTCACCAGCTTGTGTCCGCAAGGCTTCTCTCTAAAACTAGGTCCCACCGAGGTGTTTGTCTCTGCGACAGTGGAGGATGTGGGTGAAGGTTCTGATGGCTTTTCAATCTCCAAATCTAAGAATCTTGCACCTGACTGGTGGAGGCCTTGGGCTGCTCCCTTGATGTGCCTGCAAGAGAAATGAGATTTAATTAGTGCTTGCCCGGGGCCTTCGGATACAATACACCAGACTCACATCAGTTTGGTGTGTTGGATGATGCTGTACCGGATCCTCACTTGATTTGTCACCGCCCACCTCAACATCAGTGCAGAAGCTATTGCGTTCCTCTTAGGTCAACTGGAGGGCTTCCTCCTCAAACTCAGTAAGTACATTTAACTCAGACCCTCCTCCACCATGGGCAGCATGGTGGCACAGTGGTTAGCATTGCTGCCTCACAGTGCCAGGGACTTGGTTTGGATTCCTGGCTAAGGTCACTGTCTGTGCAGAGTCTGCATGTTCTTCCCGTGTCTGCGTGGGTTTCCTCCGGGTGCTCCGGTTTCCACCCTGAAAGACGTGCTGGTTAGGTGCATTGGCTATGCTAAATTCTCCCTCAGTGTATTGAACAGGTGCCGGAGTGTGGCAACTATGGGATTTTCACAGTAACTTCATTGCAGTGTTGATGTCAGCCTTGCTTGTTTCTAATAAATAAACTTTAAACTGTCTGGGATCTCTCTTTTGCAGCTTGTTCTGCATGAAGACAGATGGAGAGTGTTAGCAGGATGCATGCTAGGGCAACCCCATGTGTGGATGGTGAGTGGGAGCGATAAGGTAGTGAGGGTGTGTGTGTGGGAGAGCGAGTGGTATTTTCCTTTGAGCTGGTAGTGAGTGAGCTCCCTATGGATGTGTTTTTTTAAATTAATTCATGGGATATGAACAGCACTGGCTGGACCAGCTTTTATTGCCCATCCCTAATTGTGCTTGAACTGAGGCCATTCTAGAGGGCATTCAAGAGTCAACCACATTGCTGTGGGTCTGGAGTCACATGTAGGTCACACAGTGTTGCCACTGCTCCTCATGGTGAGTTGGTGTCCCTGCTAACTGGTCTCCTCCCTGTGCGGGGTACAAAATGCGACAACGGATGAATGAACACTGCTCGACAATCACCAGGCAAGACTGTTCTCTTCCTGTTGGGGAGCACTTCAGCGGTCACGGGCATTCGGCCTCTGATATTCGGGTAAGCGTTCTCCAAGGTGGCCTTCGTGACACACGACGGCGCAGAGTCGCTGAGCAGAAACTGATAGCCAAGTTCCGCACACACGAGGACGGCCTCAACCGGGATATTGGGTTCATGTCACACTATTTGTAACCCCCACAGAGTTTCACTGGCTGTCTTGTCTGGAGACAATACACATCTTTTTAGCCTGTCTTGATGCTCTCTCCACTCACATTGTTTTGTTTCTTAAAGACTTGATTAGTTGTAAGTATTCGCATTCCAACCATTATTCATGTAAATTGAGTTTGTGTCTTTATATGCTCTGTTTGTGAACAGAATTCCCACTCACCTGAAGAAGGGGCTTGCAGCTCCGAAAGCTTGTGTGGCTTTTGCTACCAAATAAACCTGTTGGACTTTAACCTGGTGTTGTTAAACTTCTTACGGGGTACAAAATGTCATGACATGCCTCCACGGCATTGAGCAATCTGGTAAGGGAGACCTCTGAGAGTCTAGATGCTGACTTCCTTGCTGCCATCCTCTGGTTAGCACTGCTGCCTCACCGCACCAGGGTCCCAGGTTCAATTCCGGCCTCGGGCCACTGTCTGTGTGGAGTTTGCACATTCTCCCCGTGTCTGCGTGAGTTTCCTCCGGGTGCTCCGGTTTCCTCCCACAGTCCAAAGATGTATGGGTTAGGCTGATGGGCCATGCTAAATTGACCCTAGTGTCAGGGGCATTAGCAGGGTAAATGTGTGGGGTTACGGGAATAGGACTTGGGTGGGATTGTGGCCGGTACAGACTCGATGGGCCGAATGGCCTCCTTCTGTACTGTAGGGATTCTATGAAGGCTGGTACCAAGAAGAAGAGGCTGGGGATGTTGTAGTGGCCTTCAAATGGAGTGTTCTGCTGATTAAAGCACTTGGCTGACGGCGGTGTGGCTAAATGCTCCTTTTCTCACCCGCCATCACATTCTCCTCGTGTCTGCGTGGGTTTCCTCCGGGTGCTCCGGTTTCCTCCCACAGCCCAAAGATGTGCGGGTTAGGTTGATTGGCCAAGCTAAAATTGCCCTTAGTGTCCTGGGATGCTGTAGATTGGAGGGATTAGTGGGTAAATATGTCGGGATATGGGGGTAGGCCCTGGGTGGGATTGTGGTCGGTGCAGACTCGATGGGCCGAATGGCCTCTTTCTGTGCTGTAGGGATTCTAAGAATTCTGCCACATTTTGGGAAATTCACCCCAATATCTTTCCGCTGCTGTTGCCTCTAAGCTGCTGCAATGTTTAGAATTTCTTCATTGCAATGTTGGTTTATTAGTTGTATCAGAGCACACTGGCACTAGCTGTTGAACAGATTTAGAATGAGGTTGTATTTCAATTTATAAAAAAATGTTTTTGTGCTTGCTTTTGACGTCTTGTCACCTCTTTCAGAGTTAGAGCAACAAATGGAGGTAAATGATTTGCCTCTAAAGAAGCCTGAAGTTTGGGCTCAGCATGTAAACATGTTGGAAGCTTTCCCCCACTTCTGGGTTTCCTAATGAGATGGATTGAAAGGGTAGAGGCCGCATGTAAAAAACCTTCCTTTGGCTAACAAAAGCTGCGTCCTTCATACATATAGAGTTGGTCAACTATCAAAAACTAAATTTACTGAGATAGCCAACAAGGAAGCCAAATAATCCCAAAGCGCAATGAAAAGTTGATGCTTAAAAATATAAGGAAGAAATTGAAATTATGCTTCAAAGGAAACAGAAGGTTTAAATTACTCTGTTCAGGGATCACTGAACATTTAGATCCAGAAAGAACAGCTTAGCAATGGATGAATGGTTGGTCAGATTGCTTCCTCACATACTTCAAATGGAAAGGAAATGTTGAACAATGGATGAGGTGACTGTTAATAGTGACCTTAAACTTGAATAGAGGCATGTCTGTTCACTAGTTAATAGCATATGGTAATATATTGTACCATCAAGCTGGAAATGCTTGTTCAGATGTTATATATTACACAGTTCTACTTACTTACATGGGGCAAAGAAAGAGTCAGTTTAACTAAATGAAGTCAATGTCAGCACTGATGCATCTGCAGGAATATAGTCAAACTGCTGATCTATTATTCATAATAAAAAGACAAACGATAAAAGTTTTGACTGATTGGAGCAAAAATGAAGGCAAAAATTGGATCTAGGTTTAAGGATTACTTGCACCTCTTCAAACAAAGCTTGAATTCCACAAAATCCTTTAAATAAGATCAAGAGCCAGCAAAAATGTAGCATTGCAGCAAAAAGCTTCAGACTATAAAAGGCAGGAGTCTTGTAAGGTAAACACATTCAGTGAGAAAAGGCCACATTTGGGAAACTGAGTGGAAAAAGTGCCTTTGAAGTTTATGAAGCTGAACTGGCAAGAATGCTTCCAGATACTTTTGGCCATCTGAAAAAATCGCATCAGTGACCTTATGATACTTTCACGAGCTAAGATTAAAGATATTGAAAATATACGATAGCATGAGGGGCCAACTCTGGTTGGATGTATTCCAGGAGGTCTCATCACATTACATCCTGTGTCCAAATAACATCCCCATCCCCGCCCACCATTCCAGTCAATGACCAACCACCACAAGAACTAGATGGATGAACTACATATGATTTTCCAAAATTCCTTAGATTCTGGAATGGTACCAACAGATTGCAAGTTAGTAAATGGAACACCACTCGTCAAGAAAGAAGGGAGAGAGAAAACAGCTAACTACTGGCTAATTAGCCTGACATCAATCATTGAGGTCGTGCTGGAATCTATTATTGAGGAAGTCTTAACAATGCAAAGCATGGTTAGAACAAATCAATTTGGTTTTACTGAAGGGAAATACTGTTTGACAAATTTATTTAGAGTTTGTGAGGAAATAACCAATAGGGTGGATAAAGGGGAACCAGTGGATGTAGTGTGATTGGATTTTCAAAAGATATTCAGTAAGGCACCACATCATAGTTAATACACAAAGTTAGGGCTCATGGATTTGGGGGTGATTTATTAGCGTGGTGAGGGGATTGTTATGGACAGAAAGCAGAGAGCAAAGCATTTTCAAATTAGCACACTGACTAATAAAGTGCTGTAAGGATCCATGCTGGGGTTTCAGCTATTGATGTGCAGATTAGGTTGATTGACCATACTAAATTGCCCCTTAGTGTCCCAAGATACATTGGTTAGAGGGATTAACGGGATAAATACATGGGGTTATGAGTTAAGCCTGGGTAAGAGTTGATCCTTGAAGGTGGCAACACAGGTGGAGAAGGTGGTGAAGAAGGCATATGGTATGCTTGCCTTTATAGGACGGGGTATAGAGTATAAAAGCTGGAGTCTGATGATGCAGCTGTATAGAACGCATTTTAGGCCACATTTGGAGTACTGCGTCCAGTTCTGGTCGCCGCACTACCAGAAGGACGTGGAGGCGTTAGAGAGAGTGCAGAGAAGGTTTACCAGGATGTTGCCTGGTATGGAGGGTCTTAGCTATGAGGAGAGATTGGGTAGACTGGGGTTGTTCTCCCTGGAAAGACGGAGAATGAAGGGAGATCTAATAGAGGTGTACAAGATTATGAAGGGTATAGATAGGGTGAACAGTGGGAAGCTTTTTCCCAGGTCGGAGGTGACGATCACGAGGGGTCACGGGCTCAAGCTGAGAGGGGCGAAGTATAACTCAGATATCAGAGGGACGTTTTTTACACAGAGGGTGGTGGGGGCCTGGAATGCGCTGCCAAGTAGGGTGGTGGAGGCAGGCACGCTGACATCGTTTAAGACTTACCTGGATAGTCACATGAGCAGCCTGGGAATGGAGGGATACAAACGATTGGTCTAGTTGGACCAAGGAGCGGCACAGGCTTGGAGGGCCGAAGGGCCTGTTTCCTGTGCTGTACTGTCTTTGTTCTTTGTTGTTCTTTGATGCAGACTCGATGAGCCGAATGGCCTCCTTCTGCCCTATAGGGATTCTATGATCATTCTATGATCTCATGAAGAGACAAAGGATAATGTATCTAAGTTTGCTGATGATACAAAGCTAGGTGGGAATACAAACTGTGAGGAGGACACAAAAAGGCAGCAAAGAAATATAGACAAGTTCAGTGAGTGAGCAATAAGGTGCTCGATGAAGTATAACGTGGAGATTCATTTTGTTCAGAAGAATAGAAAAGCAAATTATTTTAAATGATATTCAGTGAGATTTGGGTTTACTCATACAGAGAACACAAAAGAACACAAGAACAAGAACTGGAGGATGTTATTTACCCCCCCTCCCCCCCACCGACCCCGGCTCCTTTCCTATTGGACGATCCTCCACTTACTTAACAGGGCAGCTTGTACTCTGTGCCCATGGGGAGATCTATTGACGATCCCTCCCCCCCCTAAAGTCCATTTCTTCCCCAACACCTCCACCATGAGGGGGGGGGGGCCTTTTCCACCGCTTTGTGATCGGCCTGGGGTCAATTGAAGGCAGGATTGGACGGGGGTGTGAAGCGGATTAGAGACCTTCGCTTCCACAGGGAATGCTATAAAGCCACTGACGTCGGTTCTTCCTGAGATCTCACTTCAGTAGGAGCACTGTTCTCTTCTGCTTCCATCTTGGAATCCATATCCTCACAACCTGGAGGGGCACTAACGGGGTCAACATCCAGTCGTGGCTCGACATTTGGTGTGGTTATCCCCATGGCTGGTAATGAGGCCTGAATTAGCACGGGATTCCTACTCCTGAGATTGTGTAGGTGTTCCCTGCAATTTTTCCTGCATTTGGACCATGTAAGACATGGGCCCCATTTTCTCCGTTATGATCTTGGGGACCAAACTGAGGTTGTCCTCAAAGTTCATCATGTGGACTGGTCACCAATTTTAAATGTTCTTTCTGTCCTTGCAGAATCATATATTTACTTCTGGTTCTGTTGTTGGGACTTCACCCTCCCCACTGTTTGGGAACAGTTTGGGCTTAATCTTGCTCAAAGAATCCATCCCATTAACAATTCCGCTGGGACAATTCCTGTCATTGTGTGAGGGCTAGTTCTGTGGACGAATAAAAACCGTGCCAGTTTGGTCTCTATGGTGGCTGTAGGTTGCTTCTTCATGCTGAGCTTAAAAGTCATAGAGTCATAGAGGTTTACAGCATGGAAACAGGCTTTATGGCCCAACTTGTCCATGCCGCCCTTTTATTTTAAACTCTGAAGCTAGTCCCAATTGCCCGCATTTGGCCCATATTCCTCTATTACCCATCTTACCCATGTAATTGCGTAAATGCTTTTTAAAAGACAAAATTGTACCCGCCTCTACTACTACCTCTGGCAGCTTGTTCCAGACACTCACCACCCTCTGTGTGAAAAAATTGCCCCTCTGGACCCTTTTGTATCTCTCCCCTCTCACCTTATACCTGTGCCCTCTAGTTTTAGATTCCCACACCTTTGGGAAAAGATATTGACTATCTAACTGATCTATGTCCCTCATTATTTTATAGACCTCTATAAGATTAGCCTTCTACGCTCCAGAGAAAAAAGTCCAGTCTATCCCGCCTCTCCTTATAACTCAAACCATCAAGTCCTGGTAGCATCCTAGTAAATCTTTCCTGCACTCTCTAGATTAATAATATCCTTTCTATAATAGGGTGACCAGAACTGTACACAATATTCCAAGTGTGGCCTTACCAATGTCTTGCACAACTTCAACAAGACGTCCCAACTCCTGTATTCAATGTTCTGACCAATGAAACCAAGCGTGCTGAATGCCTTCTTCACCACTCTGTCCACCGGTGACTCCACTTTCAAGGAACTATGAATCTGTACCCCTAGATCTGTTCTTGTTCTGTAACTCTCCCCAATGCCCTACCATTAACTGAGTAAGTCCTGCCCTGGTTCAATCTACCAAAATACATCACCTCGCATTTATCTAAATTAAACTCCATCTGCCATTCATCGGCCCACTGGCCCAATTGATCAAGATCCCGTTGCAATCCGAGATAACCTTCTTCACTGTCCACTATGCCACCGATCTTGGTTTCGTCTGCAAACTTACTAACCATGCCTTTTATATTCTTATCCAAATCATTAATATTAATGACAAGTTACCAGTGGACCCAGCACTGATCCCTGAGGCACACCGTTGGTCACAGATCTCCAGTTTGAAAAACTACCCTCTACAACCACTTTCTGTCTTCTGTCATCAAGCCAATTTTGTATCCATTTAGCTACCTCACCTTGGATCCCGTGAGATTAAACCTTATGCAACAACCTACCATGCGGTACCTTGTCAAAGGCCTTGCTAAAGTCAATGTAGACAACATCAGCTGCACTGCTTTCATCTACCTTCTTGGTTACCCCTTCAAAAAGCTCAATCAAATCCATGAGACATGATTTTCCACTCACAAAGCCATGTCCCTAATCAGTCCTTGCGTCTCTAAATGCCTGTAGATCCTGTCTCTCAAAATACCTTCCAACAACTTACCACAGATGTGGGGCTCACTGGCCTGTAGTTCCCAGGCATTTCCCTGCAGCCCTTTTTAAACAAGGGCACAACATTTGCCACCCTCCAATCTTCAGGCAGCTCACCTGTGACTATCAATTATTCAAATATCTCTGCCAGGGGACCGGCAATTTCCTCCCTAGCCTCCCACAATGTCCTGTCTGCCAACCCATTCAATGATGGGTAATAGGGTTCTGTTCTAATGTGTTTTATTCCATTGGAAAGCATGAAGGTCTGAAACTCAGTGCTTGTAAAGGCAGTGCCTTTGTCAGAGACAAGGACTTCAGGTATCCCGTGTGTGCAGAAACTTTGTCGTAATATTTCAATGGTAGCATGAGAAGTGATGGAGCCCATGTGATGTATCTCCAGCCATTTTGAATGTGAGTTGACCATAATCAGGAACATGGAACCCAAAAAAAAGGCCCAGCGACATGCACTCGCACCCAGGGCCTACCAGGCCACTCCCATGGATGCAGGGAGGCTGAGGGGGGGAATTTTTGATTCTCTTGGCACGACTCACACTGTCTGACCAAGTCAGTGATGTCTGCGTCAAGGACTGGCCACCATACCTCTTGGCTAGCATCTTGATCTTCGAAATCCCAGGATGGCCATGGGATTATTGGATGTCGTCCTGGGTGAGGGCAACGATGCGGGAACCCCAGATGATGATGCCATCTTCAACACTGAGTTCATCTTTCTTCATCCAGTAGTGTTTCATTTCATCTGAGGGGTGTCCTCTGAATTTCCCATGTGTTATTATGTCTTTAATTTAGAGGCCTTAATTTGCCTTGCAGACACCAACAATGTGTTTTAAAAAATGAGGGTCATCATGACTTCTTCCATAGCTGGTAATGAAGCTGGGCTTATGGGCAACAGCAAATGACTCAGTGCATCGGCGTTAGTTATCCGGATCCCGAGGCGGTGCTCTAGGAGGTAGTCATAAGTTGCCAGTAACAAGGCCCAATGCTGTATTCAGGCAGTGGCAATGTTGGGGAGAGGTGGGGGGCGGGGCAGGGGAGGGGGGGGGAGCGGGGAGGGTGGTGGTATTGCTTTGTCTTCTTCAAAGAGTCTTCTTCAAATTTATGACCATTTACTATGATGAAGCGTCTACCGTAGAAATATTGATGGAATTCCACTCCAAAGATCTGCGAGTTAGGTTGATTTGGCCATGCGGGGCGGCACAGTGGCACAGTGGTTAGCACTGCTGTCTCACAACTCCAAGGACATGGGTTCAATTCCCGGTTTGGGTCATTGTCTGTGTGGAGTTTGCACATTCTCCCCATGTCTGCGTGGGTTTCCTCCGGGTGCTCCGGTTTCCTCCCACAGTCCAAAGATGTGCGGTTTACATTGATTGGACATGCTAAATTGCCCCTTAGTGTCCCGGGATGTGATAGGTTAGAAGGATTAGCAGAGTAACTAAGCGGGGATAGGGCCTGCGTGGGATTATTGTCGGTGCAGACTCGATGGACCGAATGGCCTCCTTCTGCACTGTAGGGTTTGTATGTATGCTAAGTTGCCCCTCAGGGCCCGATTTTACCATTTTCATTCTAAGTGCTGAATCTAGGTGTAATGTGGATCCGACTTAGAAATCTGCGGTCAGGTGCCCCCATACGCACTCAGCCATCTCCAGTCCCATTCGTGCTGTGGGCGGGGCTTAGCGCAGCCGAAACAATCGGAGCTCTGAACTGCACATGTGCAGTTAGACAAAAAATTTGAAAAAGCGCGCCCGTGTCAAATCGCTCCCGGGCTGCAAAAAGCAGAGAAAGCGGCCCAGAAGCGAAAAGTGGGAACGATGGTCCCCACACACATCACTGTCCCCTTATCCACCCCCCCCCCCCCCCCCCACTACCCACACACATCACTGTCCCCCTTATCCACCCCCCACTACCCACACACATCACTGTCCCCCTTATCCACCCCCCAATACCCACACACATCACTGTCCCACTTATCCAACCCCCACTACCCACACACATCACTGTCCCCCTTATCCACCCCCCCCACTACCCACACACATCACTGTCCCCCTTATCCACCCCCCCCACTACCCACACACATCACTGTCCCCCTTATCCACTCCTCCACTACCCACACACATCACTGTCCCCCTTATCCACCCCCCCCACTACCCACACACCTCACTGTCCCCCTTATCCACCTCCCCACTACCCATACACATCACTGTCCCCCTTATCCACTCCTCCACTACCCACACACATCACTGTCCCCCGTATCCACTCCCCCACTACCCATACACATCACTGTCCCCCTTATCCACTCCTCCACTACCCACACACATCACTGTCCCCCTTATCCACCCCCCCCCCCCACTACCCACGCACATCACTGTTCCCCTTATCCACCTCCCCCACTACCCACACACATCACTGTCCCCCTTATCCACCCCTCCACTATCCACACACATCACTGTCCCCCTTATCCACTCCTCCACTACCCACACACATCACTGTCCCCTTTATCCACCCCCCCCACTACCCACACACATCACTGTCCCCCTTATCCACCCACCCCCACCATTACCCAGACCGATCACCACCCCCCTACCACCCTCCCCCCCATCGATCGCCCGCAGAGTGACAGCAGACCCCCTGTCCCCCCCCCACGTCCACGACCAGAGATCCATCTGGCCCCCCCACCAGATATTCATCTGCCCGCCCCCCCCCCCCCCCCCCCACCAGAGATCCATCTGGCTCCCCCACCAGATATTCATCTGCCCCCCCCCCCCACCAGAGGTCCATCTGCTTCCTCCCCCCCACCAGTGAGCAATCAGGCAATCAGGCCTCCCCACACCTGCCCCCCCCACACCAGACAATGATCTAGCCTCACTCACCCTTCCCCCCTCCTCCAGGCAACGATCTAGCCTCACTCACCACCATCCCCCCCCACCCCCTGAGAATGGTCTGGCCTCACTCACCTCCCCCCCTCCCCCCCCCCAACCCGAGGAACAGCTGACCCGCCTCCTCCTCCCTCCCCACCAGACAACGATCTGGCCTCACTCCTCTCCCCCCCCCCCCCAGCCAGAGAATGATCAGGCCCACCTCCCTCCTCCCCCCCCCACCACTGATCTGAGTCAGAGAGCAGTTGGAAGCTCTGAACTCGCCTCTTCAGCAGCTGGAGCGCCCGATTCAGACTTTTATTTAGCAGATCCATTACGGCGCAATTCCGGATCGGCGAACGCGCTGATAAAGGGGGAAATGCTGATAAAGTTGGGCGGGCAGTTCATTAATTCAATTTAAATGCATGCAAATGCATTTAAATCGCCGTTGCGCCCGTTTTGGGCGCGAAGCGGATCGCCGCCATTCCCGGGTTTCAGTAAAGTGGCAATCTGCGCGGACGCGGGCGCGGATCGCGTTAATGGCCTCACACCCGACTTTACCACGTTTTTGCACCCGAAAATGGGCGCGATGCAATGGTAAAATCGGGCCCTTAGTGTCAGGGAGATTAGGGGGGTAAATACGTGGGGTTACGGGGATATGGCCTGGATGGGATTGTTGTCGGTGCAGACTCAAGGGGCTGAATGGCCTCCTTCTGCACTGTAGGGATTCTATGAATTCCTTTTAAAGCCAAAGGAAACAGCCAACACCCCTTTCTCAATTTGGGAATACCTCTGCTCAGCATACAAGAGGGTCGTAGATGCAATTGGCAGTTCTGTTACATCTCTCCAGCAGTGTGCCAGTACTGCCCCAACCCTGTAAGGGGAGGCATGTCATATCAAGATAAGTCCTATTTGGGGTCAAAATGGAACAATAAATTAGAGAACAAAACTTGCTGTTTAATTCTGCTGAAAACCTCCGGCTGCGGCACCCCCCCCCAAGACCACTTTTGATGATTCCGCATTAGGGTATGTAAGAGGGCCAGCGAAGAATCTAAATTAGGAATGAACTTCCTGTAATAATTCAATAACCCCAGGAAGGATTTCAATTCCATGGTGTTCCTTAGAGTTGGCAGCTCCTTTAATGGCCCTTGCCTTGTCCTCCGCCGGATGAAGGTCCTTGCCATCCACTTGATAGCCCAAACAGGACATGGCACGTGCTTGGAAGACACATTTTAATCTTTTCAGGCGTACCCTGGCCTCCAAAAATCACCGTAAGATCTCTTCCACGTTCACTGGGTGTTGGTGTTCCAAAGTCCCTGTAACCAAGACATTGTCCAGGTACACCACTACCTGAGGTAACCCGTGGAGTATGTTCTCCAGGATCAGTTGAAAAATGGCACATGCAGACGAGACCCTAAAGGGCAGATGAGTGTAGTCATATAGGTCTTTGTGTGTATTAATTGGATTGCTGCAATGGTCTTTATCCGCAATGGTTTCCCCATGTATGTGGCCAGCCTGGCCTTTGTGTTTTCTAAGTTCAGGAGCTGAATTCCAGCGAAGGCAATTATAAGTTTGCCCCTCGAAAATGGAGACCGCAGACCCCAAATCCACTTCTGTTTTTAATGGGTGGCCATTTTCTAACAACTCCATCATTATGGGGATAGCATTTGTTGTGGAGATGTGATTTAATTGCACTGTCTCTGTTCCTGGTCGTGGGCATACCTGCAAGGTATGGCCCGGTACTGGCCTTGGCCTTTTTTTGAAGTAGCACGTGTTTTGACTGACTCCAAATTTTAGCCTTGGTTGTGGTCTCCTGCAGCACTTGCAATAATTCACTGTCAGGCAACTAAAACCTTCTGGAATGTGCTCCTTAAGAGTCTGAAGGCTGTCCCTGACTTTCCTTGATTGCTTGGTGATGTGATCCGGGCTCCAGCACTGCCAGGGATTCTGAGATATTTTACCGATATCCTCGCTCTCAGTTGAGGGATGGTTGTTGCATGAGGCCCTTCCCTCTCATCAAAGGACACTGCTGTCTGAGCTCCCCTGTAGTTTCTGAGCTCCTTTCGCTGCATTGTCCAATGATAGAGCTATCTCAATGGCCTTCTTTAGATCCAAATTGCATTCTGCCCAAAATTTCTTTTAGACTGTCGCATTGTTAATTTCACAGACCAACCTATCTCACAACATGTCGTTCAGATGTGGTCCAAATTCACAGTGCTCTGCCAATTTTCGCAACCTGGTCAGAAATTTGGTGACGGATTCCCTAGGGGTTTGCCCTGCCATGTTAAAGGGGTATCGCTAGAGTATTATGGAGGGTTTTGGGTCATAATAGCCTTGAACCAAGTCCACCAATTCATTAAAGATTTTGGAGTTGGGGCATCTGGGTAGGTCAGGCTTTTTGTTACCCTGTAGGTTGGGAACCCAACATGCTGTCAATAGGATCATTTTCTGCTTCTCATCCCCCTTGTTGGCCCAGAAAAGGTAACGCATGCGCTCTGTGTATTGAGCCCACTCTTCTATGCTTGCATCATAGGCTTCAAATTTACCAAAAAGAGGCATTTTTCTTACTGGGGGATTACTTGTCTTGACAGTAAAGATGATCCGGAGGGAAGAAAAAACTTTACCCCTTGTCTCCAATGTAACAATCTTACCGAGGCCGGTGTTCTGTCACCGGTCACCATTTATTTACAGTATGTTTGGAATACCGTTCAGCAGCTACAGATTACAGGTCAGCGCCAAGTCTTTTGACTGCCAGCCTGAGTGGAGCAAGCTGGTTTTAACCCCTGGCTGCTCCTTCCCTATTGGCCGAGCCTCCACTCACCTAACAGGGGAGCTCGTACTCTACGAGGCCCACAGGGAGATCTATTAACAAACACCTGTGGCCATCATAACATTGAGTAAATTGGGTTTATATTCTCTGGAGTTTAGAAGAATGAGAGATGATCTCACTGAAACATACAAGATTCTGAAGAAGCTTGGCATAGTAGACATAGATGTTGTTTCGCGGCACAGCACGGTAGCACAGTGGTTAGCACTGCTGCTTCACAGCTCCAGGGACCTGGGTTCGATTCCCGGCTTGGGTCACTGTCTGTGTGGAGTTTGCACATTCTCCTCGTGTCTGCGTGGGTTTTCTCCGGGTGCTCCGGTTTCCTCCCACAGTCCAAAGATGTGCGGGTTAGGTTGATTGGCCATGCTAAAATTGTCCCTTAGTGTCCTGAGATGTGTAGGTTAGAGGGGTTAGCGGGTAAAATATGTAGGGATATGGGGGTAGGGCCTGGGTGGGATTGTGGTCGGTGCAGACTCGATGGGCCGAATGGCCTCTTCCTGCACTGTAGGGTTTCTATGTTTCTATGCTTGGCTGGGGAATCTAGAACAGGGAGACACAGTCTCAGCATAAGTAGCTAATCATTTAAATCTGAGATGAGGAGAAATTTCTTGACTCAAAGGGTTGTGAATCTTTGGAATTCTTTCCCTCCTGTGGTTGTGTCATCATTGATTATATTTAAGGCTCAGTTAGACAGATTCGTCTCTCAGGGAATCATGGTATATGGGGAGCAGAGGGAAAGTGGAATTGACCCCCAAGATCTGCTGGGATCATATTGAATGGCAAAACAGGCTCGAAGAGCTGTAAGGTTACTCAATTTCTCTATCTTCTTGGGACACTGTCTTCACACGACAGTTAGAAAGCAAACAGATCTGTCAGCCTTTCTCCATCTCCATTTTTTGCATAAACCATTAGATAGAAGTGTTCAAAGAAAATGAAAAGCATACACATTATAATCTTTCTCTAGAGTCACTCGCAACATTGTCCTGGGGAGTAATCTTCAATTCTCAGAGACTCCAGTACAAATCTGAGGGATTGATAACCCTAAGGGCAGGTTGCACCTATCTGAGTTTACACTAAGGCCTAGAGATGACAATATTAGTAAATGAAAACTTAACATTTTTGGGTCAATAATCTGTCTGGTTATTGCTTTCAGTAAAACAAGAGGAAGTCACATGAATAAATTGAGCTTCTGTGCATGAAAATGACCGACAGTAATTTCCGAGCTCATGACTGATGCAATTGGAATCATATGAGTGAAAGAAAACCACAGAAAGTCAGAAGAATAGTGATGTACTTCTCAGAGAAATATTAACCCTAAAACATACAACGCTGAAAAGGCAACTCATTCATGGAAAGTTTTCAATTCCTGCCACTGTCGGAAATTTTTGGCACATCACAGGAAGAGATGACGAAGAACAACTGTTATTTATAAAGTGCTTTCAATGTAATGAAACATCCCAACACATTTCCCAAGAGCGTTTATCAGACACTGAACCACATAAGGGATGGGATTTTCCGCACCCCGTGAGGCATGTTTTGCGGCAATGGAACCTTCAGAAGATCTTTGCTGCTGTCAATGGGGTTTCCCATTCTGCGCATCCTCCACTGCCGGGATCAGAAGATCCTGCCAGCAGGAATGACTGGAAAATTCCGGTCAAGGAGATATTAGGGTAGATGACCAAAAATGTAGTCAAAGAAATAGTTTTTAAGGAGGGTCGTAAAGGAGGAAAGAGAGGCAGAGATATTTATGGAGGTTAGCTGAAGGGATAACTGCTGATAGAACATAGAACATTACAGCGCAGTACAGGCCCTTCGGCCCTCGATGTTGTGCCGACCAGTGAAACCAATCTAAAGCCCATCTAACCTACACTATTCCAATATCATCCATATGTTTATCCAATGACCATTTAAATGCTCTTAATGTTGGCGATTCCACTACTGCTGCAAAGGGGGTGGGGAATGAACAAAAAGCCAGAATTGAGAGAAGGGCATGGATATTGGAGAATTGTGGTGCTGAAAGATATTAGGGAGAAAGGGAGGGCCAAGGTCATGGAGGAATTTGAAAACGGAAAGAGAATGTTAAATTAGAGGTGTTGCTGGACTGAGTTCAGATTTATGAAGGCTGGAAGTTAGGGCACTGTCCAGAACAACATTGGCATAGTCAAATCTTCAAGTGAAAAAGGCCTGGACAAGGGTTTCTGCAGCAGAAGAGCTGATGCTGGGCAGAAACGGACAATATTATGAAACAAACATGGGTTCTGTTTTCCTACAAGATTATTTTCATTATAAAAGAAAGAAAGGAAAGAAAATGTCCTTCTCTATTATGGATCATCCATCACAAATCAGTAGTCGAGGGGCCATCAACCTGAGACCGAAGTGACACAATTGAATATAATGTGGGTGAAATCTGGGCTGTTTAACATCTGTCAGTCCACTAGCTGGCTTCAGTTGGACCTACTGCTGCATTGGGCTGGCAGTTCTGCCTTCAAGAACTGCCCGTTAATCAATTGGAGCAGTAGCCATGACTCAGACTGCAGCTGTCCAGGAGAGAAGTATGGTGCAACCAAGCCAGACTTTAGGGCTACGTTTAGGGCTCAATAAAACCAGACTGGCAAAACCCAGAAATTGGGGATGCTGGAGTAGTCAGCACAGGATGGGAGGGAAATGCAGGAGTGGGAGGACCTTGTGGGGTGAGGGGGGACCTTCAACAGGTGGCCCATAAAGGAGGCAATCCCTTGACTGGCCACTGGCTTTCCCAGTGAAATGTAATGGGCTGGACACTTGGCACTGCCCTCCTGCTGCTGTGGGTAATACCCCGGCAGGTTGGGAAGAGGCCCTTGAATGGCCATTAACTGAAAACTTATGGGCCTCAATTGGCCCATGGGTGGACAGGCCTTCCAACATTTCCCCCGCTGTTCATAAAGCTGCAGCGGGTATGGGTGAGTTGGTGCGGGGAATGGCAGCTTTGGCATGATGTCCAATTTTATAACCCCCTCCCTGCCTGCTAACCCACCTCCAGGAGAGGCTGTAACATTCAGCCCATGATGGTAACTTTACTCATCTTCCTAATGCGCCAGATCTTTTCAATCTCAACACGAAATGCAGATCAAATTCAAATTTCACATGCAGTCCCACAGTTTTTCCTAACGGGTATTTCAAAATTCCCACAAAGTCTTTTGGGAAGTGTTAGGTTTCAGGTTGTTTCACAGATGAGTACATTGTTGTTGTAAAAAAAGAGTCCTGGGGTCAATGCGATGCCTCAGATGGTCTTCTGAACTGGCCAAGGTTGCCTCTGTGTATTGGGTGACCATTGTTGGTTGCATCTATTTCAGAGTACATTGGTGGCTCTCATCCTGATGGAAAGCTGGCTCAGAAGGTTATTGAGAGACCAGATTGAATGTTTCTGCACCTACAGCACCACTGGTCAGCAAAAACCCCAAAGTCTTAAGACAACGCAAGCACCCAGTCTCTCAATGGGAAATATAATTGAAGGGTCTTTTTCCGGCTGGAGGTCTGTGACCAGTGGTGTTCCGCAGGACCCTGTACTGGGACCTCTGCTATTTGTGATATATATAAATGATTTGGAAGAAGGTGTAACTGGTGTTATCAGCAAGTTTGCGGATGACACGAAGATGGCTGGACTTGCGGATAGCGATGAGCATTGTCGGGCAATACAGCAGGATATAGATAGGCTGGAAAATTGGGCGGAGAGGTGGCAGATGGAATTTAATCCAGATAAATGTGAAGCGATGCATTTTGGAAGAAATAATGTAGGAAGGAGTTATACAATAAATGGCAGAGTCATCAAAAGTATAGAAACACAGAGGGACCTAGGTGCAAGTCCACAAATCCTTGAAGGTGGCAACACAGGTGGAGAAGGTGGTGAAGGAGGCATATGGTATGCTTGCCTTTATAGGACGGGGTATAGAGTATAAAAGCTGGAGTCTGATGATGCAGCTGTATAGAACACTGGTTAGGCCACATTTGGAGTACTGCGTCCAGTTCTGGTCGCTGCACTACCAGAAGGACGTAGAGGCGTTAGAGAGAGTGCAGAGAAGGTTTACCAGGATGTTGCCTGGTATGGAGGGTCTTAGCTATGAGGCGAGATTGGGTAACCTGGGGTTGTTCTCCCTGGAAAGACGGAGAATGAGGAGAGATCTAATAGAGGTGGACAAGATTATGAAGGGGATAGATAGGGTGAACAGTGGGAAGCTTTTTCCCAGATCAGAAGTGATGATCACGAGGGGTCACGGGCTCAAGGTGAGAGGGGCAAAGTATAACTCAGATATTAGAGAGATGTTTTTTACACAGAGGGTGGTGGGGGCCTGGAATGCGCTGCCAAGTAGGGTGGTGGAGGCAGACACGCTGACATCGTTTAAGATTTACCTGAATAGTCACATGAGCAGCTTGGGAATGGAGGGATACAAATGACTGGTCGAGTTGCACCAAGGAGCGGCACAGGCTTGGGGGGCCGAAGGGCCTGTTTCCTGTGCTGTACTGTTCTTTGTTCTTTGTTTGTTCTACTTTTCAGGCAAGCCTAGACTCAAATCAAATTCATAACCACAATGGTTACTTTAAATTGGAATAACATCAAAGCACTTGTTCATTATAAAGTGGCTTTACTGAATCTTGAGGTTAGTTAATCAGAAATCCCAGTCTAAGAATCCTTGGTTGATATGCACAAGCCTCAACAAAAACACTAACCTGTGGGTTAAACCATGTATAAAAGAGTAAGTTAATGGCCATCAATGAGAAACACAACATAAACATGCTTTGAATCATAAAAATTCCAACAACTCTACAATAGTAAATGTGTTCTTGAATACAAATGAGACTTTCATAGCAACTGGTGGAGAGATACATAAGTGCCTTGAATATTTATTGGACAATTTTGAAGGATCAGTCTGGTTACCATTACCATGGACTGTCTTGAACTCAAATCTCTGTGACATCTGTTTCAAATGTTCATCTTGTTCCTGGCATCCAAACTCATTCATACTTGAAACTACTCGTCTGGAATTATGAAAGGTTGAATTGAATTGAATGAGTTTGATCAGAATGAAGTGTTTATCTACCCACTACACATGAAGAACAACACTGCACAAGGATAGGCACTCGAATGGTCTGAATATGGTCTTATGTTCACGATTTGTGACATTCTGGGAGAATTGGGAAATGTAAGGTAGTTACAGAACTTTGATTTCACCAGTTAGAATTTAATTTCTTCTGAAGTATAGTTACTGCTGTAAAGTAGCAAAATTGACGTCCAATTTGGGCACAGCAAGATTCCACAAACAGCAATGTGATAATGACCAAATAATCTAGTTTTTAGTGACGTTAGTTGAGGGATAAATTTAGCCTGGGGTCCCCTACTCTTCAGATAGTCCAAGTGATTTTTTAAACCCACCTGAAAGAACAGGAGGTCCTCAGTTTTTAAACGTGTTGGGTTCCTGAATCATTGACAGCAAGGACTTTCAATGAAGAGTAGTTTATTCACTAGTTCAGCAGCTATTCAACACTGGTGCTGTGCCCATGCTCCCGGGAATAACTCCCATGCTCCCACCACATGATCTTTTACGTAGCTGCATTATCACACTCTCATGTGATCACCTAGTTACATCTTCCCTGTTTAGTTAGAACACCTGGTGACATGGCATGTAACAAGGTAAATGAGCTAACAATTCACAACTATTTACGTATACAGTGAGACATGGATTTAGTTGTTGCAGCTGATGCACAGTCCATCGCGTCTCCTTTTCAACCCCCCGTCCCCTTCTTTTTGTTGTAGAAAGCTGAAATTCAAAAGCCAGTTCTAGGCTAATTGGTAATAAAACCCTAGATCCTCGTGTTCAGTTTGCTCAGGCATTCTGAGCATGTGGTTACACTGGTTAATGGTGTAGTCTTTCTCTGACCAATGCCCTCAGTGTGGGCTACACAGAATGTTCTGTCAGTGTATTCTCCGGATGCAGGGCTTGCTGTGTTGGACTCTGGAGTAACCTGCATATCTACTGGCGTAACCTGCATATCCACTGGCGTATGGAACCCATGCTCTATCTGGATAACTAAAGTGCTCTGTCATCTGTTGGTGCTGGTTCTGATACCTGTAAGTAGGTGGCAGCGGTGCTTACATGGTGGGCATCATCTGAGGTTACATAGAAAAAAATATAGAAACATAGAAAACTACAGCACAAAACAGGCCCTTCGGCCCCACAAGTTGTGATGAACATATCCCTACCTTTTAGGCCTACCTATAACCCTCCATCCTATTAAGTCCCATGTACTCATCCAGGAGTCTCTTAAAAGACCCTATTGAGTTCGCCTCCACCACCACTGACGGCAACCGATTCCACTCGCCCACCACCCTCTGTGTGAAAAACTTCCCCCTAACATTTCCCCTGTACCTACCCCCCCAGCACCTTAAACCTGTGTCCTCTCGTAGCAGCCATTTCCACCCTGGGAAAAAGCCTCTGAGAGTCCACCCGATCTATGCCTCTCAACATCTTATATACCTCTATTAGGTCTCCTCTCATCCTACGTCTCTCCAAGGAGAAAAGACCGAGCTCCCTCAGTCTATCCTCATAAGGCATGCCACTCAATCCAGGCAACATCCTTGTAAATCTCCTCTGCACCCTTTCAATCTTTTCCACATCCTTCCTGTAAGTTATAATGTAACAGTTACGATGTAACTGTTTGGCTGAGGAGCACCGCCAACTGATCAAAGCGACATGCGATCAAGATCCTGACCGTTTGACCAGGTGCTAGAAGGCCGAGTACGTGGGCATCTTGATCGTAGTATGTTTTGCTTCTCAATCTGTGTTGCATGAGAGCATCATTCACGTTGGTTTCATGTTTGGGCTGCAGCAGAGTCTTAAAGATAGGAATTGTGGTCCTGGCACACCTGGAAAAGAGTCGCTGTGCTGATGAAGGCAGGCCCTGTCGTGGTAGATTTCCCAGGCTGAGAAGTGCAGAGTCTGTACGATCCCGGGCACATTTCTCTAGAAGATGTTTGGCTGATTGAACTGCCCATTCCATCAAACATTTAGCTGTGGATATAGGGGGCTGCTTGTGATATGCTCAAAGTCCCAGATGTGTGCAAAGTTCTGAAATTCCATGGAGACAAATTGGCAAGCGTTGTCTGTCATGAGTCTCTGCTGGATGCTGTATGTGGCACAATGTCTCTTGAGCTTGATGATGACTGTGTTACTCGTCATGTCTGGAAAGTAGTCGAGTTCAAACTACCCGGAATATGAATCAACTGAGACAAAATGTTGTTTATTTTTTCATTCAAAGGTATCAGCAGCTGTGAATGACCATGGGAGGTCCAAGTCCTCATGTAAATGTTGCTGTTCTTTAGCTTGATGCAGCTTGAGTGCATTGCATGGTGCACATCTGGAAACTTCCCATTCCATGTTTGTGTACACGGAGGGCCAGTACAGTAATTATTTGGCTCTGTATCTAGTTCTTCCAACCCGGGCTGCCCCTGTTGGGTATAATACCTCTGAATAGCAGTAGCAGTGTCGAATCACTCTCCACGCAGTATCAATCTGTCCAGTATGATTAGTTCATTTCTGATGGTGAAGAATGGGTGGAGCTCCTGGAGAGGTTCCTGTGAGGACTCAGGTCAGCCCCTCATGATGTTGTGAAGTTGTCTGCCTGTGATGACGACCTGTAAGGCATCTTTGAATTCCTGGATTTGACAAGAGGACAGCACCTCTGTTGTGATGTCTATGTCCTCTGCTTCTGTTTGGTCTCTAGTGGGCAGGAAGACTCTGGAGAAGGCATCAACGCAGTACAGCTACTTACCACATTTGTAGACGATGCTGAGATTGTAATGTTGTAGCTTTAGCATCATGCATTGCAGTTGTGCAGTTGCATTTGAAGAGGTTTTGTTAAAATAGTTATGAGCAGCTGATGATCAATTTCAACAGTTGCAGGATGACCATATATAAAGTCATGACATTTCTGAAAAGTGAAAACTAGAGCAAGAGGTTCTTTATTGATCTGAGCATAACAAGTTTCAGTGTCAGTGAGGGCCTTTGATGTCCTTGATAGGTATGTTCCTGTCAGGCAGGGAGGAAATGGCCGAGTGAGGGAACCATGGTTCACAAAAGAGGTGGAATGTCTTGTGAAAAGGAAGAGGGAAGCTTATGTAGGGATGAGGAAACAAGGTTCAGATGGCTCGATTGAGGGTTACAAGTTAGCAAGGAATGAGCTGAAAAAGGGGCTTAGGAGAGCTAGGAGGGGACATGAGAAGTCCTTGGCGGGTCGGATCAAGGAAAACCCCAAGGCTTTTTACTCTTATGTGAGGAATAAAAGAATGACCAGGGTGAGGTTAGGGCCGGTCAAGGACAGTAGTGGGAACTTGTGTATGGAGTCAGTAGAGATAGGCGAGGTGATGAATGAATACTTTTCTTCAGTGTTCACCAAGGAGAGGGGCCATGTTTTTGAGGAAGAGAAGGTGTTACAGGCTAATAGGCTGGAGGAAATAGATGTTCGGAGGGAGGATGTCTTGGCAGTTTTGAATAAACTGAAGGTCGATAAGTCCCCTGGGCCTGATGAAATGTATCCTAGGATTCTGTGGGAGGCAAGGGATGAGATTGCAGAGCCTTTGGCGTTGATCTTTGGGTCCTCGCTGTCCACGGGGATGGTGCCAGAGGACTGGAGAATGGCGAATGTTGTTCCTCTGTTTAAGAAAGGGAATAGAAATGACCCTGGTAATTATAGACCGGTTAGTCTTACTTCGGTGGTTGGTAAATTGATGGAAAGGGTCCTTAGGGATGGGATTTACGACCATTTAGAAAGATGCGGATTAATCCGAGATAGTCAGCACGGATTCGTGAAGGGCAAGTCGTGCCTCACAAATTTGATAGAATTTTTTGAGGAGGTAACTAAGTGTGTTGATGAAGGTAGGGCAGTTGATGTCATATACATGGATTTTAGTAAGGCGTTTGATAAGGTCCCCCATGGTCGGCTAATGATGAAAGTGAGGAGGTGTGGGATAGAGGGAAAGTTGGCCGATTGGATAGGTAACTGGCTGTCTGACCGAAGACAGAGGGTGGTGGTCGATGGAAAATTTTCGGCTTGGAGGCAGGTTGCTAGCGGTGTGCCGCAGGGATCAGTGCTTGGTCCTCTGCTCTTTGTGATTTTTATTAATGACTTAGAGGAGGGGGCTGAAGGGTGGATCAGTAAATTTGCTGATGACACCAAGATTGGTGGAGTAGTGGATGAGGTGGAGGGCTGTTGTAGGCTGCAAAGAGACATAGATAGGATGCAAAGCTGGGCTGAAAAATGGCAAATGGAGTTTAACCCTGATAAATGTGAGGTGATTCATTTTGGTAGGACAAATTTAAATGTGGATTACAGGGTCAAAGGTAGGGTTCTGAAGACTGTGGAGGAACAGAGAGATCTTGGGGTCCATATCCACAGATCTCTAAAGGTTGCCAGTCAAGTGGATAGAGCTGTGAAGAAGGCCTATAGTGTGTTAGCTTTTATTAACAGGGGGTTGGAGTTTAAGAGCCGTGGGGTTATGCTGCAACTGTACAGGACCTTGGTGAGACCACATTTGGAATATTGTGTGCAGTTCTGGTCACCTCACTATAAGAAGGATGTGGAAGCGCTGGAAAGAGTGCAGAGGAGATTTACCAGGATGCTGCCTGGTTTGGAGGGTAGGTCATATGAGGAAAGGTTGAGGGAGCTAGGGCTGTTCTCTCTGGAGCGGAGGAGGCTGAGGGGAGACTTAATAGAGGTGTATAAAATGATGAAGGGGATAGATAGAGTGAACGTTCAAAGACTATTTCCTCGGGTGGATGGAGCTATTACAAGGGGGCATAACTATAGGGTTCGTGGTGGGAGATACAGGACGGATATCAGAGGTAGGTTCTTTACGCAGAGAGTGGTTGGGGTGTGGAATGGACTGCCTGCAGTGATAGTGGAGTCAGACACTTTAGAAACATTTAAGCGGTTATTGGATAGGCACATGGAGCACACCAGGAAGATAGGGAGTGGGATAGCTTGATCTTGGTTTCAGATAAAGCTCGGCACAACATCGTGGGCCGAAGGGCCTGTTCTGTGCTGTACTGTTCTATGTTCTATGTTCTATGATGCAAAGGCTATTGGTCTGCCAATCTGGATGCAGACTGCGCTAAGTTCTTGCTGGGAGGAGTCTGCTGATGTGAGTATGGGTGCTCAAACATCAAAGTATTGTAGCGGCAATGGGGCTTAGAGTGTCTATTTGAATCTGTTGAAGATCAATGCGTGGTGCTCCTGCCAACACCATTTGACATCCTGGTCAAGGAGCTGACAAAGAGGTTCAGCGACCTCACTGTAACAAGGAACTAACTTGGAAAGATAATTTGTCACACCAAGGAAGTGCTGTAAAGCATACTTGTCCATGGGGCTGGCTATCTGTCATATAACCATGTCTTGTCTGGACCTAGCTTCAGGCCATTGGCTGTGAGTAAGTGGCCTATGTAGGGAACCTGATTGACCCTGAATCTGCATTTTGCAGGGTTAAGCTTCAGCTGTGTGGTCCTGATTCTGCCGAGGGTGTGATGAGGACGTACATCATGTTCTTACACAGTATGGCCCCAAACCATGATGTCATCGACAATGATTTCACAAGGTTGGTCTGCAAAGAGTTGCTCCATTCATCACTGGAAAACCTCGCTGCCAGTGGAGATCCCACAGGGCATACAACGAAAATGATATCTATCTGAGACATGAATGTAGTGAGTTTTGAAGATTCCCCATCGAGCAGGATCTGCCAGAACCCACATTTCACAATGCTGAACATCTTGGCATTGGGCATGTCAGCTATCACCTGTTCCACTGTCTTCAGAGGGCACCTGTCTGAGCAGCACCTGTTTCAAGTGCACTGGGTCAATGCATATCCTGACCATGCCATCTTTCTTTGCTGCAGCCACCATTGCTGAAACCCATTCTATGTCGACATCTGAGAGTTATGACACCTAATGTTGTCACCCAATGCAGCTCATTGACTGCTTTCTGTTTCATGACTATTGGTACTCTTCACAGAGCACAAACTGTTGGTGATACTGAGTTATCTAGCCTCATGTGATATATAACTGATAGCTTACCAATGTTGTCACAGTTGAAAATCTCTCTTTGTGCTATCATCTCTGGCCTGGTGTTAAAGACACAGTAAGAGTTTTAACAACACCAGGTTAAAGTCCAACAGGTTTATTTGGTAGCAAATACCATTAGCTTTCGGAGCGCTGCTCCTTCGTCAGATGGAGTGGAAATGTGCTCTCAAACAGCGCACAGAGACACAAAATCAAGTTACAAAATACTGATTAGAATGCGAATCCCTACAGCCAGCCAGGTCTTAAAGATACAGACAATGTGGGTGGAGGGAGCATTAAGCACAGGTTAAAGAGATGTGTTGTAGAGCATGTACCTCTGGGCCAAGCTGAATGAGCCCCAATGTAAGGTTATTCCAAAGATTTAAAAGTGGACTTACATTCTGGTCAACTATGTGAAACTTGAAACTGTCCTGTGTGCTGTAGCTGCACCCTCCATGCGGATGGTTTGTCCGCCTGGGTGCTGGGATCTGGTGCTACAATGAGTCTATTTCCTGCAACATTTGACTGGATAGCGTGTTATACTTTTCTCCAGTATCAATCTTTACATTCAGTCCTGCATTACTGCAAATTATGTTGTGGGTGGTGAGATCTCACCCTGTTCTGTGACAGTGTCGGCACCATCACAATAGAGTGTTGGAGGCTCTGTAGCCTTGCTGCTTTGGTGAGCTCCAATGCATTCACCTTATTGATGCTCCTACCCGTGGAGGACCGACCAGCTGCCATGTTGCTGGCCACGCAGCAGATACAGAGGAATTCATCAGGCGAATGAGGCTGAGGGAGTTCTTCCACAAACCCCAAGAGGCCAACAGCGAACACAATGAGACAGCCAATGAACCGGAACAGCCGACAGAGAGATCCGCAGTGCATCCGAAGAGGAAAGAGTCGAATTGGACTCCTCCGGAAGGCCGCTGCCCTCGACTTGACATGTATGCCCAAGCCGTCAGGAGGTGCGTCAACACCAAATTCATCAGCCGCACTCACAAGACAGCACCGAACATCACCCAAGCACAACGCAACGCCATCCACGCTCTCAAGACCAACCGCAACATTGTCACCAAACCAGCAGACAAAGGAGGGGCCATCGTCATACTGAACAGAACGGATTACTGCAAAGAAGTGTACCGACAACTAAACAACGAGGAACACTACAGACAGTTACCTGCAGATCCGACCAAAGAACACACCCGTCAACTCAACACTCTGATCAAGACCTTTGATCCGGACCTTCAGAACACCCTCCGTGCTCTCATCCCACGTACTCCCCGCGTTGGAGATCTCTACTGCCTCCCGAAGATACACAAGGCAAACACACCCGGCCGTCCCATCGTATCGGGCAATGGGAGCCTGTGCGAGAACCTCTCCGGCTATGTCGAGGGCATCCTGAAACCCATTGTACAAAGAACCCCAGCTTTTGTCGCGACACGACGGACTTCCTACAGAAACTCAACACACATGGAGCAGTTGAACCAGGAGCGCTCCTCGTCACAATGGATGTCTCGGCACTCTACACCAGCATCCCCCATGACGATGGCATTGCTGCAACGGCCTCAGTGCTCAGCGCCAACAACTGCCAGTTTCCAGATGCAATTTTACATCTCATCCGCTTCATCCTGGACCACAATATCTTCACCTTCAACAACCAGTTCTTCATCCAGACACACGGAACAGCCATGGGTACATACTCTTGCAATTCGGCCAACGTTGTCTACCTGATACGCTGCAAGAAAGGATGTCCCAAGGCATGGTACATTGGGGAAACTATGCAGACGCTGCGACAACGGATGAATGAACACCGCTCGACAATCACCAGGCAAGACTGTTCTCTTCCTGTTGGGGAGCACTTCAGCGGTCACGGGCATTCGGCCTCTGATATTCGGGTAATCGTTCTCCAAGGCGGCCTTTGCGACACACGACGGCGCAGAGTCGCTGAGCAGAAACTGATAGCCAAGTTCCGCACACACAAGGACGGCCTCAACCGGGATATTGAGTTCATGTCACACTATTTGTAACCCCCACAGTTGCCTGGACCTGCAGAGTTTCACTGGCTGTCTTGTCTGGAGACAATACACATCTTTTTAGCCTGTCTTGATGCTCTCTCCACTCCCGTTGTTTTGTTTCTTAAAGACTTGATTTGTTGTAAGTATTTGCATTCCAACCATTATTCATGTAAATTGAGTTTGTGTCTTTATCTGGTCTGTTTGTGAACAGAATTCCCACTCACCTGAAGAAGGGGCTTGGAGCTCCGAAAGCTTGTGTGGCTTTTGCTACCAAATAAACTGTTGGACTTTAACCTGGTGTTGTTAAACTTCTTACTGTGTTTACCCCAGTCCAACGCCGGCATCTCCACATCATGTTGCTGATGGCAGAGGAGGGCTGCTGTGGTTTCAATCTGCAGTACTTAGTGAGGGGATTCCATTTCCCATAATTGTTGCATCTTTTACCGTATGCAGAACAAGCTATTCTGTTTGGAGGTTGCTGGCCCCTGCAGTTGCAGCAGGGTGTCCCCCTGTACTGCGAATACTTCTGTTTCCCGCCTAAACTCTGCTTCTTTTTCTGACTGTTCATTTAACATACAGATACTAATGGCTGCTTGTAATATGTGATCCTTCTCTCATATCAGCTGCTTGCGTACTAAATCGCTGTGTTTCCACAAACTATTCACCAAATTCACTGGAACCATCAGTCCACACTGTTTCCAAGCATTTTGATTTTATCGACATAGTCCCACTGGGTAAGTTTGCCAGTAACTTCCTGAGGCTGGTGACTGTAAAGGAACATGGAAAATTTCAGCAAAAATCCATTAAAACATCTGAGTTAATCAATTACTATATTAACACAACTCTTTGGTAATCTATGATATTTTTGTGAAAGCAACATTACTATCAAGTTCAAGATTTCTTTGATCTTTAATCTTTGATCTTTGATCTACCAAACCGAGAGGTTTAGTTATCGTTAGCTGGCTGATCAATGACACTGGTTTACTATCGGGAATGTTCTCATCTTGTCTGGCCTCATCGCTGAGGCTATCTATAAATTATATATTTTGCTCTTTAATCTATGTTTTGTTTGTAATGAATACACCTGGCAGATCTTAGTGAGCCAAAGGTACCTTTAAATCCACGTGTAAACTGTGAAATGACACATTTGTCAGCATAGAGTGATTGGCCGGAACTCTACCACCTCTCCCGCCTCAGAATCGGAGTGGGTGAGGATCCGACAACGGAAACCTCTGTTGACCTCAGGTGGGAATTTCTGGTCTTGCTCGAGCCAGGCCGTAAAATCCCACCCATAGAGGCATAGAGGTTTACAGCACAGAAACTGGCCCTTCGGCCCAACTTGTTCATGCCACCCAGTTTTTACTATTAAGCTAGTCCCCAATTGCCTGGATTTGGCCCATATATTTCTATACCAATCTTACTCATGTAACTGTCTAAATGCTTTTTAAAAGGCAAAATTATACCCGCCTCTACTACTACTCTTCTACCCCTGGCAACTCATTCCAGACACTCACAACCCTGTGTGTGAAAAAATTGCCCCTCTGGATCCTTTTGTATCTCTCCCCTCTCACCTTAAACGTATGCCCTCTAATTTTAGACTCCCTTACCTTTGGGAAAAGATGTTCACTATCTGCCTTATCTTACCCTATCTTACCCTTCATTATTTTATAGACCTCTATAAGATGACCTCTAAGTATCTTACATTCTAGGGAAAAAAGTCCCAGTCTATCCAGCTTTTCCTTATAACTCAAACCATCAAGTCTCTGTAGCATCCTAGTAAATATTTTCTGCATTCTTTCTCATTTAATAATATCCTTTTTATAATAGGGCGACCAGAACTGTACAGAATATTTCAAGTGTGGCCTTACCAATGTTTTGTATAACTTCAACAAGACGTCCCAACTCCTGTATTCAATGTTCGGACCAATGAAACCAAGCATGCCGAATGCCTTCTTCACCATCCTGTCCACCTGTGACTCCACTTTCAAGTAGCTATGAACCTATACCCTTAGATCTCTTTGATCTATAACTCTCCCCAACACCCTACCATTAACTGAGTAAGTCCTGCCCTGGTTCAATCTACCAAAATGCATCACCTCGCTTTTATCTAAATTAAACTCCATCTGCCATTGATCAGCCCACTGGCCCAATTGATCAAGATCCCGTTGCAATCCCTAGCAAGAATGGGAGAGACAATATGAAATAAATGGTACAATTTTGAATGGGGTGTAGGAACAGAGAGACCTGAGACGTTTGAATGTGGTGGAATGAGTTGAGAAGGCTGTTAAATATAAGGTGAGGCCTTTGGTGTTTTTTACTGGAGGCATAGAGTACAAAAGAAAGGAGGTTTTGCTGAACCATTATAAAACACCAGTTCTGGGCGCCACACTTTAGGAAGGATGCCAAGGTCTTGTAGACAATGCAGAGGAGATTTACTGGAATGATTTGATTTGATTTGATTTATTATTGTCACATGTATTAACATACAATGAAAAGTATTGTTTCTTGCACGCTATACAGACAAAGCATACCGTTCATAGAGAAGGAGAAGGTATGCTGGGCATAGCTTGCAAGAAGTCGCCTCGTTCCGGCGCCATCTTTGGAATCCAGGATACCAGGGATGAGGGATTTCAGTTATGTGGGGAGACTGGAGAAGCTGGGGTTGTTTTGCTTAACGTAGAGAAAGTTAAGAGGAAATTTTGATGAGCTATTCAAAATCATGAAGGAGTAAATAAGGAGAAACTGTTTCCAATTGCAGAAGAGTTCATTATCAGAGGTCACAGATTTAAGCTGATTGACAAAGGAACCAGAGGCTACATGAGGAAAGAGTTTGTGTTGTTATATGGAATTCAGTGTCTGTATTATCCTCTGGTAATGGGTGTCTATCATTGACTCACATTGACGTTAGATCTGCATTGATCTTAATTCTTGTCTATATAGGAACAAACAAAAATATATCAGCTAAACCAATTTCCGCAGATACACCACTGGGTTTAGTAATTAATTTAATTTAGTTTACATTCAGTCAGTGTGCATAAAAAGAGATTCCTGTTTTCTATCTGCAGTGTTTAAGGGATAATATGATTACAGAAATGATTCGACCATATTTTGTTTTGCAGAGATTAAATCTGTGCTCATCAAGTTGATGAGCAAACGCAGAGCATCATTTGTACAACATTCTCTCACCTATTGTTTTAACACAGACATTAACCCATTTATTCTAATGGGCTGTATGTCTTTGCTGAAATAGTAAGAAGTCTCACAACACAAGGTTAAAGTCCAACTGATGAAGGAGCAGCGCTCCGAAAGCTCGTGATTCCAAATAAACCTGCGGGACTTTAACCTTGTGTTGTGATACTTTTTCCTGTGCCCACCCCAGTCCAATGCCGGCATCTCCACATCTTTGCTGAAACAGCCACTGATATCACCAACAGCAAGGAATTATGCCGTGTATTTGGTTAACCTGTCTCACTGGTTTAAAATTCGCCCTTTTAAAAATGGACTACACAATCTTTTTATTTCACTCCAATTCTCTTCCTGCACCTAGTGGTGCACTAAGGCAGACTTTTGTCTGTTTCCATAGCTAGTAATTCCTGGAACAGGTCACTAGTCTGATGCCAGAGGCTTATAGCTTGAGGGGCACCACTCCACATCAAGCGTGGCTGACTGGGAGTCTCTCCCGCTCTTCATTAGCATGTTGGAATTGTGTTGTTGACTTTCAACCTGTTTGGTTGCATTGCAAACACACCTTCCTTGACCATCAAGTCCTGAGATGGGACTTGAACCTGGAGTTTCTAGCTCAGAGGCCAGAATGTTATCCACTGCACCACAAGACCATCCAACCATCCTTTATATCTGCTGTTCATTCCTTTGTGCTTGCTGACCTCCTAGTCAGGCAATGCCTCAATGTTACAATTCGCATTGCTCTTTTCAAATTTAATTGCTTGATATAGCTCTAGTATAGCACCTTTAGATGTTTCGCTATGCTAAATGGATAGTTGTTGTTTGTGCAGTCTTAACATCTGCCTGCTGGGCTGTGCAGGCTTAAGAAACAGCTGCTTCCTGATCTCAGAATCCAATCTCTTTACACAGTGCATTGGAATGCTGCAGAAACAGTGGTTTCTCCTCCCTCCTCTGTGACTACAATGACCTTTTCCTTTAGTTCTTCTGTAGGATTTTGTAACTGGCTGAATTTTCCACTTGACATTGATTTGAAGGTTAAGGCCTTATCTCTCTAACCATTCAGGCACCTCCCAGACTTTGAAGCAGCTCTCATTGCAATGGGTTCATTACTAAATAGAGAAACTGGTGTCATGTATTCCCATCTAGTTGGATAATGTCAACACTCCCAGGAATGAAGTCTATCTAACTAGACCAGCAGATGATGTCTATCAATCCACCCAAGTGACATTGAAGCCCAGGAATATCAATGGTTGTATTTAGGATTGTTTGACTTGGAAAGCGATGAGAAAAACTGCCTTTGATGGGGAGACACTGCATACATTATAATGAACATGTAAAATTAATGGGTATTCAGCACAGCAAAATGTGGGTTTAGTCATTAGTTCAGCACAGTAGCCCTCCCATCACAATATCTAATTGATATAATTGCCTATGGATCTGCTTGAAACCTTGTACCTTGAACATTGATTAACTAACAAATATGATAATTATAGTCACAGACTGCAAATCTTGCTCTTGTAAAGTGCCATAACCACAACAATCAGAAGTCATCAAGAATAATGCTACCACAGTACAGCCAAGGTTTAACATCTCATCTGACATGGCAAGCCCTCAGTACTGCAGCAGAGTATCAGCCTGGTCTATCTGCTCAAGCCTCTGGGGTGAGTTAGCTGACAGTACAACTGAGGATGAAGAGGTATCAGGTGTCTCTACAGGGAGTTATGTAGGAACCTTTCAATCAGAGAATCAATGGCCAGTATAACAATGGTAATGTAGGGAAAGCGAGTCAGTATCCAGCACAAACTGGATCCTATTAGCTTATCTCTCATTTTAGTGCCTCACCACATCCAATCTGTTGTTTATCACCAACACTCTCACTGCTGCTGTAGTATCTCACAGAGAGCTACAAGCAGTGATAACATGAAATGAGTGCAGTGCACAATATGGGTTGTTGAGGGAGAACGTTATCACCTGAGAGTCAGCCTGGACTCAGTTGGCTTAATGACTTCCGTCTGTGTCATGCTGATTCTCTGAATCTATTTTTCAAGTACTTGAGCAGAAATCCCAAAGTATGTTATGAAGCCTGACTGGACCCCAACAGTTTTTTAAAATTTTGGCATTAGTATGAAGATAAGATGTTTCACTCCAGGTAAACTGACAGACTAGGAAGCTTTTATCAAAATGAATCCACTACAGTTCACCTATTGCTGCAACAGGTCCACAGCAGACACCATCTCCCTGGCCCAACACTCAACCCTGGAACACCTAGATAACAAAGCTCCTGCTGTGCCCAAGACCGCAAGAAACTACAAAGGATCATGAATGAAGCCCAGTCCACCACTCAAACCAACCTTCCACCCATTGACACTGTCTACACTTCCCGCTGCCTCGGAAAAGCAGCCAGCATAATTAAGGACCCCACGCACCCCGGACATACTCTCTTCTACCTTCTTCCATCAGGAAAACGGTACAAAAGTCTGAGGTCACTTCCCAACCGACTCAAGAATAGCTTCTTCCCTGCTGCCATCAGACTTTCGAATGGACCTACCTCGCATTAAGTTGATCTTTCTCTACATCCTAGTTATGACTGTAACCCCCTTCCCTATGTACGGTATGCTTTGTCTGTATGGCGTGCAAGAAACAATACTTTTCACTGTGTACTAATACATGTGACAATATTAAATCAAATCAAATCCTCATCCTGTAGATGAACCAGCATTCCAATGATGTTCCTGAAACAAGCTGCATGCACTGCCATCTGCTGGTTCCTCTCTGCACTTTCATCAACATCCTGCTACAGAAACCCAACAGTGCTATTTGGTTGATCTGGTCTCTTTTGTTTATAGAATCCCCACTGTGCAGAAGGAGGCCATTGAGTCTGCACCAACCACAAGCCCACCTGGTCCCTATCCCCGTAGCCCCACGTATTTACCCTGTGATGCGCGATATAACACACGAGAGGCGTGATGTACTCGGGAAATAAAGGCTTTTATTGCCAACAATAACAGAGCTACCATATACAGTACACGATCCCAGACTAAAGGGTCACCAGGCAGAGCAGTGACCTTTATACCTCTCCCAGGAGGCGGAGCCGACTGGGGTGTACCATAGGACTATATTAACAGGTAGAACAGCCCAACCCTAACCCCAACAGTAACATATATACAGACTCATAGTACTGGCCAGACCATGGCTCAGCACTACCTAGTGGGAACCAACAATGGTTCACCACATTCACCCCTCCTTTGAAAACAAAGGCCGGCGGGGTACAAAACACAGAATAATTGTTTGTTTGTCTATAAGTTCAAGCGGTCTGGGGGACCGCACCGTCGCTGTGACCTCCTCAACACCGGCGATGACACCGGTTCAGGCAATCGCGATGACGTTCTCTCCAAGGCGGTGTCCAGCGACTCCTCCAGTGCCTCACGGGCCGGTAGACCCCGAGGTGGTGACAATCCGCTGAACTCGGGCATGCCTTGAAGTGGCGCCCATCTCCTGGACTCAGGCAAGCTGTACACGGGAGTGAGAGGGTTAAGTGGTGGTCCCGATACTGCCTGCGCCGTGTCAGGAGGGAAAAAAATGGTTGGGGGGTCCCTAACAGTAGGTGTGGGAGCGACAGGGGTTTCCAAGTCCCCTGCTGGCGCCAGATCTCGAATCGAGACCGTGTCCTCTCGCCCGTCAGGATATGCCACGTCGGCATATTGAGGGTTGGCGTGGAGGAGATAGACCTGTTCAACCAAAGGGTCGGACTTGCGGGTCCTAACATGTCGCCGCAGGAGAACAGGTCCTGAGTACGTCAACCAAGATGGTAATGAGGTCCCAGAGGAAGACTTCCTAGGGAATGAAAACATTCTCTCATGAGGAGTAGCGTTGGTTGCCGTACACAGGAGTGAGCGTATGGAGTGGAGCGCATCAGGGAGTACCTCTTGCCAACGGGAGACTGGAAGACCTTTAGACCTCAACGCCAGTAAGACAGCCTTCCAGACTGTAGCATTCTCTCGTTCGACCTGTCCGTTACCCCTTGGGTTGTAGCTCGTGGTTCTACTAGAGGCAATCCCATATAAACAAAGAACAAAGAACAGTACAGCACAGGAAACAGGCCCTTCGGCCCTCCAAGCCCGTGCCGCTCCTTGGTCCAACTAGACCAATCGTTTGTATCCCTCCATTCCCAGGCTGCTCATGTGACTATCCAGGTAAGTCTTAAACGATGTCAGCGTGCCTGCCTCCACCACCCTACTTGGCAGCGCATTCCAGGCCCCCACCACCCTCTGTGTAAAAAACGTCCCTCTGATGTCTGAGTTATACTTCGCTCCTCTCAGCTTGAGCCCGTGACCCCTCGTGATCGTCACCTCCGACCTGGGAAAAAGCTTCCCACTGTTCACCCTATCTATACCCTTCATAATCTTGTATACCTCTATTAAATCTCCCCTCATTCTCCGTCTTTCCAAGGAGAACAACCCCAGTCTACCCAATCTCTCCTCATAGCTAAGACCCTCCATACCAGGCAACATCCTGGTAAACCTTCTCTGCACTCTCTCCAATGCCTCCACGTCCTTCTGGTAGTGCGGCGACCAGAACTGGACGCAGTACTCCAAATGTGGCCTAACCAGCGTTCTATACAGCTGCATCATCAGACTCCAGCTTTTATACTCTATACCCCGTCCTATAAAGGCAAGCATACCATATGCCTTCTTCACCACCTTCTCCACCTGTGTTGTCACCTTCAAGGATTTGTGGACTTGCACACCTAGGTCCCTCTGTGTTTCTATACTCCTGATGACTCTGCCATTTATTGTATAACTCCTCCCTACATTATTTCTTCCAAAATGCATCACTTCGCATTTATCCGGATGAAACTCCAACTGCCACCTCTCCGCCCAATTTTCCAGCCTATCTATATCCTGCTGTATTGCCCGACAATGCTCTTCGCTATCCGCAATTCCAGCCATCTTCGTGTCATCCGCAAACTTGCTGATTACACCAGTTACACCTTCTTCCAAATCATTTATATATATCACAAATAGCAGAGGTCCCAGTACAGAGCCCTGCGGAACACCACTGGTCACAGACCTCCAGACGGAAAAAGACCCTTCGACCACTATCCTCTGTCTCCTATGGCCAAGCCAGTTCTCCACCCATCTAGCCACTTCTCCTTGTATCCCATGAGCCTTAACCTTCTTAACCAACCTGCCATGTGGGACTTTGAGACCTATGAGAGCAGGTATTGCCTCAAGTCATCGCTCATGAACGACGAGCCCCTATCGCCGTGGATGTAACAGGGGTAACCGAACAGGGTGAAAAGATCATGAAATGCCTTGATAACCGTGGCAGCGGTCATATCGGAACAGGGAATGACAAAAGGGAATCGTGAGTACTCATCAACCACATTGAGGAAGTACACAATCCGATTTGTCGAGGGAAGGGTCCCTTGAAGTCCACACTCAGTCTTTCGAAGGGATGAGTGGCCTTAACGAGTTGTGCCCTGTCAGGTCGGTAAAAGTGCGGTTTGCATTCCGCGCATACCCGGCAGCTTCTGATTATGGACCTGACATCCTCCACCGAGTAGGGTAGATTCCGGGCTTTAATTAAGTGGTAGAGCCGAGTGACCCCCGGATGGCAGAGGTCATTGTGGAGAGCCTGCAATCGATTCTCCTGCATACTAGCGCATGTTCCATGCGACAGGGCATCCGAGGGCTCGTTGAGCTTCCCTGGACGATACATGATATCATAATTGTAGGTGGAGAGTTCGATTCTCCACCTCAAGATCTTATCATTCTTGATCTTACCCCGTAACGTGTTGTTGAACATGAACGCCACGGACCGCTGGTCCGTGAGCAGAGTGAACCATTTGCCCGCCAAGTAATGGCGCCAATGCCGAACAGCCTCCACAATGGCCTGGGCCTCCTTTTTCCACCGCCGAATGTCGAATTTCAGGGCCTTGGAGGGTGCGAGAGAAAAAGGCGACGGGCCTGCCCGCCTGGTTAAGTGTGGCGGCCAGGGCGAAATCAGATGCATCACTCTCCACCTGGAAGGGGATGGACTCATCGATAGCGTGCATCGTGGCTTTCGCGATGTCGGCTTTTATTCTTGCAAAGGCTAAGCGAGCCTCTGGTGCGAGGGGAAAAGAGGTAGACTTGATGAGCGGACGGGCTTTGTCCGCGTAATTGGGAACCCACTGTGCATAGTATGAGAAGAAGCCTAAGCATCTTCTCAGTGCTTTGACGCTAGTGGGCAGGGGACGTTCGAGGAGAGGACGCATACGGTCTGGATCAGGGCCAAGGACCCCGTTTTCCACCATGTATCCGAGGATAGCTAGGCGGCGTGTGCGAAATACACATTTCTCCCTGTTGTAGGTCAGATTCAGGCGAGATGCAGTGCGTAAGAATCTAAGAAGGTTGGCATCGTGGTCCTGCTGGTCATGGCCGCAGATGGTGACGTTATCCAGGTACGGGAAGGTAGCCCGCAGCCCGTTCTGGTCCACCATTCGGTCCATAGCACGCTGGAAGACCGAGACCCCATTCGTGACACCAAAAGGAACCCTTAAAAAATGGTACAGGCGACCATCCGCCTCAAAGGCCGTGTATTGTCGGTCCTCTGGGCGAATGGGGAGCTGGTGGTAAGCAGATTTTAAGTCGATGGTGGAGAACACCCGGTACTGCGCAATCTGATTGACCATGTCAGATATGTGCGGGAGGGGATACGCATCCAGCTGCGTGTATCTGTTAATGGTCTGACTATAGTCTATGACCATCGGGGTTTGTTCCCATTCTTAACCACCACGACTTGCGCTCTCCAAGGACTAGCGCTAGGTTGTATGATCCCTTCCTTGAGGAGCCGCTGAACTTCAGATCGAATGAAGATCCGATCTTCAGCGCTGTAACGCCTGCTCTTTGTTGCGATGGGCTTGCAGCCTGGCACAAGATTCTGGAATAGGGAAGGTGTGGTAATCCTAAGCGTTGAGAGGCTACATGTGGAGCGCGTTGGGCAATTTAGAGGCTGCGGATCTCCCACTGAAAGCGGAGGGAGTGGCCCACCGTACTGCAGGGTTACACTCTTGAAGTGGACCATGAAATCTAGTCCTAGGAGTATTGGCGCGCAAAGATGCGGTAACACAAGGAGCTTGAAGTTCTTGTAGACTGTGTCCTGCACCGTCAGATTGACCACGCAACTCCCTAGCACGGTGACAGACCGGGACCTTGACGCCATCGAAATTGTCTGCTTGACAGTCCGAATCTGGAGACCACACCACTTCACTGTGTCTGGATGAATGACGCTCTCCGTGCTCCCGCTGTCAAACAAACAATAAATCGAGCGTTTGTTTACCTGTATGTCCATCATGGACTTGTCGAGTCTGTGAGGCTTGGCCTGGTCCAGGATGATCGACGCCACCGTTGGTTCGTGGGCGCAACTGCAGGCAGCTGAGATGGTTGATGATGACCCCTGCTGGTCATTCGCGGTCGGTGCCGACCAACATGGCTGCCCCCATAGGTCGCACGTGGACGATGGCGCCAAAACCTGCGGCCCCTGCAGGTCGCACGTGTCTTGCGACTCCGTCGTTCGGAATGGCGACGTCCTGGAATCGCACGTGGCAGAAGACCTTGAAGATGCAGAAGACAAGGAGGCCGGCTCCGGGGAGTCACACGCTGCACTGCTGGTCTTGGATGGAAGTTTGGACCGGCATACCTTGGAATAGTGCCCCTTCTTGCCGCAGGCGGAGCACAACACCGCTTTAGCTGGACATCGCTGCCGAGGGTGTTTCACCCCCCCCACAGAAGTAACACCGCGGGCCACCTGGAGCTGCTGCCATCATCAGGTCCGAGCTGGGAACGCAATCGCGCAGTTTTTCGGTCCCGCTGAATGAAGTGGAGTCTGTGACTGCCCCTGCCACGCTGTCTCCATGTGGTCGTCGGGGTACATCGCCAGACTTTTGGAGGCCGTTTCTAGAGCGTCAGCTAACTCTATGGATTTAGTGATGTCGAGGTTACCTTGCTCCAACAGCCGAAGGCGGATGTACGACGAGCCGATTCCCGCCACGAACGCATCTCGAGCGAGGTCATTCATGTACTGGTCTGCCGACACTGACTTGCAGTTGCAGGCTCTGGCTAGCTGCTGAAGCTCGCACGCGTACTGTTCCGTCGTTTCGCCGGGCTGCCGCCATCGAGTGGCTAGAAGGTATCGAGCATGCATCTCATTCAGCGGTTTGTTGTATCGCTTCTTGAAAAGCTCGAGGGCTCCTTTGTAGTCGGTGGCCCCACGGATCGCTAGGTATACAGCGTCGCTTACCCTCGCGTGGAGGACCCGGAGTCTGTCGGCGTCGTTGTTGACCGCTGTGGAGGCGTCGAGGTAATCCTGGAAACACTTCAACCAGTGGTCGAAAGTGTTCGATGCTCCCGCCACACGTGGGTCCAACGTAAGCCGTTCGGGTTTAAGCATTTGCTCCATGTTTTCTTTGTCGTTTTTTTTTACAAAAAAAAAGAATTTACTTGTTGGCAATAAAATTGATGCGCGATAAATCACACGGGAGGCAGGATGTACTCGGGAAATAAAGGCTTCTATTGCCAACAATAACAGAGCTACCATATACAGTACACGATCCCAGACTAAAGGGTCACCAGGCAGAGCAGTGACCTTTATACCTCTCCCAGGAGGCGGAGCCGACTGGGGTGTACCATAACAACTATATTAACAGGTAGAACAGCCCAACCCTAACCCCAACAGTAACATATATACAGACTCATAGTACTGGCCAGACCATGGCTCAGCACTACCTAGTGGGAACCAACAATGGTTCACCACACCCTGTTAGTTCCCCTGACACTAAGAGTCAAGTTAGTATGGCCAATCAATCTAACCCGCACATCTTTGGACTGTGGGAGGAACCCTGAGCACCCGGAGGAAACCCACACAGAAACAGGGAGAATGTGCAAACTCCACACAGACAGTGACCGAAGCCGGGAATTGAACCCAGGTCCCTGGCGCTGTGAGGCAGCAGTGCTAACCACTGTGCCACCATGCCGCCTACCGTGCTCATTCCTTTCTTCATATTTCAGTTATTTCTGGTCTGTTTAACAGGGCGAGCTACAGACAGTCACGCTGAGTGTTGAAGGACAGCTGGATTCAGTTTAGGACAGTAAGAAGTTTAACAACACCAAGTTAAAGTCCAACAGGTTTATTTGGTAGCAAAAGCCACACAAGCTTTCGGAGCTGCAAGCCCCTTCTTCAGGTGAGTGGGAATTCTGTTCACAAACAGAGCATATAAAGACACAAACTCAATTTACATGAATAATGGTTGGAATGCGAATACTTACAACTAATCAAGTCTTTAAGAAACAAAACAATGTGAGTGGAGAGAGCATCTCCACATCATTCAGTTTAGGATACAGGACTGTTTCTTGGATCCCAGGGTCCAGAATGTCGTCACACCACAACCACATGACAACAGGTGAGTGTACACCTGGAAGGAGAAGAAGAGGAAGCCGGAGACCTCTGGGAGTGTAGCATTGAAAACTGGTGAGGAGGATAACAACTGTGTCCAGAGCTTGGCACTGGCTGCACAGAACATTGTAGTAATTGGGAATTTGGGGGTAGTTCTTGTGTTGCTGACACTTGGTGTTTGCATAGCAAGGCTCCACACACAGTTTGATGCAGCCACACATAAAAGGGCCCATCAGGGTGGGAACAATGTTGGGTACATTTTCCCCCCTTTATTGAGACTTTTGTACATCACGTCCCAGTGATCACGGTCCATTTTCAATCTCCAGGAAAAGTGGGAGATGGCTCAGGTGACTGCCAAGGGATAAGAGTGGGTTATAGGTCAGACTTATTTCATGTACAGCAACACTGAGAGCGCCGGGCACCTGCTGACCAGGTTCTTACCTGCAATGGAGAGGGAACGTCACTCCCACATGCCCACATTTGTTTTACTATAGCTAACCCACTCCTTCCAGTTTATGGCACACACTCTGGACCCTCCGAACCATATCCCCAGTACTGTCAGATAACCTGACTTGGTGGTGGAGGTGACAAAGGATCGGTTGGCCCAGTTCACAAGGAACATGGCCTTGCTCTTGCCATGGTTTACCGTGACTCCTGAGACCGATTTGAACCAGTTGCAGATATTCACCAGTCTGCGCACCAACAGTGGATCCAAGCAGAAAATTGCAACATTGTCCATGTATGTGGAGGCTTGAACCTGAGTGCCTCTGCTGCCTGGGATTGGCACCCCTCTGATACCCATTCCCTTACCACAAATGAACAAGACAGGGGAGAGAGGGCAGCCCTGCTGACTCCAAACCTGCCGATTCCCATCCATTGATTGAATTTGGGCTCCTGATATTTGTGTAGAGCAGTTGTATTCAATTGCAGATTCCTTCCCTGAACACCATTTTGGAGAGCACATCCATCATGTAGGCGTGCAATATTCTGTAATAGACTTTTAACTTCAGAATTTTACTGAATTCAAATTCCACCATCTCTCATAGTGGGATTTGGATCCCCAGAGTATTACTCTGGGTCTCTGGATTACTAGTCCAGTGGCAATATCACCACATCACTGCTTCCCCAAAGTCTGTTACTTCCTCAAAAAAATAATTTATTTAGTCAAACATGACCTATTTTTTACAAATCCATACTGGCTCATCTTAACTCCAAATCTCCAAAGAACTGTTAATGCTCTTCATGATTATTGTTTCTAAAACATTACTCGGGGAGGCAATGGCCTCGTGGTATTATTGCTAGGCTATTAATCCAGAAACTCAACTGATGTTCTGGGGATCCGGGTTCGAATCCCACCACAGCAGATGGTGGAATTTGAATTCAATATTTTTAAAAATCTGGAATTAAGAATCTACTGATGACCATGAAACCATTTTTGAATGTCAGAAAAATCCACCTGCTTCATTAATGTCCTTTAGGGAAGGAAATCTGCCATCTGGTCTGGCCTACTCCAGAGCCACAGCAATTTGGTTGACTCTCAACTGCCCTCAGGCAACTAGGGATGGGCAATAAATGCTGGCCGGCCAGCGATGCCCATGTCCCAAAAATGAATTAAAAAGTACCCACTACTGATGTTAAATTTTCTTGGACAAGAGTGTCACTCTTGTGGCACTTTCCGATCCTCTGTCAGCTCCCCTATTTCTGGGGATGGTTGAAAGATTGAAGCAAGCCCTCCTGCTATCTCCACCCCCAATTCCTTTGGTTAACCTGGGTGTAGGCAATCTGCATCGGATGGTTTCTCCAACGCAGGCACCTCCAGCTTTTCCGGTACATCTTTCCTATCAATTTTCACATCAATCATTACCTTTACCATCTTTGCAACCCTGGCGTCTTTGCTTCTATCGATATCTTTTCAGCCGCCTCTGCCTCAGTAAATACAACAACAACTTATATTTATATAGCACCTTGAACGTAATGAAATGTCCCAAGGGGCTTCACAGGGGCATTAAAAAACAAGTATGACACCGAGCCTTTTTGGTGACTGAGCCCCTTAAATATACAGAATGTTTGGCAGCTGATCCACGTGCTACCCCGTGGCTGGGAAACCTCTCTGATGGTGGAAATGTGTCAGGGAGCCATTCTGATGTGGTTCCCTACAATTTTCCTGCCCTCCAAATGCCTCTCTCCTGCAAACCTGGCACTGAGAAATTTTGCCCATCTCTTGCTTCAAGATCACCCATTGTTCCATTGCAGTTTATCCTGTCAGTCTCGGGTTCTATTTTAAGCTGGCTAGATCCCCTCACGAGAAAAATAGAAAATGCTGGAAAATCTCAGCAGGTCTGGCAGCATCTGAAAGGTCTGAAAAGGTCATCCTGATTTGAAACGTTAGCTCTGTTCTCTCTCTGACGCTGTCAGACCTGCTGAGATTTTCCAGCATTTTCTGTTTTTGTTTCAGATCTCAGCATCTGCAGTATTTTGCCTGGATCTCCTCTCATCTCATCGAAGTTAAACCTCTTCCAGTTCAGAAGTTCTACTTTAGATTGTTGCCTGTTCTTCTCCATTACTAATCTAAACCTTGTGATATGACTGATGATCAACTTAAGCCAAGTATTCCCCCATAGACACCTGGTACACTTGTCCCACCTTTTTCCCCAGCACAACATCCATCAATGCCTTCCCCTGAGTGGAACCCGAACATACTGGTTAAGGACGATCTCCTGAACACATTTCAGAAACCCTGTAGCCAAGCGTCATTCTAATCAATAGTTGGGTCATTAAAGTACCCCAATATCACCATCTGTAGTTCTTGCACAAATCTGTGATTTCCCTGCAGATTCGCTACTCTCTCTCTCTCTCTCCCACTCACTATTTGGATACCAATGGAATAATACAGTTCAATATTCACCCCTTTACATTTTGTGCCTCTTTTTTCTTGCTTTATGTTGGTACCCATCCCCCAGCTAATTTAATTTATATCCTCATCAATTGCAAATGTTTCAGCCTTGTTGTTTGAATTGGTTCGCAAAGTTCCCCCATCATTGAGGATGTTGTTTAAGTCCAGGACAATTCATGGCTGGATGTGGCAAGACTGCAGAGCTTTGATCTGATTTGTTGGCTGGGCGATTGCTTAGGTCTGTCCATAGCATGCTGTTTCTGCTGCTTAGCATGAATGTAGTCCTGCGTTGTAGCTTCACCAGCTTGGTATCTCATTTTCAGGTATGCTCATCTACCCTCTTCATTGAACCAAGCCTCCTGGCTCTAAGGATTGGAGGAGTTGATACTGATCCAATTTCCTGCCCTTTTTCCGTGACCCTCGATCCCCTTACTGATCAAATATCTATCTCAGCCTTGAATATACACAAGGACTATGCCTCCACTGCTCTCTGTGGCAAGTAGTTCCAAAGACTCACAACCCTCTGAGAGAAGAAATTCCTCCTCATCTCAGTCTTAAATTGGCGCCCCTTTATTCTGAGACTGTGCCTCTCTGGTCCTAGACTCTCCCATGAGGGGAAACCTCCTCTTAGCATTTACCCTGTCAAACCCTAAAAATGCTATGGTTCATGCACTAGTACACCTAAGTCCCTTTGTGTTGCAGCTTTCTGCACTTTTTCTCCATTTAAATAATACTCTTCTTTTGTTCTCCCTTCCAAAATGAACATCATCACATTTTCCCACATTATACTCCATTTGCCAACTTTTTGCCCACTTACCCGATCAATATCTCTTTATAAACTATTTGTATCCATTTCGCAATTTACCTTTCCCCCTACTTTTATGTCATCTGAAAATCTGGCTACAGTAAATTTGCTTCCTTCCTCCAAGTCATTAATATATATTGTAAACAGCAGAGGGTGAAATCAATATCATATTCCAGTTGCCATACTCCAACACCTGTTCTGGTACACTGAGAGAATTTAGCATAGCCAATGCACCTAACCAGTACATCTTTCGGTCTTAACATTGATTTCAACAACTTCAGACTATGAACTCTCTCCTCCACCTTCACTCCATTTCCATCAATTGATTTTATTTCACTTCATTTCATTTTTTTTCTTTTTTTTCCATTTTGCAACATTTTAAAAATCTCACTTTCCATCTTGATAAATGTCTCAGGTTGTCCTTTGACACTCTGTTTACCTTTGTTCTGTCATTTACACACTCTGAGCTCTTAATGGCCACTATCAGCACCCCTCTTAGCCATGATCACCACCATTTACATTCCCTTTGTCTTTTTGTCTATGACATCTTTGTCAATCTCTCCCATCTCCACCAAACACTGGCCCTCGACCACCGTTTCCCCCTCCCCCCCACCTCACCTCCCCCCCCCCACACCTCACCCCCACTCCTCACCACCACAGTATAAATCTCATCCTTTTTTTATTGTCTTCAGCTCTGACGAAGGGTCATCCAGATGCAAAACATTAGTTCTGTTCTCTCTCCACAGATGCTGTCAGACCTGCTGAGATTTTTGTTTTTGTTACAAGTTTATGTTTAATTCAGAGGCCACCATATCAAAAGGGAGATTGCGTAATTGCATTTCTGCCTCCTTTCCTGAAAGGAAAGTTGAATCCTTGGCCTGTGATGTGTGAATTAATCTCAACTGAAGTGACAGGATGAGTCTTGCAATTGACTTCTGCATTTGAAGGGCTTGGGAAGGTAGCAACTAATAATGATGTTTGACCTTCCTGATCATTGTTCAGAAGCTCTAATCGGAAGAGCATAATTGGGCAAGGCTGCACTAGAATGTGTTCTGTGGTCCAACAGCCTCTCGACAACACCCCCAATGTGGGTCACAGATGAAATTTGACCACTTGGGAAGTTACTGGATGCCTTGATTTTGATTTGATTTATTATTGTCATATGTATACAGTGAAAAGTATTGTTTCTTGCATGCTATACAGACAAAACGTACCGTTCATAGAGTACATAGGGGACAAGGAAAGGAAAGAGTGCAGAATATAGTGCTACAGTCACAGCTAGGGTGTAGAGAAAAATCAACTGAACATGTGGTAGGTCCATTCAAAAGTCTGATGGCAGTAGGGAAGAAACTTCTCTTGAGTCGGTTGGTACATGATCTCAGACTTTTGAGTTGTGAACATTCCCACTTCTGACCTCATGATGGAGGGTAGGTCATTGATGAAGCAGCAGATGGTGGATGGGCCTAGGACCCTGCCTTGAGGAACTCCTGCAGTGATGTCCTGGGGCTGAAATGATTACCTCCAACAACCTCAACCCCTGCACCTCCACAACAGTGTAAATCTCATCCTATTTCCAGTTTTCTTATCTCTGACGAAGGGTCATTCAGATGTGAAACATTAGCTATGTTCTCTCTCCACAGATGCCGTCAGATCTGCTGAGATTTTCCAGCATTTTCAGTTTTTGCTTCAAATTCCAACATCTAATTTGCTTTTATTTTAAACTTAAATTGAGCATTGGTGAGCAGGCTATTGCTGAGTAAGTGCCACTGATAGCATTGTGTGGTGAACCATCGTTGGTTCCCACTGGATAGTACTGAGCCAAGGCTGGCCAGTACTACAACGATGTACATATGTTACTGTTGGATTGTACTACTGTTGCTGTTGGGTTAGGGTGGGGTTGTTACATCTGTGTTTGTTACTGTTGTGGCACATCCCAGTCGGGCTCCGCCTCCTGGGAGAGGTATAAGAGTCCCTGCTCTGGCCGGGACCCCTTCAGTCTGGGATAGTGTACTTAAGTTCTGATAGCTTCATTAATAGTAAATAAAAGCCTTCATTTACTGAAGCCTCGAGCCTCGTGTCTAAATTGATGTGCATCAATTTTATTTACTATTATTAAACTCTCGATGGAAGAAAAAAAGAAAGGAGAGTATGGAGCAAATTCTCAAGCCAGAACGTCTGACGCTAGATCCACGTGCGGTGGGCGCTTCTAACACCTTCGACCACTGGCTGAAGTGTTTCGAAGATTACCTAGCAGCCTCCGCAGCGGTCACTACAGATGATGACAGACTCCGGGTCCTCCATGCGAGGGTAAGCGACACAGTCTACCTCGCGATCCATGCGGCCACTAATTACCCTAAGGCCCTCGAGCTTCTAAAGAAGCGCTATACAAAACCGCCTAACGAGATACACGCTCGTTACCTCCTCGCTACACGACGTCGGCAGTCGGGCGAAACCATGGAGGACTATGCCAATGAGCTCTTACAGCTAGCCAGGGGCTGTGACTGCAAAGCTGTGTCGGCTGAGCAGAGCATGTACGACCTCGCACGAGATGCGTTTGTGGCCGGGGTCGGGTCATCATACATCCGTCTCAAACTGCTGGAAAAGGGTAATCTCAACCTTACCCAGGCCATCGAATTAGCTGAAATGCTCGAGTCGGCTTCAAAGAGCTTAGTCCTATATCCAGAGGACCACGTGGAGACAACGTGGCAGGAGCAGTCGCAAATCCCTCCTCGCCCCTCGGGCTCGAAGTGCTGTGTTATGGCGTGCTCCCATGTGGGCCAGACGACGGCTGCAGCCCCATGCGGCCCGCGCTGCTATTTCTGCGGAGGAGCAAAACATACCCGACAAAAGTGTCCCGCTAAAGCGGTAATCTGCACCGCATGCGGTAAAAAAGGTCATTATGCAAAGGTGTGCAGATCGAAACCCAGGAACGGCAGTGCGGCCTGCGATTCTTCGGAGCTTGGATCATCACCATCATCGTCGAAGTCGTCGCGGGGTTCATCCACGTGCGAGTCCAGGACGACGCCATTACTGTCGACGGAGTCAGAGGAGTATGACCACCAGGGGTCGCTGAGTTTGGCACCCTCACCCACGTGCGATTCATGGGGGCGGCCATGTTGGTCGACAATGACCACGAGCGACCAGCAGGGGTCCTCAGCATCGACTTCAGCTGCCTGCAGTGGCGTTCATGAACCAACGGTGGCGTCGATCATCCTGGACCAGGCTAAGCCTCATAGGCTCGATCGTTCAATGATGGATATCCAGGTAAACAATCATGTGCTTTATTGTCTGTTTGACAGCGGGAGCACTGAGAGCTTTATCCACCCTGACACTGTGAAGAGGTGTGGACTCCAGATTCAACCTGCCAAACAGACAATATCTATGGCATCAAGGTCCCGGTCTGTTGCCGTGTTAGGGAGTTGCGTGGTAACCTTGAAAGTACAAGGCACAGTTTACGAGCGCTTCAAGCTCCTTGTGTTGCCGTATCTTTGCGCGCCAATACTTCTCGGACTAAACTTCATGGTCCACTTGAGGAGTGTAATCTTACAGTACGGTGGGCCACTCCCTTCGCTGGCAGTGGGAGAACAGATGCAGTCTCCAAATTGCCCAACGCGCCCCGCCTGCAATCTCTCTACGTTAAAGATCACCACACCCTCTTTATTTCAGAATCTGGTACCAGGCTGCAAGCCCATCGCTACTAAAAGTAGGCGTTACAGCACTGAGGATCGGATCTTCATCAGATCTGAGGTTCAGCGACTCCTCAAAGAAGGGATCATACAGCCCAGTGTTAGTCCGTGGAGGGCACAGGTTGTTGTGGTTAAGAGCGGGAACAAACCCCGGATGGTCATTGATTACAGTCAGACCATTAACCGATATACGCAGCTGGATGCGTATCCTCTCCCGCGCATATCTGATATGGTCAATCAGATTGTACAGTACCGGGTGTTCTCCACCATAGACCTCAAGTCCGCCTACCACCAACTCCCCATTCGCCCAGAGGACCGACAATACACGGCTTTTGAGGTGGATGGTCGCTTGTATCATTTTCTTAGGGTTCCCTTTGGTGTCACTAATGGGGTCTCGGTCTTCCAGCGTGCTATGGACCGAATGGTGGACCAGAACAGGCTGCGGGCTACCTTCCCATGCCTGGATAATGTCACCATCTGCGGCCATGATCAGCAGGACCATGACACAAACCTCCAAAACTTCTTACGCACGGCATCTCGCCTGAACTTGACCTACAACAGGGAGAAGTGTGTGTTCCGTACGCGCCGTTTAGCCATCCTGGGATACGTGGTGGAAAACGGGGTCATTGGCCCTGATCCAGACCGTATGCGTCCCCTTGCTGAACTTCCCTTGCCCGCTAGCGCAAAAGCACTGAGAAGATGCCTAGGCTTCTTCTCCTATTATGCGCAGTGGGTCCCCAACTACGCGGACAAAGCCCGTCCGCTTATTAAGTCCACGACTTTTCCCCTCACGCCAGAGGCCCAATTGGCCTTCAAGAAATTGAAAGCCGACATCGCGAAAGCTACGATGCACGCTGTTGACGAATCCATCCCCTTTCAGGTGGAAAGCGATGCATCTGATTTCGCCCTGGCCGCCACACTTAACCAGGCGGGCAGGCCCGTCGCATTTTTTTCCCGCACCCTCCAAGGCCCCGAAATTCGGCATTCAACGGTGGAAAAGGAGGCCCAGGCCATTGTGGAGGCCGTCAGATACTGGCGCCATTACCTGGCGGGAAAACGGTTCACCCTGATCACGGACCAACGGTCCGTGGCGTTCATGTTCAACAACACGCAGAGGGGCAAGATCAAGAATGACAAGATCTTGCGGTGGAGAATTGAACTCTCCACCTATAACTACGATATCATGTATCGTCCAGGGAAACTCAATGAGCCCTCGGATGCCCTCTCGTGCGGAACATGCGCTAGTATTCAGGAGGATCGTTTGAACGCCCTCCATAATGACCTGTGCCATCCTGGGGTCACTCGGCTCTACCACTTTGTAAAAGCCCGCAACCTGCCTTACTCGGTGGAGGACGTCAGGTCGGTAACAAGGAGCTGTCGGATTTGCGCGGAATGCAAACCGCACTTTTACTGACCTGACCGGGCACATTTGGTCAAGGCCACTCGTCCCTTCGAGAGGCTGAGTGTTGATTTTAAGGGCCCCCTTCCCTCAACAGATCGGAACGTGTACTTTCTAAACATAATCGATGAGTACTCCCGGTTCCCGTTTGTTGTCCCCTGCTCGGATACATCCGCTGCCACGGTGATCAAAGCATTCCGTGATCTTTTTACCCTGTTCGGGTACCCCAGCTACATCCATAGCGACAGGGGCTCGTCGTTCATGAGCGATGACTTAAGGCAATTCCTGCTTTCATACGGGATTGCCTCTAGTAGGACCACGAGTTACAACCCTAGGGGTAATGGACAGGTGGAACGAGAGAATGCTACAGTCTGGAAGGCTGTCCTACTGGCGTTGAAATCCAAAGGTCTTCCATTCTCCTGTTGGCAGGAGGTCCTCCCTGATGCGCTTCACTCTATTCACTCCCTCCTGTGTACGGCAACCAATGCTACTCCCCACGAGAGGATGTTCTCATTCCCTCGGAAGTCTTCCTTGGGGATATCTTTACCAGCTTGGTTGACATACCCAGGACCCGTCCTCCTGCGGCGACATGTAAGGGCCCGCAAGTCCGACCCCTTGGTCGAACAGGTCCACCTCCTCCACGCCAACCCTCAGTATGCCTATGTGGCATATCCTGACGGGCGAGAGGACACGGTCTCGATCCAAGACCTGGCGCCTGCAGGGGACGTAGCAACTCCTGTCGCTCCCATACCCCCAGTAACAAATCCATCATCTCTCATTTCTTCCCCAGACACGGCGCAGGCAGCATCGGGACCATTGCTTAACCATTTTACTCCAATGTACAGCTTGCCTGAGCCCCGAAGATGGTCGCCACCGCAGGGCGTGTCAGGATCCCCTGCACTACCGTCTCATCAGGGTCAACCGGCCTGTGAGTCCGTGGAAGAACAACTGGACGCCGTTTTGAGGAGAACGCCACCGCAAGTGCCTACTCCGGTGTCACCGCCGGTATTGAGGAGGTCACAACAACGGTGCGGTCCTCCTGACCGTCTGAACTTATAGACTGCTGACACTTTATTCAGTTTTTGTACCCCGTCGGCCTTTGTTCTCAAAGGAGGGGTGAATGTGGTGAACCATCGTTGGTTTCCACTGGATAGTACTGAGCCAAGGCTGGCCAGTACTACAACGATGTACATATGTTACTGTTGGATTGTACTACTGTTGCTGTTGGGTTAGGGTGGGGTTGTTACACCTGTGTTTGTTACTGTTGTGGCACATCCCAGTCGGGCTCCGCCTCCTGGGAGAGGTATAGTCCCTGCTCTGGCCGGGACCCCTTCAGTCTGGGATAGTGTACTTAAGTTCTGATAGCTTCATTAATAGTAAATAAAAGCCTTCATTTACTGAAGCCTCGAGCCTCGTGTCTAAATTGATGTGCATCACATTGTCAATTACATCTTCCATCACTTTGACAATTGAAATTAGACTGACAGCGTGGGGAGTTGTGATAGAAATTGGTTGGATTGGATTAAAGGGTAGTGACTGTATGGACAGTGTCAAGAAAAGAGTGAACATCAGAAGCATACATATTGCTGATGTAACAATGTCATGTCACATGACTGAGAAGCAAGAGAGATCTTGAAGAGAGCAGAAGCTCTTCCCTTGTGTAAATATTTGCTGTAAATAAATAGTTCTGGTTATGGACCATGCAACATATTTGTGGGAGACTAGATAATCTCCAAACGCTGTCTAAACCCCTACCACACAATAAAATATGGTGGCAGCGAGTGAAAGACTCAACAAGGACTTAAGGAAGTTACAGAGCTAACAAGAAAAGAGAACCTCGAAGGAAGGACAAAAAATTCCAATACTCACCAAGACATCAGAACATCCTGGGGAGACAAGCTGTCACACTGAGCCAGAGACCAGATACCAGTGAGTACCGGCCTGAGACATCAGTGAGTACCGGCCTGAGACAGCAAGCAGCAGTGGAGGAGCAGAATTCAAATACAGCAACAATTCCAGGGCTCGGCGGAAGCCACCCTAACGCTCCCAGTACCATTTCAGAGTGCAGAAGGCCCACAGCAGCCCCGGAAGTGGGACAACCAGAGATAATGGTTCGCAAGGTACACAATTGCTTCAGGATTACATAAAAAAGACCAGGTCAGTACCTTACTTTATGCCAATGTAACTATCGTTGATGATGTGACAGAAAGGTAGGGGGTTAATGAGATTTAGCTTCTTATGAAGAAGTCATGCAGCTATTGGACCCTTATTTCAGCATCCTTTAGAAATCAATAATTGAGAGGGCTAAATTCAACAGAAGAAAACAAAGCCCAAGCGAAAGCATAGATTCATTTATCAACGATTGGTGGGGAAGATTATTGTAGGAGCGTTGAATGAGACATTGTCAAATACTGAAGAGAGGATTTAACACTGGTGAAAACAAAGCAGATCACGAGACAACAGAACTTAGAAAACAGAATCGGTTGTTTATTCATGGGGAAGGAATGGCCCTGTGGAGAAGATCAAATGAAACCATTCAATCCATAGGCTACAAAATGGAAAGTGAGCCAAAATTGTCACCAAACTGGGACAGCACACCGCCTGTTATTTGAAAATGTCTCCAATGTGACAGGAGTAAGCCGCACCCATAAGACCATAAGACCATAAGACATAGGAGCGGAAGTAAGGCCATTCGGCCCATCGAGTCCACTCCACCATTCAATCATGGTTGATTTCAACTCCATTTACCCGCGCTCTCCCCATAGCCCTTAATTCCTCGAGAAATCAAGAATTTATCAATTTCTGTCTTGAAGACGCTCAACGTCTCGGCCTCCACAGCCCTCTGTGGCAATGAATTCCACAGACCCACCACTCTCTGGCTGAAGAAATTTCTCCTCATCTCTGTTCTAAAGTGACTCCCTTTTATTCTAAGGCTGTGCCCCCGCGTCCTAGTCTCCCCTGTTAATGGAAACAACTTCCCTACGTCCATCCTATCTAAGCCGTTCATTATCTTGTAAGTTTCTATCAGATCTCCCCTCAACCTCCTAAACTCCAATGAATATAATCCCACGATCCTCAGACGTTCATCGTATGTCAGGCCTACCATTCCTGGGATCATCCGTGTGAATCTCCACTGGACCCGCTCCAGTGCCAGTATGTCCTTCCTGAGGTGTGGGGCCCAAAATTGCTCACAGTACTCCAAACTGTACTCCATAAAAGGAATGTCCTGTTTTTGGGGGGGCGGGGGGGGGGGGGGGGGGGGGGGCGGCGGGGGGGTCGAGGCAGGATGAGTGCCACAACTGTGGAAAAATAGGTCACTTCAAAACTGTGAGTGGAATTTTCCCAGAAACACACAAAGTGCAGTCACAGGTATAGAAAATAACATTCAACCTGCTAACCACAATGGCATGTTTTTGCACCATATCATGCATATCATTGATTATTCATCCACAGGAAACATGCCATATCACTGGCAGGCACCCTCTGATTCACCAAAAGGAAATTACAGCACAGGAACAGGCCCTTCGGCCCTCCAAGCCTGCACCGACCATGCTGCCCGACTTAACTAAAACCCCTACCCTTCCCGGGACCATATCCCTCCATTCCCATCCTATTCATGTATTTGTCCAGACGCCCCTTAAAACTCAATATTGTATCTGCTTCCACTACCTCCCCCGGCAGCGAGTTCCAGGCACCCACCACCCTCTGTGTAAAAAACTTGCCTCGTACATCTCCTTTAAACCTTGCCCCTTAAACCTGTGCCCCCTAGTAATTGACTCTTCCACTCTCGGAAAAAGCTTCTGACTATCCACTCTGTCCATGCCTCTCATGGACTTCTATCAGGTCTCCCCTCAACCTCCGTTGTTCCAGTGGGAACAAACCAAGTTTCTCCAACCTCTCCTCAGAGCTAATGCTCTCCATATCAGGCAACATCCTGATAAATCTTTTCTGTACCCTCACCAAAGCCTCCACATCTTTCTGGTAGTGTGGTGACCAGAATTGAACACTATATTCCAAGTGCGGCCTAACTAAGGTTCTATAAAGCTGCAACATGACTTGCCAATTTTTAAACTCAACCTGGCCGATGAAGGCAAGCATGCCATATGCCTTCTTGACTACCTTCCCCACCTGCGTTGCCACTTTCAGTGATCTGTACACCCAGATCTCTCTGCCTATCAATACTCTTAAGGGTTCGACCATTTGCTGTATAGTTCCTATCTCCAGATGCCACATTGAACCAGCATCCCTGTACAATACTCACACTCTCGAAAACTTAAGACAGCTCCACAGAAGATGGCCTCCAAAGGCTTGAAGCATGCAGTACCCAAATGTAGTGATGCCACACTGGCCTCTTGGATGCAGTCGGGGCCTGCTGTGGCGTCCTTTACCCTTTGGCTGCAGGACCTCCAGCAAGATGACCAATCAGACTTGGGAGGCGCTGGCAGTGGTGGTCAGTACTGATGCCCTGTGGGAGAGGTCAGCCACACAGTACAGGAAGAAGATGAACAATCTCCTCCATTCTGCCAGGATAAGTCAACCATCTCATCCATCTCAACTAACACACTCACAAGCCCAACACACATTCACAAGGATCTCACTCGCTGCCACCTCAAGGGACATCACCACTCACTCTCACATACTCTCACATCTCCATCTGGCCTCATCTCCTCTGGAAATTGCATCCTTATCCTGTCCAGGGCTCAATTTGCCAACCACACATGCCAGGCATCCTTATTATTTCCCCTCACATGCGTCTTGCCTATGCATATTATTGATTATTCATCCATAGGAAACATACCATATCACTGGCGGGCACCCTCTGATTCACCCACCCTGCCATAACCTCAGCACACCTTATCTCCAGGTACTACATTGAACCAGCTGTCTTCATACAGGATGAGCTGGCACACAATATAAAGGAGATTCCCCAGACTGGCAGAGGACTCACTGAGATCAAGGTGTTCACAAACTTTGAAAACAGAGCCATGTAACTGGTCGGAGATGACATGGACCATGCCTGCACTGATGGTGAGCTGGACAGATTCTGCACTACAGCATCTACCAGACAACCATACTGTGAGTGCTTCTTTTAGGCTAACCAAATAAACAAAATCAACAAATTGTGGGATAAATTAAATGGCAGCCCCTTAAAGCAATGCAACATCAAAGTAACCAGAATCTCAAAGGAAACTTAAAACCTCAAAACGAAATATGATTAAAGATGTTGATAAAACACTCCAGTCTCCATGGTGTCCTTTGGGCATGGAAAGTACTTTGAGTGATGTCTCCTATTTCACAGCTCCCTGCCATGCACTCATTATCTCTCATTTCTTTCACAGGCACCTCTGAAAAGCTGCTGAGGGAACCACAGGCCCTCAGCTCCAGCCCCAACAACATCTTGAATGAGGACCCTGACATCAGTGCCTTTGGAGACCTGTCACAGCACTCACCCACATCCTCCACCAGGGCAGACACACACACCTTGGTGTGATCTAGTTGTAGACAGGCAGAGGCAGGGACAACTGAGGGTGCCAGCAGTCAGAGGGCTGCTGGAGGCCAGGAGTCTGCTGAGCCCAAATTAGATAACAAGCCTCTGGACTCAGCCCTAAGTCGGTTGTTTGGGCTGCAAACACAGCAAAGGGGATATCAGGAAAGGATGTTCTGTTATTGCGATGCACAATGGAGGAGCCCATCCACGTTCAGTCTGAGGTGATAGCACCGTCATGCCAACGCACCTTGGTAGATGGTGTGGGTGAGTGCTGTGACAGGTCTCCAAAGCCGCTGATGTCAGGATCCTCATTCAAGATGTTGTTGGGGCTGGAGCTGAGGGCCTGGTATGTGGTTCCCTCAGCAGCTTTTCAGAGGTGCCTGTGAAAGAATGTGAGAGATAATGAGTGCATGGCAAGTTTGTGGCCACCATGGGGATCCAGGATATTAGTCCTGCATTGCTGCAGGTGACATCCATCTGTGTCAAACTGAGAGAGCAGCAAGGCAGTTCAATCTCACTTCTCTTCCCTTTCTGCTCAAGGAGTCATCGAGGAGCCCTCAGGCATCCTGGGGGATGAGGAGTGCACTTGGACACCCTGGGGCCTTCCACCCAGATGAATCTGGGGTGTCTAGGCAATATATGTCTCCTTTTCCTGTGACCCCATCATTTCCAGCTCCACAGGACAAAGAGGGCACACCTGCCCCACAGCAGGACACCCAAAGTAGGCTGGGGCCCTCCAGGTCTCCAGGGTGTCCAGAGGACACCCATCAAAGTCATCACAGACAACAGGGTGTAACAGACAGCTGCCTCCACCTCTACTGCGGAAGTGGAGAAAGCAAGACATAGTGCCAGGGGAAGAAAAGTGAAAAGGTGAGTTGCACAACATGGGCACAGGTGTTACGCACTTGTAAATGTTCACGATTGTAAACACATTCACAATCATTTCATGTTTCCTCCTGTCTCTGCCTCCTTCTCATGATGAGCTGTGTTACTGACAGTCATGTGTGAAAACTCGATTCTTGCACACACTCTTGCCAATTGTCTCTATCCAGAGTCCCTGTTTTGTGCCGTGTCTTACCATATGAGCACAGTGAGTGTCCCATATCAACATCACACCGAGGCCGGAATTGAACTCGGGTCCCTGATGCTTTGAGGCAGCAATGTTGACCACTGTGCCACCGTGTCACTGGAGGCTGATGTGCAGTGGAGTCCCCAAGGGGCTGGGATTAGGGCTGTTGCTCCTTTTGATAGATATTAATAACCTGGACTTGGATTTACAGGGCATCACTTCAAAGTTTGCAGAAACTTGGAAATGTAGTAAACAACAGGAAATTAGTAACATGCTTCAGGAGAATAGAGACTGGGTGAAATGACACATGACAGATGAAATTTAACACAGATAAATGTGAAGTGATACATTTTAGTAGGAAAAATGAGAAGAGGTAATTTACTAAATGGTATAATTTTAATAAGGATGCTGCAACAGAGACCTGGGGGTGTATGTTCCCCCCACCTACCACCCGCAAGTCCTGATATAAATGCCTCACCGACAGGAACTGTGAACGTGCCAGAAATTCCATGTATTAACAATAAAACGCTCTCTACTACTAGCAAACTGATCCTTGAGGGCAGTCAGCACTATTGCACACATTGTAATCAATGGAAAGCTACTAGCAGAGGGTGTAGTCTTGTTTATTAGTGAGAAGTCTTTGCCATAGTGGGGAGATGCCAGTTCGAATAACAAGGCAATTGTTGCCAGTGACTCTTGGGAGCCAATTAAAGTCATGTCAGCCCTGATTTTTTGTCAATATTTATTATTTCAAAATTACACCAGGGGGAGCTCAAAGCTTGGGATACTCACATCTCTTCACTTGTTATGAACACTCTTTGTAGCGCAGTGTTCCAGTGTGAATTCAGTTGCTGCCACATGTTTCAGTGAAGATAGAATATGTAACTCAAACATTCTTTTCCCATCTTTGCCGAGAATGGGTTCCCTTGAGCCAATTCAGAATTCTACACACTGTCACTGCATCCCACAACTTTGGACATCAATCTTGGTAGAGATTTTTATACTGCTCAAAGCACAAAGCTTGTTGAAGCCCTGCACTCCACTGATGGACCTGCCATGCAAACAGAATGTCTTTGAGATTGAAACATGAAGGTTGTTTAAAGATTGTTGGTCATCAGGGATTTTGCGTAAGCAAGTGGAAAAAATCTAGTTTGTAAACAAGCTCATGTGATGGTGCCACTAATGTGTGATTTCATAATCCTATCACCTCAAAACAATCGTGATTGCTCCAGACTCCATACCTATCAACCGAGAAACCCTTCAGTACTCAATATTCTTTGCACTCTGTTGCTTCTTCATATTAGTGAGCTGCTCCCCATCTTCCTCACCTATACACTAAAACACCACATTCTGCACTCTCTCGTTTCCTTCTCTATGTACGGTACGTTTCGTCTGCGCAAGAAACAATACTTTTCACTGTATGTTAATACACGTGGCAATAATAAATCAAATCAAATACACATTATTTTCATGCTGCAACACCTCAATATCTACAGCTACCAGTCCACCAACCTGAAACACGACAGCCACACCTTCTCCAAGTCCTTCAGTCAACCAACAAAAAACTTGCACCTGTCAATTCTTCTAAGTTTTTGAATGTCTCTTGCAGTTATAACCAACATCTCTTACTTCTGTCCTGAAAGAATTATACAGGAAAGTAGGAGTCTATTCAGCCCATCATGACCCTGCTGGCTGTTTGATGGACCAAGCCAATTAATCTCACTCCACTCTTTTCCAATGGTTTACCAGATTTGTCTTCTTTCGAGTATATCTATAATTCTCTTTTGAATGTTACACCTTCCATTACCTTGCAGGTAGTATATTCCAGATCACAGCAGCTCACAGTGCGAAAGAAATTCTCCTCCTCTCCTCTCACTTATTGCCAATTACCAAACTACAATCCGTGTCATCTGGTTATTCATCCTCATGCAGCACCATGGGACGGTGGCACAGTGGTTAGCACTGCTGCCTCACAGAGCCAGGGACTGGGTTCAATTCCCGGCTTGGGTCGCTGTCTGTGTGGAGTTTGCACATTGTCTCCGGGTGCTCCGGTTTCCTCCCACAGCCCAAAGATATGCGGGTTAGGTGGATTGGCCATGCTAAATTGGCCCTTAGTGTCGGGGAGACTAGCTAGGGTAAATGCATGGGGTAATGGGGATAGGGCCTGGTTGGGATTGTGATTGGTGCAGACTCGATGGGCTGAATGGCCTCCTCCTGCACTGTAGGATTCTCTATGATTGTGCCAATGGAAACAAATTCCCCTTATTTACTTCAGAAAAACCCTTCATAATTTTGAATATTTCTAATAAATCTCCCCTTAACTGCCTCTGCTCTAATAAGAACCATCTCAGCTTCTCCAGTCTTTCTATGTAACTGAAGGCCTGTTACCACTTAAGTAAGTCTCCGAACCCCTCCAAGGATTTGACATCCTTCCTAAAACATGGTGCACAGAATTGGACACAATACTCCAGTTAAGGCCTAACCAGTGTTTTAGAAAGGGTTAGCATAGCTCCTTTGCTTTGTACTCCATGCCTCAATCTGTAAACCCAAGGATCCCATACTTTTTTTTAACTACCTTCTCAACTTGTCCAACACCTTCAAAGGTTTGGGTACAAACACCTCCAGCTCTCTGTTTCTGCATCCTGTAAATTGTGCCCGTCAGTTTATACTTCTTCAGTAATTGGTATTCCAGCCCTCTCACTGCCGACAGCTTTCTCATCTTCCCTGACACCTGTGCTTTCGTGAGTTCATTCTCATCTCCAAGTCAGAATGTTGTGGCTTCGAGTCCAATCAAGAGGCTTGGGCACTAAATCCAGGCTGGCGTTTTGGTTAGAGTACTGGGGCAGTATTGTTCTATTGGAGGTTTCATCAGGTAGTACTTCAAGGGCCAGGGAGTTCTTCAAGGATCCTGACAAAATTCCTTCCCTCAATCAACACCATAGAATTGGATTGTCTCATGTTTTATCTCAATGTGTTATATGGCAAACTGGCTGTAACATTAAATCTTGCAGCAATAGCGAATGAATTTCAAAATTCACTCAATCCTTGAAAAGCATTTTGGAATGTCCTTTACACATGCAATTTCCTTTTTATCAATAAATCACCTTCCAAAAAGTTTAGGTTCCTCCTTATTTCCCTGGAATTAATATTAACTGGAATAGGCCAGTTAGCAACTTGAACCTGTTCTGCCGGCAGTCATTGGATAATCAGTGCCTCAATGCCATTTATCAGCTTTTGTTTCAAATTCTTTGATGCTCTTCCTGAACAAAAATCTATCCCTTTATTGAAAGATCCAAGTGACAGCCAGAATCCCGAGACTGTTCAAGGGAACAACTCCTTGTAAAGCTGAAGGCTGTCCAAATGTGAATGTTGTACCCCGATCAGCAGAAGCTCCTTATAATGCTTCTGGAAAGAACACAAGATAATGTTTGCTGCATTGTATGTGATTCTATATTCTCCACTCTCTCGCTGTTTGCTGCAAGCCCGTATGTTTAAAATCTGCAATCCTTCTGGGTTTAACTCAAACTCATGGAATCCCTACAGTGCAGAAGGAGGCCATTCGGCCCGTCGGGTCTGCACTGACTCTCCGAAAGAGCAACTTACCCTGGAAAATAGGGTAGATAGTGTTTGATAATTGGCCGCACAACACAATTTTGAGGCGGCGTCTAGCACTTCTGTCTTAAACCAGTGGGAAGCTTATCATAGAATAGAATAATAGTTTTGTCACATCAAAGAAGGAGGCCATTATATCTGTGCAAGCTTTCTGCAAGAAACATTTACCTCGTGCCACTCCTTGCCTTTCTCCTGCAGCCCTGCAACCTTTTCTTCCTCGGATAATGATCTAGCACTCTTTTGAATGTCTTGATTCAATCTGCTTCCACCACACTCTCAGGCAGGACATTCTAGGTCCGAATCACTTTTTCTTCAGCTTATCATTGCTCCTTTTGCCAATCACCTTGAATCAACGTGCTCTCCTGTTCTCCTGGCAGAAGAGCTCAAAACCATGGTTTGCTCCTTTTGCTCTATGTGGGAAGCTGGGCACATTTCCAGTGTTTGGGGCCAGCATGCGTGCAGGAAGTGTGTCCAACTGCAGCTCCTGGTAGTTTGGGTTTCAGGGCTGGGACAATGGCTGGGGACACTGTGGAGCATTTGCCAAACTGAGAGCATCGTGGATAGCATGCTTAGCGAGGTTGCAACTGAAAGGACTTGAGGGGCAGCATGCGGCACAGTGGTTAGCATTGCTGCCTCACAGTGCAAGGAATCAGGGTTCAATTCCAGCCTTGAGTAGCTGTCGAGTTTGCATGTTCTCCCTGTGTCTGCGTGGATTTCCTTTGGGTGCTTCAGTTTCCTCTCACAGTCCAAGGATGTGCAGGTTAGGTGGATTGCCTATGCTAAATTGCCCCTTAGTGTCCCAAGGTGTGTAGTTTAGATGGATTAGCCCTGGTAAATGTGTAAGGTTATAGGGATGGGGTAAGGGGTTGGCCCAGTTAAGATGCTCTGTCAGAGAGCTGGTGCACACTTGATAGGCCAGATGGTCTCCTTCTGTACTGTAGGGATTTTATGAGGAAGGAAGAGAATGGGTGACCATAAGGCAGACCAAGAGAAACAGGCAGGTAGTTCAGGAGTCCCCTGGGGTCTTGCTCGCAAATTGGTATTCCATTTTGGAGGCTGGTGAGGGCGCTGGTTCCTCCAGGGACTGTAGACAGAGCCAAGCTTCTGGCACCACCAGCAGCCTGTCTGTATATGAGGGGGGAAGAGAGGCAGGGCAATAGTAATAGGGGTTCTGTAGTCAGGGGAACAGACAGGTGCTACTGTGGCCGTCAACCTGACTCCAGGATGGTGTGTTATCTCGCTGGTGCCATGGTCTAGGGTGTCACTGAATGGCTGCAGAGTATTCTGAAGGGGGAGGGTGATAAGGCAGAGGTCATGGTACATGTTGGTACCAATGATATAGATAGAAAGAGGGATAAGGCCTTGCACCAAGAATTCGGGGAGCAAGGCAGTAAACTAAAAGGCAAGACCTCTCTGGTTGTAATCTCTGGATTACTCTCAGTGCCACATGCTAGTGAGCACAGGAATAGGAGGAAAGTGCAGATGAATGTGTGGCTTAAGAGTTGGTGCAGGAGGAAGGGAGGGTTTTAGATTCCTGGATCACTGGGATCGTGTCGAGGGAAGGTGGGACCTATACAAGCGGAACGGTTTACGTCTGAACCAGAGCGGGACTAACATCTTGTGGGACGTTTTACTACTTCTGTTGGGAGGAGTTTCAACTAATTTGGCAAGGGGAGGGGACACAGATTCTTAGTAGAGTAAGGGCACCGCAACACATAGTAAAACAATCAAGTCAGAGGGAGTGCAGCTTTAATAAATTTAAAGGGAGTATGGCAAGGCTGGATTGTTAGGGACCAAGGGGGCAATCTGTGGGTGGAGCCAAAGGACATCAGTAGAATGTTTAATGAAAACTTCACATCTGTTTTCACCCAAGAGAATGAGCATAAAGGTATAGACCTCAGGGAGCTAGACTGTGAGGTTCTTGAACAAATTGACACAGAAAGTGACAAGTTATTGGAGGTGTTGGCGGGCTTAAAAGTGGACCAATATCCAGGTCCAGATGAATTGTGTCCCAGGATGCTGTGGGAGGCAAGGGAGGAGATTGCAGGGGCTATGACCCAAATTTTTAATTCTGGCCACGGGGGAGATGCTATATAGTTCCGCTATTTAAGAAGAGTTGTAGAGATAAGCCAGACAACTACAGACCAGTGAGTCTCACGTCAGTGGTAGAAAAACTATTGAAGAAAATTCTGAGGAGAAAATTCTATCTCCACTCAGAGAGGCAAGGTTTGATCATGGATAGTCAGCATGGCTTCGTCAGAGAAGTTCATGCCTAACAAATTTGACTGAATTTTTTGAAGAGGTGATCAGGTGTGTAGATGAGGGTCATGCAGTTGATATAGTCTAAATGGATTTCAGCAAAGCCTTTGACAAGGTCCGACTTGGGAGACTTATAAAGAAGGCAAATGCACATGGGTTACAGGGTAATTTAATAAAGTGGATTCATAATTGGCTTAGTTGTAGGAAACAGAGGATGATGACAAAGGCTGCTTTAGTGACTGGAAGCCAGTGTCCAGTGGCATACCACAGGGATCTGTGCTGGATCCCCTATTATTCATCATTTATAGAAACAACATAGATGACTACGTGGGGGGTAGGATTAATAAGTTTGGGGGTGTCGTAAAGATTGGCTGGGTGGTTAACAATGAGGTTATGTGTCTTGGGCTACAGTAAGATATAAATGAGATGGTAAAATGGGCAGATAAATGGCAAACATAGGAACATCAGAATCAGGAGCAGAAGTAGGCAAATTCAATCCTTCGAGCCTGTTCCGCCATTCAATCAGATCATGGCTGATCTCTCTCTGGTCTCAAATCTGTTCCTCATATCCCTTTAACCTGTTTTTTTTATCAGAAATATATCTGTCTCTTTCTTGAAACCATTTATTGATTCAGACTACAACATGCTATGGGACAGTGAGTTTCACAAATTCACTACCCTGTGCAAGTAGTTCCTCCTCATCTCAGTTTTAAATCTATCGCCTCTCAACCTATACCTGTGACCTCTTGTTCTAGATTGCCTCATAAGGGCAAACATTTGGTCTACATTTACTCTATCAATCCCTTTTAGAATTTTATGTACCTCTATCAGATCCCTTCTCATCTTTCTAAACTTCAGCGAGTATGAGCTCAAACTGTTTAATCTCTCCTCTTACACCAACCCTTTCATCCCCGGAATCAATCTGGTGAACCTCCTCTGAACTGCCTCCAGTGCCACCACATCCTTCCTCAAATAAGGAGACCAAAACTGGACACAATATTCCAGCTGTGGTCTCACCAACACCCTATATAATTGCAACAGCAATTCTTTACTTTTATACTCCAGTCCCTTTGCAATAAATAGCAAATCCCATTTGTCTTTTTTTATTGCACGCTGTACCTGCATCCCGACTTTCTGCGATTCATGAACAAAGACACCCAGATCCCTCTGCCCAGATGCATTTTGAATCTGCTTTCCATTTAGATAACAATTTGCCTTTCTATTTTTTCGGCCAAAATGAATAACCTCACATTTATCCACATTAAACTCCCATCTGCCAAATTTTTCCCATTCTCCTAGCCTATCTATATTTGTCTGTAAAATTGTTATCTCCTCTTCACTGCCTGCTTTCCCACGCAGTTTAGTATCATCCACAAATTTTGCTATGTTAGATTCTGTCCCTGCTTGTAGATCATTTATATCGATTGTAAATAGTCGAGGTCTGAGGACTGACCTTTGCGGCACCCCCCCTAGTTACATTTCACCAGCCAGAGAAGGACCCATTTCCATCCCTCTGCTTTCTCTCAGTCAGCCAATCTTCAATCAAATCTAATTTACTACCCCCAAAACCCTCATCTTCTGGATCAGTCTTTTATGCAGCACTTTGTCAAACACCTTCTGGCCTTCTGGAATTTAACCATGAAACGTGTGAGGCGGTACACTTTGGAAGGAGTAATTTGACAATTAAGTATTCAATGAATGGCATGACACTAGGAAGATCTAAGGAACAAAGGGACCTTGGTGTGTTTATGCATAGATCTCTGAAGGCGGAAGGGCATGTTAGTAGGGTGGTGAAAAAGGCATATGGGACACTTGTCAGTGAGGCATAGATTACAAAAGCAGTCCTAATGACTTTAAATATCTCTATCAAATCTCCCTCTCAGCCTTCTCTTCTCTAAGGAAAACAGCCCCAACTTCTCCAATCCACCTTCAAACCTGAAGTTTCTCATCCCTGGATCCGTTCTTGCAAATCTTGTCTGTATCCTTCCCACAACTGGAAGTAATACTCCATTTGAGGCTGAAATAGTGTTTTATAAAATTTTTGTACTCTAGCCCCTATTTGTAAGGCCCGGAATCCCATTTGCTTTATTAACCTGTCCTACCATCTTCAATGATTTAAGCACATCTACCCTCTGATCTCTTTGTCCCTTTAGAATTATACCCTTTATTTTATATTGCCTCTCCTTGTTCTTACATTGAAACACAGGAACATAGCACTTAGGAGGCCATTTGGCACTTAAAGCCCAATCTGCCATTCAATTAGGTCACAAGAACATAAAAACGTAAGAACTAGGAGCAGGAGTAGGCCATCTGGCCTCTCGAGCCTGCTCCCCCATTCAATAAGATCATGGCTGATCTTTTTGTGGACTCAGCTCCACTTACCCGCCCGCTCACCATAACCCTTAATTCCTTTACTGTTCAAAAATGTATCTATCCTTGCCTTAAAAACATTCAATGAGGTAGCCTCAACTGCTTCACTGGGCAGGGAATTCCACATTCATGGCTGATATGGTTGTGCCCTCAAATTCACTTTCTTGTCCAGTGCCCCATAATCCTTGACTCACTTGTCGATCGAAGATTTACCGAGCTCAGCCTTGAATAAATTGAATGACGGAGCCTCCGCTGCTTTTTAGGGAGAGAATTCCATGGACAAACAATCCTCAGAGAAAACATTCTCCTTACCTCTGTCCTAAGAAGGAGACCTGGGGTAGGAGGCAGTGGTGAAGTGATAATGTCACTAGACTAATACTCCAGAGGCCCAGACTGATCATAGAATCATAGAATTCCTACAGGAGGCCATTTGGCCCATTGAGTCTGTACTGACCACAATCCCACCCAGGCCCTATTCCCATAACACCACACATTTACCCCACTCATCCCTTGATACTAAGGGTCAATTTAGCATGGCCAATCAACCTAACCCGCACATCTTTGGACTGTGGGAGGAAACTGGGGGACCCGGAGGAAATCCAGGCAGACACGGGCAGAAAGTACAAACTCCACACAGACAGTGACCCAAGGCTGGAATTGAACCTGGGTCCTGGTGCTGTGAGGCAGCAGTGCTAACCACTGTGCCACCGTGCCACTGTAATGTTCTGGGGACATGGGTTCAAATCCCACCCAGGCAGCTGGGTGAATTCAAATTCTATTAATAAATCTGGAATTAAAAGCTAGTCTAATGGTTATCTGGGCATTTAATTACCAGACATGTGAGATCCTGAAGGGACTTAATAGGAGGATGTCTTAACCAGAGGATGTCCCTCTCTTCTGGGGGAGACTTGAACTAGCTGTTTAAAAATAAGATGTGAGCTTCGCTAGCTCGGCCAGCATTTATTACCCATCCCTAAATGCCCTTGAGAAGGTGGTGGTGAGCCGTCTTGAAATGCTGCAGTTGATGTGATGTCAGTGCTGTTAGGGAGGGAGTTCCAGGGTTTTGACCCAGTGACAGTGAAGGAACGGTGATATATTTCTGAATCACAATGATGTGTGGCGAACCTCAGATGATGCTATTCCCAGGTATCTGCTGCTCTTGTTCTTCTAGAAGGGGGATAGCCTGTCAGGGGGAGATACCAGCAGTAGCCAGGACTGTGACACCACAGCTGGTTCTGCTGTGGGACAGGGTCGGGCAAAGAGCAAGCGAGCAGTAGTAATAGGGGACTCGCTAGTTAGAGGCACAGATAGGCGTTTCTGTGGCCGCAATCGAGACTCCAGGATGGTGTGTGGCCTCCCTGGTGCCAGGGTCAAGGACGTCTCTGAGCGATTGCAGGACATTCTTAAGGGGGAGGGTGAGCAGCCAGAGGTCGTTGTACATATTGGTACCAACGACATAGGTGGGAAAAGGGATGAGGTCCTGAAATGTGAATATAGAGAGTTAGGCAGAAGGCTAACGTGCAGGACCTCGAAGGTAGGAATTTCAAAACTACTACCGGTGCCACATGCTAGTGAGAGTAGGAATAGGAGGATTAGGCAGATGAATGCCTGGCTTGAGAGCTGGTGTAGGGGGCAGGGATTTCGATTTTTGGATCATTGGGATCTTTTCTGGGGAAGGACTGATCTGTTCAAGAGGGATGGGTTACATTTGAACTGGAGGGGGACTAACATCCTGGCGGGGAGATTTGCTAGAGCCACTCGGGAGGGTTTAAACTAGTTTGGCAGGGGGGGCGGGGGGGGGGGGGGGGGGGTGGGATCCAAAGCAGTAGGGAGACAGAAGAGAAGTTTGAGGACAGCACGGAAGTTAAAGAGGGCACATTAATTAGTAAAGGCAGTGTCAGTAATCCTAGTACTGGACAGATCAGGCAAAAGCAAGACAGAGAGCAAGGGAAGTCCAGATTAAACTGCATTTATTTCAATGCAAGAGGCCTGACGGGCAAGGCAGATGAACTCAGGGCATTGATGGGTACGTGGGACTGGGATATTATAGCAATTACTGAAACATGGCTAAGGGAGGGACAGGACTGGCAGCTTAATGTTCCCGGGTACAGATGCTATAGAAAAGATAGAACAGGAGGTAAGAGAGGAGGGGGGAGTTGCACTTTTGATTAGGGAAAGCATCACGGCTGTACTGAGAGGGAATATATCCGAGGGTTCGGCCACTGAGTCTATATGGGTAGAACTGGGAAATAAGAAGGGGGAAATCACTTTGATAGGGTTGTACTATAGGCCCCCAAATAATCAATGGGAAATTGAGGAGCAAATATGTAAGGAGATTACAGATAGCTCCAAGAAAAATAGGGTGGTAATAGTCGGAGATTTTAATTTTCCCAACCTTGACTGGGACAGCCATAATATTAGAGGGTTGGATGGAGAGAAATTTGTTGAGTGTATTCAGGAGGAATTTCTCATTCAGTATGTGGATGGCCCGACTAGAGAGGGGGCAAAACTTGACCTCCTCTTGGGAAATAAGGAAGAGCAGGTGACAGAAGTGTTAGTGAGGGATCACTTTGGGCCCAGTGACCATAATTCTATTAGTTTTAAGATGGCTATGGAGAATGATAGGTCTGTCCCAAAAGTTAAAATTTTAAATTGGGGCAAGGCCAATTTTCATGGTCTCAGGCAGGAACTTTCAAAAGTTAATTGGAGGAGTCTGTGGGAAGGCAAAGGGACGTCTGGTAAGTGGCATGCTTTCAAAAGTGTGTTAACCAGGGTTCAGGGTAAACACATTCCTCTGAGAGTGTAGGGAAAGGCTGGCAGAAGTCGGGAACCCTGGATGACTCGGGATATTGAGGCCCTGGTCAAGAAGAAGAAAGAGGCACATGACGTGCATAGGCAGTTGGGATCAAGTGAATCTCTTGAAGAGTATAGGGGGTGTAGGAGTAGAGTTAAGAGAGAAATCAGGAGGGCAAAAAGGGGACACAAAATTGTTTTGGCAGATAAGGCAAAGGAGTATCCAAAGAGCTTCTACAAATACATAAAGGGCAAAAGAGTAACAAGGGAGAGAGTAGGGCCTCTTAAGGATCAACAACGTCATCTATGTGCAGATCCACAAGAGATGGGTGAGATCCTAAATGAATATTTCTCATCAGTATTCACTGTTGAGAAAAGCATGGATGTTAAGGAACTTGGGGAAATAAATAGTAATGTCTTGAGGAGTGTACATATTACAGAGAAGGAGGTGCTGGAAGTCTTAAAGCGCATCAAGGTAGATAAATCTGCGGGACCTGATGAGGTATATCCCAGGACGTTGTGGGAGGCTAGGGAGGAAATTGCGTGTCCCCTAGCCGAGATATTTGAATCATCGATAGTCACGGGTGAGGTGCCTGAAGATTGGAGAGTGGCAAATGTTGTGCCCTTGTTTAAGAAGGGTTGCAGAGAAAAGCCTGGGAACTACAGGCCGGTGAGCCTCACATCTGTGGTGGGCAAATTGTTGGAAGGTATTTTGAGAGACAGGATCTACAGGCATTTAGAGATACAAGGACTGATTAGGGACAGTTAGCATGGCTTTTTGAGTGGAAAATCATGTCTCATAAATTTAATTGAGTTTTTTGAAGGGATAACCAAGAAGGTAGATGAGGGCAGTGCAGTTGATGTTGTCTACATGGACTTTAGCAAGGCCTTTGACAAGGTACCGCATGGTAGGTTGTTGCATAAAGTTAAATCTCACGGGATCCAGGGTGAGGTACCTAAATGGATACAAAATTGGCTTTTTGACAGAAGCCAGAGGGTGGTTGTAGAGAGTTGTTTTCCAAACTGGAGGCCTGTGACCAGCGGTGTGCCTCAGCGATCAGTGCTGGGCCCACTGCTATTTGTCATTTATATTAATGATTTGGACTCATTTATCCTTAATCGCTGCTCCATGTTATCTAGTCAATCCAATATTCATGTTATTCTTCCTCAAAGAACTCGAATAAATGAGTTAAACATAATTTCCCTTTCACAAAACCATGTTGACTCTGCCTTTATAATTTTCTAAATATCCTGCCATAACCTCTTTAAGAATGGATTCTAGCAATTTCTCTATGACAAATTTAGGCTAACTGGCTATCGTTTCCTGCTTTCTGTTTCCCTCACTTCTTGAATAGAGGTGTTACATTTGCTCATCTGCAGCAACCATTCCAAAATCTAAGGAATTTTGGAAGATTATAACTAATGTCTCTTCTATCTCTGCAGCCACTTTGTTTAAGTCCCTTGGATGGAGGTTATCTGATCCTGGGGATCTGACAGCCTTTAGGTCTGGTAGTTTTCCCAGCAGCTTTTCTCTGATGATGGTGATTGTTTTAATTACCTACCTCACTTTTAGATTTTTAAGTGCCTTTGGGAAGTTTTTTTTAAGCCTTCTACAGTAAAGACAAATACAAAATACTTGTTCAACTCTTCCACTGCTTCCTTGTTTCTGTTATTAATTCCCCAGACTCTCTCTCTATGAGCACCAACACTTCCTCCAGTAGATGTCTCAGCAAGAATGACAGCAAAGAATATACTGGAGAGGACAGGGACATGACACACCCCTGCTTAACACCACTTGTTACATCAAAGAGGTCACTCAGCACATTCAGCAACTCTGCAGTCATTCCATTGTAAAATTGCTGTATCAGATCCAAGTTTGCATAAGATTTTCACAAGGCCTCTCTATTTAACATGTTAAAGGCCTTTGTATGGTCAATGGAGATACAGTTAACTCCTGCCTGTTGTTCTTCCTACCAAAATGAATCGCTTTGCACTTTTCTACATCAATTTAATCTGCCATTTGTACACCCATTCCATTTAACTGTTTACAGGCACAGTCTTCTGGTCCACCAATGGTGCACCCCCACCATGTGTTTCCTGATGGTATTGGATGGAATCAAAGGGAAATCCCATTGACAGCAGCAGTACCAGAAGATCCCACTGCCGGCCAATGGTGCACCACCTCCTGTTGCCAAGAAACACACATGTTTAACACTATTCTCCTCACAGTTCGTAATACATGCAAGTTTTGTGCCATCCTCAAATTTTGAAATTTTGTCCTGTACACCAAAGTTTTGGTCATTAATATATATCAGGAAATGCAATGATCTGAACATGGACACCAAGAGAATCCCACTATAACCCTTCCTCCAGTCTGAAAAACAACTGTTCACCTCTGTCCTCTGTTTCCTGTCGTTCATGTTTTACATCCATGTTGATACTATCCCTTTTATTCCACATTGCTCACAGTTCTTTTGTATTATATTTTATCAATTACTTTTTTAGTAGTTCATATACACCACATCAACTGCATTATCCTCATCTCCCCATCTGCTACCTCATCAAAAAAACTAAAGCAAGTTAGTTCAACATGATTTGTCCCTATAGATCTGTGCTAGCTTTCCTAAATTAACTCACATTTACCCAACTGACTGTTCATTTTGTTTCAAATTATCATTTCTAAAAGCTTCCCACCACCAAGATTAAATAACTGGCCTGCTGTGGTTGGATCTATGTTTACACCCCTTTTTTGAACAAGGATGCAACATTTGAAAACCCCCAGTTCTTTGGCTGCTCCTGCATCTAAAGATGAATAGAAAATTATGGCCAGTGTCTCTCCAATTTCTTCCCTTTCTTCCCTCAGTGTCCTTAGATGTATCCCATCCAGTCCCGGTGACTTATCAGTTTGAAATACAGCCAGTCTATCTAAAACCTCCTCCTTAACAATTTCACACCCATCAAATGTTTCAACGATCTCTTCTTTTATTATGACTTAATCTTTATCATGGGGTAAAAACAGATGCAAAGTACAGATTTAATACCACAACCAGGCCCCTTGCCTACATGTGTAAATCCCTTTTTATGTCTATAATTTTCTCCACGGCTCCCTTTAACATTCTTTTACATTTTACTATTGATCTTCTCATGCTCTCTCTTTCCTTTGTTGCTTTGTTTTCTCAATTCCCCTCTGAATCTTCATACTGAGGCTGATTCTCAATTGTATTATCCAGCTGACATCTGTTGTATGCACCATTTTCCTACATACTCTTGATCTCTTTTGTCTTCCAGGGCACTCTGGATTTCTTTGCCCTACCTTTCCCCCTCATGAAAATATACATGGACTGGATCCAAACTCTCTCTTTTTTAAAGGCAACCCATTGTTTAGTTGCAGTTTTGCCTGCCAATCTGCCTGAATCAGATCCATTCTCATCTCATAGAAGTTGGCTTTCTTCCAATTAATTATTCTATAAGACGCAGGAGCAGAAGTAGGCCATTTGGCCCATTGAGTCAGCTCTGCCATTCAATGAGATCGTGACTGATCTGACAATCCTCAACTCCACTTTCCCACCTTACCCCCATAACCCTTGATTCCTTTACTGATTAAAAATCTGTCTATCGCAGCCTTAATAACCCAGTCTATACAGCCCTCTGTGGTAAAGAATTCCACAGATTCACTACCCTCTGAGTAGAAATTCCTCCTCACCTCTGTTTAAGATGGGCAACTCCTTACTCTGAGATTATTCCCTCTGGTCCGAGACTCCTCCACAAGGGGAAACAACCTCTCAACATCTACACCATCAAGCCCCCTGAGAATCTTATTTGTCTCAGTAAGGTCACCTTTCATTCTTCTAAGCTCCAATGAGGAGAGGCCTACCGGGGACATGATCGGCAGGGGGAGAAGGAACTCTGCCGGGGGGGAGGGGCAATCAGTGGGGGCGGGGAGGCAACTCTGTCAAGGAGGATGATCACAGTAAGAAGTTTAACAACACCAGGTTAAAGTCCAACAGGTTTATTTGGTAGCAAAAGCCACACAAGCTTTCGGAGCTGCAAGCCCCTTCTTCAGGTGGGTGGGAATTCTGTTCACAAACAGAGCATATAAAGACACAACCTCAATTTACATGAATAATGGTTGGAATGCGAATACTTACAACTAATCAAGTCTTTAAGAAACAAAACAATGTGAGTGGAGAGAGCATCAAGACAGGCTAAAAAGATGTGTATTGTCTCCAGACAAGACAGCCAGTGAAACTCTGTGGGGGTTACAAATAGTGTGCCATGAACCCAATATCCCGGTTGAGGCCGTCCTCGTGTGTGCGGAACTTGGCTATCAGTTTCTGCTCAGCGACTCTGCGCCGTCGTGTGTCGCGAAGGCCGCCTTGGAGAACGCTTACCCGAATATCAGAGGCTGAATGCCCGTGACCGCTGAAGTGCTCCCCAACAGGAAGAGAACAGTCTTGCCTGGTGATTGTCGAGCGGTGTTCATTCATCCATTGCTCTCTCCACTCACATTGTTTTGTTTCTTAAAGACTTGATTAGTTGTAAGTATTCGCATTCCAACCATTATTCATGTAAATTGAGTTTGTGTCTTTATATGCTCTGTTTGTGAACAGAATTCCCACTCACCTGAAGAAGGGGCTTGCAGCTCCGAAAGCTTGTGTGGCTTTTGCTACCAAATAAACCTGTTGGACTTTAACCTGGTGTTGTTAAACTTCTTACTGTGTTTACCCCAGTCCAACGCCAGCATCTCCACATCAGGAGGATGATCAGCAGGAGGGGTGGGAGGGAGGGAACACTGCAGAAGTGGTGGCGATTGCGTCGAGAAGAAACCCTGCGGCAGGGGGTGCGATAGATGGGGGCGTGGCATTGTCTGTGGGGGGAGTTTTCCAATGTCCGTGGAGGACGGGGTGATTCGGCAGGAGATCTCCCAGTACACTTGGAGATTGGGGCATCTATGCAATGGCACCCCGAGAGCTCAGCAGCCAGCTTTCACCCCCGTCCCTCCGCCCCACCCTTGCTGGTGAGAATCGCATCCTGGCTCTTTTTTTTTTGCATTAAGTGCCATAAGATTGCATTTTCAAACTTGCCCAAAGAACTGAAACTTACCCATTTTCTTGCTTGTTCAGCACTTAGAATTGTTTTTGTAAAATTCCGTCTTTTGTCATCCTCACCATTTGCCTTCCCACCTAGTTTGGATTGCCCTTTTTCACAGCCAACATAAACTTCATGGTTATAATCGCTGCCCTCTACATTTGATCCTCTTGGCCCAGCTCATTCCAAGAACCAAGTCCAGCACTGCCTCCTGTCTTGATAGACTGCAAACATACTGCTGTAGAAAATTCTCCTGAACCACTCTCGGCATCCTCGCACTTCTCTGCTCTTTATTCTTATCTCTGTCTATCAGGAGAATTGAAGTCCTCCATTACAACTGCTCTAAACATATTGTATTTCTCTGTAAATTCCTTGCAAATTTGTTCCTCTCCATCTTTCCCCCTAGTTGGTGAACCACAGAATACACTGAGCAACATAATGGTGCATTTATTATTGTTTCCTTGGCTCGAGACAAAATAGATTCTGTCCTTGACCCCTCTGAGACATCGCCTCTCTCCAGTGCTGCAATGTTCTCCTTAATCAATACTTACACCCCACCTCTTGCATTCCTCTCTATCTTTCTTAAACACCATGGGGGCGATTCTCCCAAAAAAGTTCTAAGTGCTGAATTTACGGGAAAAATGGTGTAAATCACCTTTGTTTTTTCAGTGTAACTTCAGCCTCGAATCTCCCACACTCTGTGGAGAGGTCACAATTGTGGGGGCGGGGCATGCACAGTGACCCTGAACTGTCAGCCTGCAGTTTGCTGGTCAGCTCAGTCGTTGGTCAGCCTGGGACCCCCGGAGTGCTGCCCCTCCAGCTCCCGCACCACGGCCCGATTGTGGCCCCCACAGTCATCCCCGGGCCCAGTCCCAGCCTGTCCCTTCCTGGAGCGCTCCAATATCCAGCTCCCCCCCACCCCAGCAATGACGATCCCCCCCCCCCCACCCCCACCCCAGCAGACACCCCCCCCCCCCCCACGGTAGTGGGCACCTTGGCACTGCCCGATGCCAATGGGCAGTGCCAAGGTGACGCCTGGGCATGGGCACTTTGCCCCTTGGGCACAGGCTGGCACTGCCAGGATGCCCATGCCCAGGGGGCAACAACCCCCCCACTGCCCGACCCAGTGAGGGGGCCCGATTGCCCCCCTTCACTCCAGCGGGGTCTCCTCCTAGTTCCCTGAAAGTGGGGAGTTACTCTAAACCCTACGGAGTGAATTTGTAATGGTGGGGTGGGAAATGCTATCGGGCCCAGAGAATTTAGTCCCGGGCCTGATAATGACATTTAAATCACATTAAAAATAGATTAAAATGGCCTACCCAGTATTCTTACCCAGAGTCGCTGAGCAGAGACTGATAGCCAAGTTCCACACACATGAGGACGGCATCAACCGGGATCTTGGGTTCATGTCACACTATCTGTAACCCCCACGACTTGCCTGGACTTGCAAAATCTCACTGGCTGTCCTGTCTGGAGACAACACACATCTCTTTAACCTGTGCTTAATGCTCTCTCCACTCACATTGTCTGTACCTTTAAGACTTGATTAGCTATAAAGACTCACATTCCAATCATTATTCATTATTCTGTAAATTGAGTTTGTGTCTTTATATGCCTTGCTTGCTGTTTATGAGCAGATCTCCCACTCACCTGGCGAAGGAGCAGCGCTCCGAAAGCTAGTGGCGTTTGCTACCAAATAAACCTGTTGGACTTTAACCTGGTGTTGTTAGACTCCTTACTGTGTTTACCCCAGTCCAACGCCGGCATCTCCACATCCATAATAATCCCCAGCCCATTGGTAACCATTGAATGCCTTCCCCTCATGAGGTTAATCCCTCTTTCTCTGTACCTGCCTCCTGGCTCGTTCCATGGAGAAGATGCTGGGTTCTCTCTCCCACCTGTACAATGCGCCACCTGTACAATGTGCCGCCTGTACAGTGAGCCGCTTGTACAGTGTGCCACCTGTACAGTGAGCTGCTTGTACATTGAGCTGCCTGTGTAATGAGCCGCTTCTGAGTGAGCCGCCTGTTCAGTGTGCTGCCTGTGTAGTGAGCTGCTTGTACAGTGAGCCGCCTGTGTAGTGAGCCGCTTGTACAGTGAGCCGCCTGTGTAGTGAGCCGCTTGTACAGTGAGCCGCCTGTGTAGTGAGCCGCTTGTACAGTGAGCCGCCTGTGTAGTGAGCTGCTTGTACAGTGAGCCGCCTGTACAGGTCTCTCACTGACAGCTGGCAGCTCTTCCAAAATATCTGGTGGAAATCATAGAAACCCTACAGTACAGAAAGAGGCCATTCGGCCCATCGAGTCTGCACCGACCACAATCCCACCCAGACCCTACTCCCATATCCCTACATATTTTACCCACTAATCCCTCTAACCTACGCATCTCAGGACACTAAGGGGCAATTTTTTTTTTTAACATGACCAATCAACCTAACCCGCACATCTTTGGACTGTGGGAGGCACCCGGAGGAAACCCACGCAGACACGAGGAGAACGTGCAAACTCCACACAGACAGTGACCCGAGCCAGGAATTGAACCCAGGTCCCTGGAGCTGTGAAGCAGCAGTGCTAACCACTGAGCTACCGTGCCGCCGTGGTGGAAATGGGTTGGGCCACTGCCTGGAAACACAGGGACAAGCATTGCATGTGTCTTACCCATCATTAAACTAGTGTGCACCCCCCTGGGAGATAACCTCCTTCCCCCACCACCATTCTTTCACTGCTTTCCAAAACTGGAGATAATCAACCTTTCCACCCTCTCCCCCTCCCCCACCACCCCCCTTACAAGCTTTTCATGTTCCAACTTCCAGTCAATTACTCCAACAAATTGTTGAGTTGTCAACTGGCAATGTGGAATTGTACATATAGTTAAGAAGGAAACATTTGCAGGGCTATGAGGAAAAGGAGAGGGAGTGGAATTCATTGGATAGCTCATGCAAAGAGCTGGCATTGGAAAAATGGGCAGAAAAGCCTCCTTTTGTGCTGTATCATTTCACACTATTATTGCTTTTAGCACTGAACACCACACCTTGTTCTATCGATCACCTGTGACAGGACAAGCTTCATCATGGATACCATTCGCTCTGGGACTGGAGCTTGCACATAATTTCAATGGACTGAAAGTTCATCATTTGGAGCACAGCTGTTTATTTATAGTGATACTTGTTCAAATCTGTTGTGTAGCACGCAGTAAGATTTGCTCCCTCTCAAACTTTTCTATCTTCATTGTCTTGATTCTAAGGCTATGGGAAAAGAGTCGAGAGAACAACTCTTTCAAAAGGTCACCAGGAGTACAAGTGGGCAAATAGCCCCTTTCAGTGGTGTCATATTTAATTAATGCAGGCCTATTTTAACAAGCTGAAATCTGGAAAAGGGCACCTTCGATGGTGCAGCTCTTCCTCAGTGCTGCACTGGAGTGTCACATGGAATGATGGACTCAAGTCTCTGAAATGGTGCTTGAATCACCTTCCATGGGCAAGAGCTGAGGGAGAGGGATGAACTGTAAAGAGGAGATAACACATTTTCAGCAGAGTAGGTGTTAAAACAATTAAAATCCCTTACACAACAAAAAGAGAAAATGGTTGCTGACAGCATCTGTGGAGAGAGAATAGAGGTAATGTTTTAAGTCTGACAAAGGGTCATCCAGATTCAAAACATTGGCTCTATTCTCTCTCCACAGATGCTGTCAGACCTGTTGAGATTTTCCAGCATTTTATGTTTCTATTTCAGATTCCAGCATCCGCAATAATTTGCTTTAATAAAATTCCTTACAACTTTGTTGAATGCTTATGATTGACACTGGTGACACAGAATTTGTGGAATCCCCATTATGAACATTACTTCTGGACTATGATATAAATGGCAAAGGTCTCAGATTACACATATGGCATGATTCTTAATTCACAATGTTTGAATATTTCAAGAAAGTGTTACCTTATTCTCAGTGCTCGGAGAGTGATGATGTTGTGTCTTCCAATCCTAGAGGGAGATCACACAAAAGCTGAACAGCCAATTGTGCATTGTTACATCACCATGCTGTTAGATTGCTAACTGCCCCAAGACTCCTGCTTTCTCACACAGAGGGAAATGTTGCAGTTTTTAGCATCATCAGAAGCTGGAGGTTACTTTCCTCAGAAATGTATAGATGCTGAGGGTTAAAGACAGATTTTGTTGGTACTAAATGAAGAAGTAGAGTTGAGGTATGGATCAGGCATGATCTCACTGTATGCTGGCACAGAACTGAGGGGTTGAATAGCCTCCTATTCCTATCTTTCTACTCTTATCAGTCAATGATGGGGGCCCGTGACACTTTTTTAAAATTCCAAGTATAATCAGGAATAGCATCCTTTAAGTCTCACATAGCTGCCAGGGAAAATGAATACTTCAACACAAATGTTTCAATGTGCTTTTTATTACTATTTTTAATCAAAACTTGAACAAAAAGAATAGTTTATCTCCCAGTGAGTTAGTGTATTTACGGGGTGTACGGCTAAGCACTGAAAATAGGATTTGGCAGGTTTGATCCCTGGTTTGCACTGCATCACAAGCTCAGTCAGAGTAGTTGAGGAGCCAGACAAGGGCCAGGAACAATATCAGTAAGACCTCATTATGCTCTTGACCTGAATCTAGTGACTCCCACTGGAAAGTATGCAGAACAGGCAAGTAGAGGGGTTCAGCTCAGCTGTGACATCCTCCAACTGACATTGACTGTCTCAAACCCACGTAGCCTGGACCTTCAATCTGGCAGAATCTTAAGGAGAGAGGAGTCAAAGAATTGAGTGGGAGGCATAACCAAGTGGCCTGCAGCAGCAGGTACCATCAACAATGCAATGACATCATTGGATTGCCATTGGATCCCTGAGCCCTCTGTGTATAAATACAAAATGATCTCACAAGGTGCTCAAGCAGCAAGTCAACACTCCCTTCAAGGCTCCCTAGTGAGACGGACAGATTTGTCACACATCAGCTGTTTATCGTCATGAGCTCCACTACAATAGATTCAAGTGTCTGTTCTTTTTCTAGAGACTGCGATATCTATTCACAGCTTTTAAAGAAGAAAAGTTGACAGTTGAGTGAGGATTTTGTAAAGGGCAGAAACTGCAGGAGCATGTGATGCCGTGAGGCCACGTTGGAAGCAGGTTGATCATCAGGTGAAGAACCTGCTATCTGGGGAATTGTGTAGCATGGGGTGGTATCAATTCTTACTCACCTGGGAAGAAAAACTAATGCAGTTGGTTGAACACATCATTGTGTTCACAGTATCCCTGTGTATACAACCATGTGATGTGATAACAAGGTCTCTAAGATTAGAGAACAATACAAGCACTGAGAAAATGTTTCCCTTTGATTCTATATTTGATAGGTGTCAAGCCAATAGAGATACTGATGTAGTGGTGTGTTATTAGGACAATACTGTTATTGGATCAATGCCTGATTGACGCTGAATTAGCAGTAACGTAACAGCAAATTACTGCAAATGCTGGAAATCTGAAATAAAAACAGAAAATGCTGGAAAAATTCAACAGGTTTTGCAGCATTTGTAGTGAGAGAAACAGTTTTAAGTTTCTGAAGAAAAGTCATATGAACTTAAAACTGTTTCTCTCTTTCCACAGATGCTGCCACACCTGCTGGGTTTTTCCAGCATTTTCTGTTTCCATTTCTGAATTAGTGGTAGTGATTGCTACAATTCATCTGTGGTTGAAGAAGAAAATGACCTTTTAACCTCCAGAAATATCAGCCAGATTGGGAACCAGTGACCCTTTCTGAAAATCACATTTGAGTGAATATCAAGAGAGAAAAAAGGTCAACCTCCGCTGTGATGCCGTCTTTAGTTGAATAGCCGACTAAGGGCCATTGTCTAAACTGTCAGATGAAGAATAACCATAAGTAATGCAGGACAGGAGTCATTAGTTTGAACAGTGATGAGGGAGGTTTTGTATTTGAACGGGAATGAATTTCACACAGATTTGCAAGTAGTAAATCCCATTGACTTTTAAAGTTATTGTCATTTGGGAAAATTCTGCAATAAAGTGAATTTTGGTAGCTGTGTTTTCAGTTCAGAGTTTCAAAGTTCTCCATCATGCAGTTTAGTAGAATTAATTCCACAGTAAATTGGTCTGAGTTAGGTCGGGGTGGATTTCTGCTGCAGCTCTGCCATTCGGGAATTAGTAGAGCTCCATTCGTATATGTGGCTTTTCCATGGTTTCCACAGCTCTTTGTCCAAATTCCCTGCTGTGATGGGAAAATTCATCAGGGAATCAACCTCACTTGCACGTGACAAATGTCATTTTTTTTAGGTGACAAATCTGAATAATTGCTGGGCAGAACTGTCTGCAACTCGATTTGTGTGGGATAGAAGGCAGATGAGGGCTGGAATTTTCCAGCTGTTCACGCCCCACCGCCACTGCAAGCGAGGACGGAGAATTTGGCGCTCTGCCAAATCTCCCTTCACTCCAGTGGGACCAAAATCCCCCCTGGCGCAAACGGCTGGAAAATTCCGCCCATAGTTTCTGTACAGCTATTCCAATGTGTGGAAACAATTTTCTAAGAGTTAAGGGTTGAAAAATTGGAAATGACTGATAGTTAAGGTCTGACTAAGTGGAAATAGTTGATGGTTGAGATTCTGGGATTGAGGAATTGCAGATGAAATATTATCAAGGTCCCTTGAATTCATCTTCCATCAGTCTGGTAGTCACAAGATGCAATGATAATGGAGTTTTTGACTAATCAATGTAATCAATCTCCAATTTCTGAGCCAGCCCCAGATATAAGGTGAGGAAAATCCCACTGGTGGAAAGGTTTGGGAATAATAGTTCCAAAATCACCTGTTTGTCCCAACCAACTTACACTGAGAACCATAGAATCCCTATAGTGCAGAAGGAGGCCATTCAACCCATCAAGTCTGCACCATCTTTCCAAAAAATAGTATCTTATGCAGGCCCAACCTCCCTACCCTACTCCTGTAACCCCATGCATTTATTTAACATCTTTGGAAAATAAGGGACAATTTAGCTTGGCCAATTCACCTAACCAGCACATCTTTGGATTTACCACATTTGGTTTCAAATTACTCAGATATTGGATCTCAAAATATTAATTTTTGAAGTAAATCTACTTGCTTTGTATTTGAATGTGTAGTAATTCAGCCACATGCCAGTTTCCCATTAGCAACGCCCTTTATTGTGCACCAAAGGAAGGGGCCAGTCGCTGCTTACAACCAGGTAGTCTTCACCTCAGGACCTACAACTCCAGTCTGGGTAAAGTTACAAGCTTAAATCCCTCACTTGGCTGCTTCCCATTGGGCAAGCCGCCGCTCGCCCAATAAGGCAGCTCATGCTCCATGAAGTCCATGGGTAGATTTATTGATGATCCCTTGTGGCCTTCGTGGTCATCATAACATCCTTCCCACCTTAGGTCCACGTCTCTCCTAGATCCCCACTGCGAGGAGGTCCTTTCTGTCGCTTGGCACTTGGATGGAGGTCCACCAAAGGCGGGGCTGACTTAGGCGGTGTAAACCAAACAGGGGACCTTCTCTTCCAGAGGAAGCATTGCAGGGTTACTGCTGCGGGTTCCTCCTCAGGTTCCACTTCAGCCCGGAGGCCCACGCCATCAGTCTCCATCTCTGAGTCCAAACTGTCACCATCTGAAGGGGCCAACATGGAGCCAGCTTCCAGCTGAGGGCTGGCTATTTCCATGGCCTGTAGTGGGGCCTGCACAGGCTGGACCCCTGGCCCTGAGGTGGTCCAAGTGCATGTTTAGGTTTTTACCTGAACTTTTATCTTGTAAGATACGGATCCTGTTTTCTCTATAACGATCCCAGGAACCCATCTGGGACCATCCCCAAAGTTCCTCACGTGAACCAGAAAATCCTGTTGCAAACGTTCTTTCTGTCCTTGCAGAATCGTGGTTTCCTTTTCAGTTTCCCTGTTGGAACTCCACCCTTCCCGCCAAGTTTGGGAATGGAAAGCTCAAACTGGTACAAAGCTGCCGTCCCATTCACAGCTGGGACAACACCTGTTGTTGAGGTGTGCAGTGTGGTCCTGTAATTGTGCAAACATAGTGCCAGTTTAGTCTCCATGGATGCCGACAGTTGTTTCTTCATGCCATTTTTGAAGGTTTGAACTGCCTGTTCTGCCAGTCCATTTGACGATGGATGATAAGGTGCAGTTTGGATGTGTTGGTGCCATTAGAGAGCACAAAGTTCTGGAAATCACCACTAGCGAAGGCCGTGCCATTATCGGAAACCAGGATTTCCAGTATTCCATTTATACTGAAACTTGTCGTAATTTCTCAATTGTAGCCTGAGTAGTCGTAGTACCCATGAGGTGCACCTGCAACTATTTGGAGTGTGCATCTACCATGATTAAAAACATAGAACCCATAAAGAGCCCTGCAAAATCCACATGTATACACACCCATGGCCTGCCAGGCCACTCCCATAGGTGCAAAGAGGCTGAGGGTGGGAGATTTTGATTTTCCTGGTACAGATCACATCGCTTCACCAAGTCCGTGATGCCAGAGACAAGACCGGGCCACCAGACGTAACTCCTGGCCAGCATCTTCATTTTTGCTACTCCTGGATGGCCATTAATACTGGATGTTGCCCTGGGGGCGGAACAATTACTTGGGACTTCCAAAGAATGATCCCGTCCCCAACACTAAGCTCAGATTTCTTAATGAGGTAGGTTTTCATTTCTTCGGAGGCTTGCCCTTGGAGTCCCCTGTGTAGGATCATGTGCCTTATTTCGGGTAAGGTTGGATCTTTCTGGGTCCAGGCTTTAATCTGCCTTGCTGACACTGGCAAAGCCGACAAAAGGTTCAGAGTCTTCACAACCTCTTTCAATGCCGGTACAGGAGCCAGGCTTGTGGGCAATGGGAGGTGACTTAGTGCATCAGAATTAGCTATCTGGGTTCCAGGGTGGTGCTCTAGAATATATTTGTAGGTCGCTAATAACAAGGCCCAAGCAGAGGTGATGGGGGGCATTGCCTTGTCCTTTTTGAAGAGGCACAATAATGGTCCATGGTCGGTAACTATGAAAAACCGTCAACTGGCGACATATTGATGGGACTTCTATACACCAAGTATGAGGTCAACCCTTCCCTCTTAATTTGAGAACACTTTTGCTTTGCATCTGAAAGGTTCTTGGAGACATACGCCATGGGCTTCTCTGTCCCATCTTTCCAGCAATGTGACTGCATCACAGGTTAAAATAATTTCTTTCTTAGGGTCGAATTGGGCCAGTGAGTTAGATAACAGTAACTGAGACTTGACCTTAGAAAAAGTATTTGCCTGTGGAGCTTCCCAGGACCATCTCTGATATTTTTGTAGTAGTGCACAAGGAGGCCAGTATGGTAGCCAAATTTGAGTTAAATTTTCTGTAATAATTAACTAACCTCAGGAAGGATTTTAACCCTGTGGTGTTCCTTGGGGTTGGTGCTTCCTTGGTGACCTTTACCTTATCCTCTACTGGATGTAACCCCTTGCCATCCACTTAGTAGCCTAAATAGGTTACTTCAGCTGCTTGAGAAATGCATTTCCCCCTCTTCAAGTGAACTCTCGCTCTGGAAAAAAAAGTTTATTTAATAGTCTCACAAGTAAGGCTTACATTAACACTGCAATGAAGTTACTGTGAAATTCCCCTAGTCACCACAGTCCGGCACCTGTTCAGGTCAATGCACCTAACCAGCACGTCTTTCAGAATATGAGGGGAAACCGGAGCACCCGGAGGAAACCCACGCAGACACGGGGAGAACGTGCAGACTCCATACAGACAGTGACCCAAGCCGGGAATCGCCTTTTAGGTTGGCCAGGTGTTCCTGTTCTGAAGCCCCCATGACCGAGATATCATCTAAGTATACTGCTACCTTGGAAGATGGCACACACTGATGAGACCCCAAAGGGCACATGGGTATACTCATAAAGTCCCTAATGTGTGTTGATCATCACATATTTCTGTCATGATCATGATGAATGGCAAGCAGGCTTGAAGGGCCAAATGGCCTCCTCCTGCTCCTATCTTCTATGTTTCTAATTCAAGCTGAAGAAGGCGCGGCTCATGTCAAACTTGAAGGAGGTTCTGCCGCCTGCTAAATTAGAGTACAATTCTTTGATCTGAGAAATGGGGCACCGATCAAGTTTGGAGAGCTGATTGACTGTTCATAGTCCTCACAAAGGTAAACTGATTTGACAAGTTTAAGAACCGGGACTACGGGCACGGCCCACTCTGCAAATTGCACGGGCCTTATTATATCCAAGCTTTCAAGGTGCCCTAGTTCAGTTTCCACCTTCTCCAGCATGGAGTAAGGGACGGGTCTGGCTCTGAAATATCCAGGTGTAGCATTGGGGTCAAGGTAGATCTTGGCCTTGGCTCCTTCTATTTTCCCCAAGCTCTCCTGAAAAACTCCAGGGTATCTACTGATAACCTTGTACTGTCCTCCCACACCTAGCCGGATGATCTGCAACCAGTTGAGCCAAATCTGCTGGAGTCAATCTTTCCCCATAAGGCTTGGTCCATGCTCCCTGTACAACAATGATTGGGAGACGAGGTGATTGCTGTTATCTGGCAGCTGCACCTTTCTGGAGTATGTATTTCAATACTCTTGGAGTCGGTACTACCGTTCCTTAACTGTTTGGTGGTGACATTAGGGTTCCGGGGCCCTTTAACACCTAATTGACACAAGCACTCTCCTTTGAGGACAGATTGGATGACACCCCTCCCACTAGTTGGAGGACATTGCTGCCTGATGTCCCTTGTAGCTCCTGAGCCCCTTTCTCTGCATTCTCAAGTTATCACAAGTACTTTTTAAAAATCCAAATTCTGTTCTGCCAACAGCTTCTTTTGGATGGTTAGGTCATTTATGCCACATATCAATTCATTAAGAAGTGGTCCAAATTTGCAGTGTTAAGCTAGTTTCCGTAACCTAGCCAAGAACTCAGTGATATATTCCCCAGGGGTTCTCCCAGCCATGTTGAAGTGATATATCTGGGGGCTTTCGGTCGTAGTAATTTAGTCTACCCGTTTGTTAAAAGTTTTTAAGTTGGAGGCATTCAGATAGGCCAGACTTCTTATCGCACTGAAAGTCGGGGCCTCGCATGTTGTTAACAATATCACTTTCTGTGTTTTCTCTCCTTCAATGTTGTTTGCACAGAAGAAGTAACACATGATCTCATTGGGCCCAGTCTTCCCCACTAGTGTAATAGGGCTCAAGTTTCCAGAAAAGAAGTGTGATGGCTTTTTCTTACTGGAAAGATTCTTGACTTAAGGAGGTTGTCTGGAGGGAAAGATGGAGGAAAAAGATAATTTTTCTCTTTGTCACTCCTGCAGCTTACAGTTAGGTAGTGTTTACCTTCGGACCTACAACTCCGGTCTGGGTAAAGTTACAGGCTTAAAAAACCCCACTGGCTGCTTCCCGTTGGGCAAGCCTCCACTTGCTCAATAAGGCAGCTCGTACTTGATGAAGCCCATGGGAGATCTATTCACTGGATGAAAATCTTGCAACTCCCTCCTAACAGCTCTGTGGATGTACCTACACCACATGGACTGTGGCGGTTCAAGAAGGCAGCTCACCATCACTGTCACAGGGGAAATTAGGAATGGGTAATGGATGGTAGTGCAGCCAGCGATGGCCATATCCCATGAATGAATAAAAAATATAAATATATTGAGTGGGGGGGGGGGGGGGGAGGCTGTGGTAGAAAATGTCCGCACACGATTTTCCAGCCATTGTGTGATACAGACTTGATAAAATTCCTAGTTTCTGTCTGGCTGGTATTTTTGTATATTGTACTAAAAACATACATATTTTATGTACCCTGTCCCCAAATGTACAAGCTGATATTTACAACACAGAAGCAGGCCATTCGACCAAATAGGTCCATGTCAGTGTTTCTGCTCCACACAAACCTCCTTATACCCTTGTTCATCTAATTCCATCAACTTATCCCTTGGCTGTTTATCTAACTTATCTTTAAATACACCAAATAACTTTCCTTTAAATGCATTCATGTATGACAAGATCTTTATTCTTCTGAATCAATAGAGAGAGAAAACCTCTTTAGGGTGCATTAAAAACCAATCACTGGAGCTTCCTTGTTGAAATACCATTGTTGTTTAGAGTGATAAATGTTAATCAGTAACTTGCCGAGTTTGTCTGTTTCAACTATTATTTCACCCCTGCCATTACATTGGGAAACCAAAAGGATACCTAAATATAACTTGGCATCCTGGCTGAAAACCCATCAGAACAAAATAATTTATTTAAACAATGATGTGGCAGGAATGATGAACTGCTGAAGTTTCGGATTATGTAACATCAATGGATTGCAATCATTGTCTAGGCTAATAATTCTCTTGTGACAGTGCACACGGGTGATTTATAAACAAAGTGTTTTCCATTCTGGAGCAACTTGCTAACAACACAGTTCAGTTCTTTAAAAATGGTTCCAGCTATTTGTATCAGGAGAAACAAAATAAGATCTAATAGCCCGGAAGAACATTCATTATCAAATGGTGGTCATATACCTCTAAATTGAATGCCCACCACCTGTTTCTCAGGGTAACTATAGGTATGGACCAATACCTGTCATCTCGCTTGAGTCATCAGCATCCCAAGAACAACATTTTCTTAAAATACAAAGCTCGGCACAACAACGTGGGCCGAAGGGCCTGTTCTGTGCTGTACTGTTCTATGTTCTATGAGGGAAAGGTGAACCTCTGTGACTATCTACACAGGTGCTGCCAAACAGCCTTCAGAATTATTAATATGTTGGATTTATAATGGAACCACATTTCCCCAGGACCTTGAAATCCCAATTTTTTAATGTGACATTGCCCTTCTGAAAATGAGCACTTTCTGCTTATTATTATTGCAGCTTGATGGACATCTGTGCACTGTGTGCATTTAAATTGAAACAATCAAATTTTATCAAGGATTTGAATATGGTGTCACCTGAAGGTCAATGTTTGAAGAGAAACTAGGTTTGAGTGTTAATTGAAAGTTGAAATCTCCAATCCGCAACCTGCAATTTGGTATAATCAATTCTAAATCCCATGAGAACCATAACACTGGGTGAAGGACAAGGGGTTGGAGATGTATAAGAAACAGCATCCATTTGAAAGAGGTCCCATGGCAACTAGGAGCTGCAGATAACTTAAAAATACTCATATCTAAAGGTTCACCCGCCACAGCAAATAAAACAATGAAAGCAAGTACATTGCTGTGTGCAATTTAAAAAGATGAAAATGATATGAGGCAACATGTTTGTGAAAATGAGCAATTAGCAAAACAGAGAGATTGATCAAGACCAGTTACACATAATTGGTCACAGAAGAATTCCTATTCCATTCAGTTAATAGCCCCACCACCACCCACAGAGCTGGATTATACAATATGCTTGAAGCAGAGGTAATACCTGGCACTGTGCAAGGGGCACCCCCCACCCCCTTGCCCTTGACCTCCCCGGGGAGCCTCAATGGCCTCCGTTTTACTGGCGAGGCCAACACAACTGTTCCCCGTTCATGGGGAGCAGGTGTCTTCCTTACCAGCGACAACCTCTCTCGGCGAGGCCACTAAGGCAAGTGAGCCTGGACGATTGCACTCGGGTTTGCTAATGCCATGTTAATCAGCATTTAAATAAATTATTCAGCCTCTCGCCAGAAGTGGGCAAGAGGGCGACCATGCTGGAAATCCGGTGAGCTGGTAAGATTGCGAGAGCTGAGAAATCGGGCGCGATCCTGATTTCTTGGCTCTTGTGTGATTTTACCGGCTCGCTCTGCCCATCGATGGGTGGGGTGAGCCAGTAAAGTTGTGGCCATTAGGCCTAGGCACAAGGCCCCAATCAATGGGGGGAGTCCCCATGCAGGCCAGTATCTATGGGCACTAATCAGAGCCTGATAGCTCTGCATTTGCTGATAGGCTCAACAAACAGGCAATGTAGAGTGACATCAAACTCTGATTGGTCGAGTCCCCTTACAGTAGGAAAACAGATTGGTCCGAACATTGAGGCAAGTGTGTGCAAGAAATGGGAGGTAACAAGACGAGAGAGAGAGAGGCAGAAGATCCTGTGTTTTACTTTTGTGATAAAAAGTGCAGCCAGTGGGTTTCTGCAGGGCAGGCCAGCCAGCAACAGCAAGACGAAGCTCAAGAATTCTCTGGGTTCATACCAAGTGGTCAGGCTGAATGCAAGTGGACTATCTGACCATGAGTGGAAGACCCAACCCAGCCGTGTCCAGTCCTGCCCTCAGTTGTTGCCCATACCGTGTACTTCAGGATAGGATTCCTGGAGAATGATGGATGCTGAAATTACTTTCATCTTTGTCCCTCCCAGCAACCTTAAGGATGAATAGATGAGGTAAGCTGACAGTGCGGAGTCTAGGGATCACATTAAGATGTTCACAGTCTGGGATCTCTATGAGAAAAGGAGAGAGTAGAGATTGTTCTCATTATTTTTTCAATACTAAGATCCTTATCATTCTCTGATTTGAATATTCTAAAACTTGAAGTTTGAGCTGACGTCAAACAGCACATTCATGTTGTTCTGCTGTTCATGAACTAACCCACACCAATTCCCCTCCCCCTCACCCCACCTCACCTGTTTTCATATCCCTCCATATTTGTGCAATCCCTTCCAGCCCCACAGCCTCCGAGATACCTGCGCTAATTCTGGCCTCTTGGGCAAACTCGATTTCATTGCCCTTGGTGGCAATGTCATATTTTATTTAGTAGTGCTCCTCAGGAAGTGTCTTGGGATCTTTTCAATACCACAGGTGGAATTTTCTTCTCCCACCAACAGCAGGAACCGTGGTGGGGGAGGGTGCAAGATTTGGCAGGAAGCCAAAAATCAGTTTCCCAGTGTCGGGAAATTAGTTTGGAATTTTGCTCTTCCAACTTTCACGGCGGTTTAAAATGCCGGGAACCCTATCTGCGTCTCATGAATGTTCAGTAAAAGCTGAACACACTGGAATCTTTTTGCTCCTCCATAATATCTTGGCGACCTCTGATGCGCTATCAATAAGGCGAAAGACTA